>NW_003852522.1:22606-29325 GCF_000181295.1 Otolemur garnettii
TGGTTATTTCTTTTCTTCTGCTGGGTTTGGGGTTGGAATGTTCTTCCTTTTCCAGTTGCCAGAGGTGATCCATTAAGTTGTTGGCCTCCTCTCTTTCTGTTTTCTTGATGAACACTTCCAATGCTATAAATTTGTCTCTTAGAACTGCCTTTGCAGTATCCCACAGGTTTTGATAATTTGTGTCTTCTTTTTAATTTAGTTCCAAAACTTTGGTGATTTCCTTCTTAATCTCATCTTTGACCCAGCTATCAGTCAGCCTAAGATTATTTAGCTTCCATGACTTTGAGTATGGAGATTCCCATTGCTGTTGAGTTCAACTTTTATTCCATGGTGGTCCGAGAAGATACAAGGAATAATTTCTATACTTTTAAATTTGCTGAGGTTAGACTTGAGTCCTAGGATATGGTCTATTTTGGAGGATGACCTGTGGGCTGATGAGAAGAATGTATATTCAGTTTTATGAGGGTGAAATGTTCTGTAGAGGTCTGTACAGTCCATTTGTTCTAAGGTCAGGTTTAAGTCTAATATTTCTTTGTTTACTTTCTTCTTGGAGAATCTTTCCAAAACTATCAAAGGGGTGTTAAAATCTCCAACTACTATAGTGCAGGAAGATATCAAGTTGTTCATATCCATTAGGGTCTGCTTTATGAATTGAGGAGAATTCTGGTAGGGTGCATAAATGTTCATTATCTACATCTCTTCATGTTGGGTGTTTCCCTTGACAAATATGTAATGACCTTCCTTATCTTTCTTTATCTTTGTTGGTTTAAAGCCAATTGTATCTGCTACTAAAATTGCAACCCCTGCTTTTTTCTGGTTTCCATTTGCCTGTATGATACAAGTGCATCCCTTCACCCTGAGTCTATTTTTATCCTTTAAGGTAAGGTGAGATTCTTGTATACAGCAGATGTCTAGTCTTAGTTTATGTATCCAATCAGCCATCCTGTGCCTCTTTAGAGGACAATTTAAACCGTTCACATTAATTGAGAGAATTGATAAGCCTGGTTGTGTTTTTGGGTGTCATGATTTTTGGATGTCCAGTGGACATTTTTAATCCTTTCACCACTGTGGAAGTTGGATTTTGTTCAAAAAATTTCGGGGTGAGTTTACTTTGGAGGTAGAGCATTGCACTGGTTGTTGTGGAGGATGGGTCTGAGAATATCCAGGAGAACTGGTTTAGTTATGGCAAAATTCTTCAATATGTCTATGTCATTAAAGCATTTGATTTCTCCATCACAAATGAAACTCAGTTTAGCTGGATAGGATCCTGGGCTGGAAGTTTTTTTGTTTTAAAAGATTGAAAGTTGATGACCATCTTCTTCTGGGTTGAAAAATTTCAGCTGTGAGATCTGCAGTTATTCTGATATTTCTTCCTTTGTAAGTGATGCTTTTCTTATGTCTGGCTGTTTGCAGAATTTTCTCCTTCATCTTCACTTTGGCAAAGTTAATCACAATGTGTCTAGAAGATGCTTTATTTGGATTGAGTCTTGCTGGGGTTCTGAAACTGTCTGCTATCTGAAGTTCTGAACCTCTTGCAATGTTTGGGAAATTCTCCTCCAAAATCTCTTGGAGTAGAGCATCTGTACCTTTAGGACCATCCTCTTCTCCTTTGGGAATTCCTATAAGATGAATGTTTGCTCTTTTGGAGTGATCCCACAACTCTCTCAGGGAATGATCTGTTTTTGCTCTCCATTTGTCTACCTTGTTGAGTGTCCAGGAAGGTTCAAAAACTTTGTCTTCAGTTTCAGAGATCCTTTCTTCTGCCTGGTCAACTCTATTAGTCAGGAATTCCACTGTATTTTGGAGCTCCTCAACTAACTTTTTCACTTCTGTGAACTCTATTATCTCTTTTCTCATTATGTCCATATCTTGGGTGACTTGAGACAACTTTAGAACTACTCTTTGGAATTCAATTTCCATCTTTTCTTCCATTCTATTTATCTTATTTGCAATCCATATTCTGAATTCAGTTTCTGACACTGCTGCCATTTGTCTATGCATGGCATCTTCAGTTGTATCTCCTTTGTCATTTCTTGGAGGGGGGGGATTGATCTACTCTGGTTATTCATGTTGCCAGAGTTCTTCTGTTGAGTCTGCACCATGTTTATTTTCTACTATTTGGTTATTAGAACTGGTAGGGTGATTGAATTGGGGTTCCCAGGTAATAGAGATATCCCCTTACCAACCTTAAAAAGCCCCCCTTCAGAGTTTTGGCTGGAGACTCTGAGGACCTACTTGGTGAGACAGTGCAGGCTAGCTCTGTTTTGATATCAGCCAACCTCTACCCTATCCTAAGAAACCACCCTATTAGATTTAAATCTTAACCGTGAAGAGATACAAATAGCTGCATTCCCCAGCCCCCACCCTTCAGTTTTTTTCCACTACAGAACTTCAGAAGTCAACCTCAGAATGTCACAAAGTAGTCAGCCCCAGACACGGATTCCAACAAAATTGTCTGGCAGTGCAAACCCTGCCCAACATAGAGGGATTCAAGGACAATTCAAAACAAAGGAATTCAAAGCACAATTGGAGCCAGGGATCCACACGCCCACCTGACAGACTCAGTCCACACTATTGTCTGCTTCTCTGCTCACAGGCCCAGCTGGAGCCAGGCATTACCCCACCTATCGGTCTCAGTTCACACACAGCTAGCCTCTGGAGTAGAGTCTGGAGTAGTGCCTGCCAAATCAGTTGGGGTCAGGGGACCATGCCCCCTCTTGCCAGTCACAGTCCACTGGCTGGCAAGCCTCTGTTTGCAGCCTCTGTTGGAGTCAGGGCACTGGGCCTGCCCTCTGGTATCAGTCCACACACAGCTAGCCTCTGCTTGCCAGACCAGTTGGAGTTAGGGACCATGCCCTGCCTGCCAGTCTCAGTCCACTGCCTGGCAAGCCTCTGTTCGCAGACTCTGCTAGAGTCAGGGCACCACACTCCACCCACAGGTCTCAGTCCTCACCTGGTAGGCCTCTGCTCATCAGCCCCACTGGAGACAGTAGAGTACACCCTAGCCCTCAGGGCTTGGTTCACACTCAGTAAGCCACTGCTTGAGGGTTCTGTTGAAAACAGGAGACCACGCCCTTGCTCTCAGGTCACAGTCCATGCCTATTAGGCCTCTGCTCACAGGCCCAGCAGCGACCAGTCTCGTCTGCCAAACTCAGTCCACATGGGGCAACCACTCTCCTGCTGTGGATGCTGTCAGAGCCAAGGGTTCTTTACCCCATCCCACCAGACACAGCCCAAACCAAGGGTCAAAACTACCACTGGCCAGGCATAGTCATAACCAGGGGACTGCTCCTCCTCCCACCAAGTATCCCTTTCTTCCCACACCCTCTTTCTTCCCCATTAGTCACAGATTTCGTCCTGATGGCTGGCAGTCCACACTGTGCCCAGGTCTCTCAGGACAAAACCAAACACTCTGTGCTCTGCAGGGGGCAGAGCTTCAGACCACCATGCAAGGGGGAAAGGGTGGACTGGGAGTTTGGACTTGTGGGGAAAAATATCTGTTGAATTTTATGCCTGGCAGGGGGGTGTCTAGGTTCCTAAGTGGGACCTTCCTGGAGAAAGAGACCTGGAGTTTAGCGGCTCTCTCCAGCAAGGTAAAATGAGAGGTCTTTTGTTCCCTGCTCTTTCGCAGATAGCCTGCAGCAGTCCTCCTGCTTGGGGGAGGGGTCTCCCATCCTCTAGTCAATAGGTTTTGTACCTCTAACTTGATTTCTTGAATGCTCTTCCTGGGAGTTACAGCTTGCCGAACTTCTTTCTTGGCTCAGCTCCCTGTCTTTGGCTTCATAGAGTCTGCTTCCATCTGGTATTTCTTCCTTTGCTCAGGAGCCTCTGACAAGGGTTGCTACCAGTCAGCCATCTTCCCAGAATTCTCCCCACATTTCTAAACTATTAAGAATAGAGTGTGAATGTCTTACCACAACAAATAAGTAAGTGAGGAGAAGGGTATCTTAATCAGTTAGAAGTAAGAATTCCATATTGTATACCAAATCAGCACATTATACCTCATAAATGCATTAATGTACACAGTTATGATTTAATAAAGAATTTTAAAAATTAAAAAAATGTAAAAAACAGACAAAAAGTGATGGTGAGGATGTGAAGAAATAGAAATCTTCATACATTGCTGCTTGGAATATAAAACAGTGTGGTCATTTCAGAACACAGTTTGATAGTTCCTCAAAAAGTTAATCATATAGCTAACACAAGACCCAGCAAATCCACTCCTACACACATAACTAAGACAAGTGAAAACATATATCCATGCAAAATTGGCACATGGGCTGGGCACAGTGACATGTGCCTGTAAAGCTATCACTCTGGGAAGCTAAGCTGGGAGGCTCACTTGAGCTAAGGAGTTCGATACCTGCCTGAGCAAGAGAAAGACTCCATCTCCACAAAAAAAAATTAAAAATAAATAAATAAATTAGCTGAGTGTGGTTCCCATGCATATAGTTCCAGTTACTGGAGAGACAAGAGGATCATTCAAACCCAGGGATTTGAGGCTGAAGTGAGCTATGATGATGCCACTATATTCCAGCAAGGATGACAGAGTGAGACTTAGTCTCAAGGAAAAAAAATCTGTATATATCAATGCTCATAGCAGCATTGTTCAAAATAGTCAAAAATTGGAAACAACCTAAATGCCCATCACTGATAAATGAATAAAAAATTATAGTACCGCGATATGATGGGATATTATCCAGTCATAAAAAAATAATTTTTATTTTTTTATTTCAGATTATTATAAGGGTATATATGATAAGGTTACATTGTTTGCATTCATTAGGTAATGTCCAAGTGGTAGTTAAGCCCTTCACCCAAGAGGTGTGCCATATACCTCTATATATTTCCTGTTAGCTGACAGCTTACCAAGCCCTCTCCCTCATCCCTCTTCTTGAATTTGTGTTTTTCTTTCATGTGGGCATGTAGTTGTTCATTTACTAGTTTCATATCAGTATTGAGTACATTGGATCTTTGGTTTTCCATTTTTGTCATACTTTCCTTAGGATGATGTTCTGCAAATCCATCTAGGTAAATACAAAAGATTTAAAGTCTCCATCTTTCTTTATGGCTGAATAGTATTCCATGGTACACATACACCAGACTTTATCATTTGGGAGTTAATGGGCACGTGGGTTGTTCCCACATCTTAGTGATTGTGAATTGAGCTGTGATAAATATTCTAGTGCAAGAGTCCTTATGGTAAAATGACCTTTTTCCTTCTGAAATATCTAGTAAATGAGATTATAGGATCAAATGGAAGGTCTACTTTTAGCTCTCTGAGGATTCTGAGTCAAAGCTGCAGATGCTGGTGTGGATGTGGAGAGAAAGGTACACTTACACACTGTTGGTGGGATTGCAAACCAATACAGTACAGTCTTTTTGGCAAGAAGGATGCAGAAAAAAAAGAATTTTTAACTATTATTCAGCCATTTAAAAATACTTCATTATGGGTGAACCTTGAAAATACTATGCTAGGCTCAGCGCCTGTGGCTCAAGTGGCTAAGGCACCAGCCACGTACACCCAAGGTGGCGGGTTCAAATCTGGCCCAGGCCCACCAAACAACAACAATGGCTGCAACCAAAAAATAGCCAGGCATTGTGGCGGGCACCTGTGGTCCCAGCTACTTGGGAGGCTGAGGCAGGAGACTCACTTGAGCCCAGGAGTGGGAGGTTGCTGTGAGCTGAGATGCCACGGCACTCTACCCAGGGGGACAGCTTGAGGCTCCTGTCTTAAAAAAAAAAAAAAAAGAAAATACTATGCTAAGTAAAGGACTCCAATCATAAAAGACCAAATATTATATCATTTATATGAAATGTCCAGAATAAGCAAATACATAACAGAAAATGGATTGGTAGAGGCCTAAATCTGGAGTGAGGAGTGGAATATGTACAGAGTTTCTTTTGGAAAAGTTAAATTTTTTTAAAAGTTAAATTATGGTGATGATTACACAGCTCTTTATAGTCAATGAACACTGAACTCTACACTTGAAATGAGTGGGTTTTATAGCATGTGAAATATATCTCAATAAAACCATAAAAAAATGAAACTCAGAGTTAACTAAGATTCTCCGTGTACATGGAGCGGGTTTATATAGAGATACACAGTTTATAAATAGATATGAATAACTTCATACTCGAGGGCCTGGAACAAAGCTCTAATTATAAAGAAATCAATTCTGCCCTCTCTAGTCTCTTTCTTTTTGGATTTCTTGGTAATTCACATTTGCATGGGCTGATGATGTAAATCCAGCAATGGGTTTAATGAAAACCGAGAAGTAAGCATAAATTAAATTCACTAGAGATGTTTTTCTCCTTCACCCTGCTCCTAGCCCCCTGTTATTTTTGTAAGAATCTATGTCTTCAAGAGAATTCAGAGAAAAAAATTTAGTGTCATCCTAAGCCTACTGAGTGTCTTAGAACCGTGCAAATTCCAAATAATTGTCCATGGTAATTCTAGGAAATAAGACAATAACAATAAAAACAAGAACACACCAAGTTGACTTGTACTTTAGTAGAACGTGGGAACCTAACCTGAGAATGTGTGAAGGTGCTAGTTCCCTACAAATACTCAGAGGAATATTTACCCATTTAACATGAGATGGGATGGTATTTAGAAGTATTTTTTTTAGCTGGGCATTGTGGCAGGCACCTGTAGTCCCAGCTACTTGAGAGGCTGAGGCAAGAGAATCACTTAAGCTGAAGAGTTTGAGGTTGCT
>NW_003852522.1:30278-36209 GCF_000181295.1 Otolemur garnettii
TTCCTGCTGCCCAGCTGAGGATTATTAGCAGGATTCTAAGTATGGTGACAAGAATAAAAATGTCCCTGGGTGGTCTTGGGTTGGGTTAGCTTGGGTATTCTAACCAGCTCAAATTCTAACATTGTTACTTAATGAGAAACTACTTAGAGGTATAATGGACAGAATAGGGTGAGGAGATAACAATATTAAATTTTGTTCAATAAATGTTTTGTGGTTTTCCCAAGGTAAATTTGGCTTTCTTTTTGATAACCCTCTGCATTTTGAGAAACAGACTATCCTCTCTCAACAGTGAAGTGTCTACCATTCAGAATACAAGGCAAGTTGGAGAAGAGAGTGATAACTACGCAGACATGTATGGTTCCCAAAAGTATAGCAGTGTGTCTCAACAGCCCCTCATGTTGCTTCTCAGGGTCTTCTAGAGTAAACAGATGTGGTCATCCTTCCATGACAACTGACTCAAGTCCAGTGGTCTGCTGCTACATCCCATGCAAAATATTCGATGCACCTCTAAACCTAGTTTATGAATCCCTCAGCAATAGGAAAAATTGATATTAGTTAATAAGTGCTACATATACACAATGAAATACTATTTTTCCACTTAACAGTATGAAATCATGTCATTTGCAGCAACATAGATGGAATGAAGGTCATTATGTTAAGTGAAATAAGCCAGGCACATGAAGATAAATATCACATGTTCTCACTCATATGGCAGCATTAAAAAGTTGCTCTTGGCCAGGAGCTGTGGCTCACACCTGTAATCCCAGCACTCTGGGTGGCCAAGGAAGGAGAATTGTTTAATGGTGAGTGCTCAAGACCAGCCTGAGACAGAGCAAGACTCCCATCTCCACAAAAAGTAGAAAAATTGGCTGAGCATGGTGTCCTGCATCTGTAGCCCCAGCTACTCAGGAGGCTGAGGCAGGAAGATTCCTTGATCCCAGGAGCTTGAGGTTGTGGTGAGCTTTGATGACACCACTGTACTCCAGCCCTGGTGACAGAATTAGATCCTGCCTCAAAAAAAGAAAAAAGAAAAAAAGAACTGATCTCATAGAGTTAGACAATAGAATGATAAATACCGGAGGCTTGAAAGTGTATGAGAGTGGGGGCTAGAAGGATGAAGAGTAGTTGGTTCATAGGTGCAAATATACAATTACACAGAAAGAATAAGTTCTAATATTTGATAGCAGAGTCAGGTGACTGTGGGTACCAATAATGTAGTGTGTATTTCAAAATACCTAGAGGAGAAGACTTGGAATGTTGCCAACACATAGGAACAACAGACACTCCAGGTGATGGATACCCCAAATGCCCTGACTTGATCATTGCACACTCTACACATGTAACAAAATCTCACATGTACCCCATACATATGTACAAATATTATGCTTCAGTTAAAAAACAAAAGGTAAAAAATCAATATTCTTTGGACTTTCATCAGCAGTCCTATGACAAAAGTGCAAAGGATATTTATGGTTTCATGACTGTTCCTACCACACAGTCTGCACTTACATATCCTACCCTCAGTCCAGGCTCCCTCTCACCCCTCAACCAATCTTCCCTCTGGAAAACCCCAAGTCAGCATCAAATCCTCATGGAGGTTTGAGCAGCCCTTTCCTGCAGGCACGCTTTTGGCTTGGCGAAAGGGCATTAACCTTTCCAAATTTCACATGTTATTCTTTGGTTGTGTTACTCATTTAAAGAGACTGTGAACCTTATGAAAATAAAAATCTTCTCTTTGTTATTAGTATATATAATGCCCATGCTCCAACACACAGCCAGGCACACATTACACCCTCAGTAATGTTGCTTAAATGAAATTAGGGATCTTCATGGAGCATCATAACATTTTTGAAATGTGAACTATGAAGTGTCACTGTCCTTGATCCAAGTCAAAATGCCACCCTGGACTCACGTGGCATTTTGATTGTGGGGTATCATAGATAGCAAATATCTAAGCTGATCATAATCAGTCTCAGAAATCACCTACAGGCAAGAGAAGGGGCACCCATGGAGAGACCTAAGGACAGCCTTGATTCTGCTCCTCTGTGTGTATCACCTGCCTCCTTTCTCACCCAACCCAGAATGCTGACATTTAAAGCAACAGCTCAGCTCTTCATCCTGGGCTGCACATGGTGTCTGGGCATTCTGCAGGTGGGTCCAGTGGCCCAGGTGATGGCCTACCTCTTCACCATCATCAACACGCTGCAGGGTGTCTTCATCTTCCTGGTCTACTGCCTCCTCAGCCAGCAGGTACCATTCCCCTCCTCCCACCCAGGACCCTTCCCATACTCACCGCTCTCAGTGAGCTGACTCAGAACATATGTTGCCTCTGCAGGTCCGGGAGCAGTACAGGACATGGTTCAAAAAGATGAGGAAATTGAGACCTGAAGCTGAGACATACACACTCTCCAGCAGGGCTATTTCTGACACGTCCTAACCCAGCACGGTAAGATCACGCATTGCTCTCTGAGCACTTCACTACTGATCCACAGCAGCATACAACCTGTCCCACTGGGTAACCAGGGTGTATCCAGGATGGCGTCTGCTGGGATGGCTCTTGGACTCATTAACCATTAGCAACATCTCAGGTTCAATGTATGCTCTTTAAAAACCCTTTCCTTTTACTCCCTAGGGAACTGTGCTCATCTTAAGTCTCACAACTATTCCTACTATGTGCCATGAATGGTTGATAAATGAAGCAGTGATGTACATTCTTCTCAGAGATAAATTATTTTAGCTTTTTTCTCTAGATACAACTCAATCTCATAATCTTTCAGCACCACTAAAAATGGGCAAAATCAGGGAAATGCTATGTATTTTATAAACTAAACAAATAAGCGCTATCTAGAAATTAGGTTTTCTTAACAGGCCTACCAATGGGTAATACATAGTGCCTCTGGTAAGCACTCTCTACCCCTTGTAAAACCAGGAAGAACAAACAGTGATAACATCATACAACTCTTGGCAATTTTAAGTAATAACTGACATTTATTAGTTTAGACTTCTAAAGACCTTTTAGCTCTATTTTCTCACCTCTTCTCTGGACTCTATGTATAATTACACTCCAATATGACAAATGAGGAAAGTAAGACTACTTCGGTTTCTGGGACATATACCAGGATGCTTTACTCAGCAAGATTTTTTTTTTTTACTTTCTTTTTTTTTTTTTTTTTGAGATAGAGTCTTTCTCTATCACCCAGATTAGAGTACAATGGCATGATCACAGCTTACTGCAGCATCCAACTCCTGGACTCAAGCGATCCTCCCACCTCAGCCTCCTGAGTAGTTGGAACCACAGGTGTCAGGCCTCACATTTGTCTATTTTTTCTATTTTGGGTAGAAATGAGGTTTCAGTGTGTTGCCCAGGCTGGTTTGACTTCCTTGGCTCAAGTTATCCTTCCACCTTCGCCTCTCAAAATGCTAAGATTACAGGCATAAGCCTCTGTGCTAGGATAATTTTTTTATAATAATTATATTGTGTACATTTAAGGTTTATAACATGATGTCACGGGATATATATATAGGATTTATATATAATAAAATGGCTATATATGTGTGTGAAGCAAATTATTATATCTATCCTTTCACATAGTTATCTTTGTGGCACAGGCATCTAAAATCTACTTATTTAACAAATTTTTAATTTCTTTTTAAAATATAACTTGCATATTATCTTTCTACAGTCTTATATATCATTTCTAAAAAATTATTGTTTCAGGTTCATTAGAAAGATCTCAACTATATATTCTCCTTTTCTCATGGAAAATTTGAACTTCTATGAAGTATAAGCAGGAGGGAAAGACTATTGTATATGTCTCAAGAAATTCATCGTGTCAGCAATGTTAAGGAAGTCATGGAGGCCATGCGTGATATTTGATTCCTATAGAAAATTGAATTTTTCCAATTACCCTCCCACCACCCAGCCACCCTTCTCCTCTCTCCTTCCCCACCCCCTCCCCATATTCCTAGGCTAGAATTAAGTTGTAGCTTTCATTTGAGAGCTATAAATTAGTTTCATAATAGGGCTGTGTACATTGGATACTTTTTCTTCCATTCTTGTGATACTTTGCTAAGAAGAACATTTTCCAGATCACCTATATGGTCTGTCTAACAAGGGTACAAGTGAACTTTTCTAGAACTAGAGTGTAAATGTTTTAACACAATAACTAAGTAAATGACATAAAGTCTATGTTAACCAGCTTGATGAAAGTATTTCAAATTGTATATGAAAACTCTTCACTGTACCCCATGTTTGCATTAATGTATACAGCTATCATTTAATAAAAAAAAAAAAGAAAAGAAAATTGAATTTTTCTCTCCCGTACAGTGTTCTTTGCAAACTCTCAGCAAATTCCCCACTGTGGCCCAACTTCTCAGTTACTTTGGGTTTAGCCCTTTCCTATGTCCACTCCTTTCTATGAAGGCTTCCAGATCCTAAAATTCAATAAGCCTAAAAGGACTTTCAAGCCAACAGCATCCAAAAAAACTGGAATGTTCACATCATGATCTGCATTTCTTTATTTCCTTGTTCTCTATTTCCATGAATTTAATTACTCATTCAAAAAATGTTGCTTACTCCCCACGTCCAAGGCATAGATCAAGACCGACACACAGGTCCTGCCTTCACAGACCTTTTGGGGTGGTGGAGAAGATGAAGTAATCCCTGCAGCTAGAGTTGACTTAGAGACTGAAAGATTCCTATAAATCAAATCTCCACCATTAGGCAACTGAAATGTAAACCATTTAATTAACATAAGCATCATCTTGTTTCATCTTCACACCAAGATACAGATAGTTTCTAATCTCAGGCCAGGAATGTACAAAAAATTTGTTATCAAAGAAAATGACCTGCAGAACTCCTAAATGGTCCACCCAAATGCCCTTCCCACTGTGTATACACAGCTAATACACAGTGGGAGAAATTCTACGTGACTACAAAACCTTAATGATGCACAAATAAAGGTGGATGAACTGTCAGCCTAAAAATAAAAATAAAATTATTAAGAAACAGAAATATATGTGATGCCAGGAACTATTACCTCCAAAAAATGAAACCTCATATTAACCCAGAATTTAAAAAAAAAAAAAGGAACCAAACAGCAAAAGCAATATAACTTAAAAATGACATGCATTGTTTCAAAAAAATCTTTAAAGCCTCTAAGTGTCACACAACACCATAAACAAAGTTTGAAGTCAATTAATTAAAATATTTACATTACCTTGCAAAGGTTTAAAACAAAGAGCATAAACTTAGAAGTTAAAAAGAACTCCAGCCAGGCATAGTGGCTCATGTTTGAAATCCTTTCAAACAGGAGGATCACTTGAGGCCAGGAGTTCAAGAGCAGCCTGAGCAAGAGTGAGACTCCCCTTTCTGCAAAAAATAGAAAAAGTATTTGAGTGTGGCAATGCTCTCTTGTAGCCCCAGATACTCAGTATGCTGAGGCAGGAGGATTCCTTGAGTTCAGGAGTTCAAGGCCGCTGTGAGCTATGATGACATTACTGCACACTAGCCTGGGTGATAGAGCAAGACCCTATCTCCAAAAAATTAAAAATTAAATTAAAAAAAAGAAGCCAGAAAGAATTCCTAAAAATCACTAATAAAAAAAGCAAAAAACTAGAAAAATTATTCAAATGGATGAATAAATAAATCCTAGGAAAAGAAAGACAAAAGGCCAAAGGCCAATAAATACAGACAATGGCTATCCTTACCAGTAATCAAGCAAAGTAATAATACAAGAATAAAATTCCATCTAATTGTCAAAACCTGAATTTAGGGTTGGTTTGGTTGCAAGAAACAGGCATCACTGTACAGTGTATATAGTTTTATGATATGAATACAGCCACTTATCAAAGATATTTGGAAGCATAGCTGATTCTCTTTATGTATAATAGATAGTAACTCTATAAAGAACTGTATTTTTTTTTTTTTTT
>NW_003852522.1:36449-58776 GCF_000181295.1 Otolemur garnettii
CAGAGTCACAGCTCACAGAAACCTCCAACTCTTGGGCTTAGGCAATTCTCTTGCCTCAGCCTCCTGAGTAGCTGGGACTACAGGTGCCTGCCACAACTCCTGGCTAATTTTTCTATATTTTTGTAGAGACGGGGTCTTGCCCTTGTTCAGGCCGCTCTCGAACTGCTGGCCTCAAGCAATCCTCCTACCTCAGACTCCCAGAGTGCTCAGATTACAGGCATGAGCCACAGCACCAAGCCAGAACTGTATTTTTTTGATGGTTACCAGTGGCTGGGAAGGGTACTGGGGAGGGAGAATAAAATAGGAATGATTAATGGGTACAAAAATATAGTTCAATAGAATAAACAGGATCTAATAATTAATAGCACAACAGAGCAATTATAGTCATTATGTTCTTGCACACTTTGAAATAACTAAAGGAGTTAGGATTGTTCCTAAACAAAAAAATGATAAATACTTGAGGTGATGAATACCCTTATTGCCCTGATTTATTACATATTGTATACCTGTTCAAAATATCACATGGGAGGTGGCGCCTGTGGCTCAAAAGGGTAGGGCAATGGCCCCATGTGCCAGAAGTGGCAGTTTCAAACCCAGCCCCAGCCAAAAATGACAAAAATAACTGAATAAATAAATAAAATACCACATGGGCCTCACAACTATTGTGTGCCCATAATACTTAAAAAATGTTTTAAAATTTTAAAAACTCTTTTTTTATTTTAAAATGTATGATACAAGCATAATTTTCTATGCATAGATTTCATGGTGATGTCAGCCAAATAACGTACATTGCACCTGTCAAGTAATTTCTCATCATCCACCCCCCACACCCTCCTACCAAATTTCTATTGTCTGTCATTCTTCACTCTACATTCATGTACAAATTGTTTAGCTCTCAGTTACAACTGAGATCATAATTTGTCTGTGTCTGACTTGTTTCACTTAAGATAATGGCCTCCAGTTCCATCAATGTTGCTGCCAAAGACATAATTTCATTCCCTTCTATGGCTGCATAGTACTCCATTATGCATATAAACCACATATTCTTTCTCTAATCATCCACTAATGGATGCTTTGGGTAATTCCCTATCTTTACTATTGAGAACAGTGCTGTGCTAAACACAAGAGTGCTGATGTCCTTTTTCTATAATGATTTCTCTTCTTTAGGTAGCTGCCCAGGAGAGGAATTGCTAGATATATAAAGTCACTGAGTTAGCAAATCCTTAACCATTGCTCAAATGGGAAACATGTACATACATACATCTCTCACATAGATTATCATTTTATGTCCTAAAAGCAGCTCATCCTGACAGATTTTCATTACAAGTGAGAAAAAGTTCTGAAGTGTTAAGTGACTTGCCTGAGGCCACCTTAACCCACTGCCCATAGTCTGCTGACTTGTGC
This sequence comes from Otolemur garnettii, assembly GCF_000181295.1. Classification (NCBI taxonomy): domain Eukaryota; kingdom Metazoa; phylum Chordata; class Mammalia; order Primates; family Galagidae; genus Otolemur; species Otolemur garnettii. The sequence continues at coordinate 37,854 of NW_003852522.1, forward strand.
ATTCAGAAGCCAGAGTTGATATTCAATCACCCCTCCCCCCAGGTTGCTCCCAAAGGGAAGCTTTCTGCACTACTCTACATGCTCCCTCCTATCTCCATCCTCTGGACAGCTCTGAATGAGAACTGAAGCAGCACACAACAGGGCTACATTGAGCTTAGCTGAGAATATCTGCCAGTGCAATGCATATTTTTCAGCACTCTGCATTGATTTGGGAGCTTCAGTGAACATTGATTACCACCTCAAGTTTGTTGACATCTTGGTACTTCAACTTTCAGCCCACTTCCCCTTCTCTATAGATAGCACAGACGGGGTCCCTTTGGCCTGAAGCTGCATTAGCAGGTCAGGACACTCTGGTCACTCCCAAGTCTCAACTCTAATCCCTGAGACAGGTCCAAGAGATGACAAAACATCTGCTTTTTATTAAGTACATAATGGCTGCTTAGGACTGTGCACTCTCTGATCATGACAGAGACTGTTGAGGTGAAGACAGGGGATAATAGAGTCACCTGCTTCAAGAAACAGACATTCCTTAGAGACTTCAGACATCTGGGTTTCTGCAGATTCAAACCCCATATCTCCATTGAGTCTTCCTAGGACAACGGTCAGCAAATGTTTTCTTAAAGAGCCTAACAATGTATCTTTTAGGCTTTGTGGGCCAGATATTTATAGCACCAATTCAATTCTATCATTGTGGCATGCAAACAGCTATAGACAATAATGAATAAATGCGCATGGCTGTTTTAATAAAACTTTACTTATTTATATTAAATTTGAATTTTAAATATTACTCATGTGACACAAAATATCATTTCTCTTTTGATCTGTTTTTACACATTTAAAAATGTAAAAACTTGGGGGGAGGAGGTAAGATGGCTGACCGGAGCAGCTTTCAATAGAAGCTCCTGTCCAGAGGGAAAGACAATAGTCAGAATGAACCAAATAAAGCTGAAGGTTAGGAACTGAGAAGATTGATACATGCACGTCATCCCTGCTGAGGCAAGCTGTGACTCCAAGCAAGCAAATTTCAGATACAAAACCCATCCTAAAGAGGATGAGAGGCTGTCCCTTCCCCCAAGAGAGTAGCTCTCTGTGTGTTGCTTACAAACAAGCAGTGAACAGAAGACCTCTTATTCACTCTACGAGAGAGAGCCGCTGAAAGCTTGGACTCCTTCTCTAGAGAGATCCTGCTGTGATCTTGGGCATTCTCTTGCCCAGCATAAAAGTTGAACAAATATTTTCCCTGCCATTCTGAACTCCCAGTCTGGCCTTTCCCCCTCATCTGGTGGTCTGGAAGCCTGCCCCTAGCAAAGCCCAGAGTGTCTGGCAGTTCCCTGCTGGAGCTGGACATCACATGGGCCACAGTGTAGCTGTGCTGAAACTGTGACTCTAGTAGAAGTGGGGAGAAGCAGAGGGAGAGGGACTGGCCCAGTATCATGAAAGTGCACAGCAGCAGTGGGACAGTGGCAGCAATATGGGTGGAGGCACGATGGTAGCAGCAGCACAGGGACCCAGAGGTGACAGCAGGAGTGGTGCGCTCCCACTGGGATCAAACTTGGGAGAGATACCTCCCCAATTCTGTGGACTTCTGGAGGGAGCCAGACCTCTTCCCACAGATAAGGAGTGCAGCTGGGGCAGAGACACAGACTCTGAGAGAGAAGCACATACTTTGATGATAACCTCCAGGTAAGAATATACTCAGATAGAATACTCCCCAGTTCCCAATGAGCACCAGAAGGAGTCAGGCTTGAGCTTCTCCTGTATGCTGGTAGCAGAGCGTGGTGGCCCAGCCGAGGAGGTAATGACTCCCCTTTGACTCTGGGCCATAGCCCTGTGGGGTTACCAATGGCGGAGCATGTCTGAGGTGTAAGGTGGGGAAGAAGACACCAACCCCTCTGGACTAACTGTTTTGCTAGATGGGCCTTCCTGACTCCACTGAGCACCAGAGGGAGTCACAGTTGAGCTGTCAGTGGACCCCTGCTATCTAGTTGCTGGAGTCCTTTTGAATTCTTCCACTTGAACAGAGATTGCACTGCCTGAGACAGTTGGTTTGGAACTCTTGACCTGGGGCAGCCACTTGGAGACCCTATAAGGTTGAACTCTGGTTGTGTTGTAGTGGGAGGGATTGATTCTCCTCTTCCAGTTGTCGCTCCTGGTGGGTAGGGTGTCTTACTTGCTTGTATCTTTCTCCAGCTGAGATTTCAGCTCGAAGTCACTGATTCACTGGGATTGGATAGAGGCTGGCTGAATACAAAACAGAGTCATCTAGTCCCATCACACCAATCAGGTCCTCAGAGTCTCTGGCTATAAGACTGAAAAGAATCTTTGTAAAGCTGTAGGGGAAAAGCCACAGTCACCAGTCCCAGCTATTTGGTAAAGGGCTGGTTAACTACAACTCATGGAGCCCTCAGTCCAACTTTACCCTACCAGCTTCACCAGCCAAACTATGAAAAATAATCATGGGATGGAACCAGTGGAAAAATTCTGGCCACATGAATAATCAGAGTAGATCAACTCCCCCAAGGTACAACAAAGGAGATATAAAAGAAGATGCCATTCATAAACAAATGGCTGAAATGTCAGAAATAGAATTCAGAATATGGATGGCAAATAAGATTAACAGAATGGAAGTAAAGTTGGAATTAGAAATTCAAGGAGTAGTTCAAATGTTGTCTCAAGAAATCAATGAATTCAAAGACAAAATCTCCAAGTATTTGGACATAATAAGAAAAGAAATAGCAGACCTCAAAGAAATGAGAAAATTATTTGAGAAGCTTCATAATACAGTAGAATCCCTCAATAATAGAGTGGAGCAGGCAGAAGAAAGGATCTCTGAAGTTGAAGACAAAGCTTTTGAAAGCTACTCCGAAACGCTCAAAGAGGCAAAGAAACGGAGAGCAAAAACAGATCACTCCCTGAGAGAGTAGTGGGACCACTCCAAAAGAGCAAACATTAGCCTTATAGGAATTCCTAAAAGAGCAGAGGGTAGTCCTAAAGGTACAGATGCTCTACTCTAAGAGATAATGGAGGAGAATTTCCCAAGCTTGGCAAGAGATACAGAAACTCAGACAGTAGACAGTTTCAGAACCCCAGCACTACTCAATCCAAATAAAGTATCTCCTAGACACACTGTCTTAACATTGCCAAAGTTAAGACAAAGGAGAAAATTCTGCAAGCAGCCAGCCATAAGAAAAGTATAACCTAAGGTGACCAGATGTCTCACTTTTGGTGGGACAGTCCCAATTTTTAACAATTTGTCCTATGTCCCATGGCATTTTTAAAAAGTCCCAGTTTTTGGAAAGAATGCACAACAAGCTAGGGAACAACGGGAGAATGGAAAGTTGCTGAAAAAGTTAATGTAACTCCATTTGGGAATGAAGAGGTTAATGTAACTTCATTTGGAAATGAAAAGGCTAATGTAAACTCCCTACTCCCCTCTTGGGCAAGGTCACCCAGGTGGAGTGGGTATCAGAAGGAGAATGGCTCCCTCCCTTGCTTCTAGGCAAGGACAATTAGCTCAGAAGGAGCCAAACTGTCTGGAACAAACAAGTAGAGGGTCCCTCATCTCTAGAGGGTCCCTAACCATAAACAGCTCAGTCTGTTGCAGCCTGGCCCAACAAAACACCCAATGAAATTCCTCTATGTGCTTTAAAAACCTCAGCTCAATTCACTAGGGGGTCACCTTTCCTCCAGCCATGCTGAAGGGAAGAGTGGCCCAGGCATATGCTTGCAAATAAAAGCACTTTTTGTCTTTACATGTGTGTGGTGTTCTCTCAGTGGCAATTCTGGTCCCAACACTGCCATGTGGTAATTTCACCAGGATATGAGTTTTATATTATTTTTGTTAATTTTATAATGTTAAACTTTAATAATAACAAATAATTGTTGAGAACTGCTTATCAAAGTTTGCATTGTTGATCAGTTGTTAGAATTTGACCACCATTGTTTGGACTTAATGAACAATGGCGTTTTTTGGCATTGGCAACCATGAAAACATTTTGTAACTGTCTCTCAGACAATACACATCGTACTGCATGCTAATGCTAGTTAAACAAGTGATGTCAACAAATAAGCTATTCAGATAATTTAGTAAGTAATTTATTTATTTATTTCATGAATTTAGCAGACAGTACTCGTATCATTTATATTTTATAGTGGCAGCGAAAAGTCTAGCGCCGGCCTCAAAAGTGACACTTACAACTTACAAGGTATCATTACTTAAAAAAATATTGATAAGGAAAAGGTGAACTCTTGGGCATCAGCAAAAATCACAATAGAGAACAAATGGTTAGAAATATTTTGTCATTTTGAAACAAACCATGTTCCATACAATAATGCACTAAAAACTGTGGGATATGCGCTGTCCTTACCAGGAACTAATGCTGCAACTGAACGCATTTTTTCTACAGTAAATAAGTGTGGACATCAGAAAAATAACAATTAAGTGTTCAGACTTTGAAAGCCATTTTATGTGTAAAATATAATTTAAAAAATTCTTGTGAAAAACTTCATGACCTTTTAAACAATGACAGCAATCTACTAAACAAAATTCACTCAAATGAGAAATATGCCAAAGAATAAAATAATACTATACATAATTTTTTTTTTTTTTTGGCCAAGGCTGGGTTTGAACTTGCCACCTTCGGCATATGGGGCTGGCGCCCTACTCCTTTGAGCCACAGGCACCACCCTATACATAATTTTTTTTAATGTATTATATTTGTAAATTGTACTTATGTTGAAATTTAAAATATATATATTACAATACTATTTTCGTGTTCTATGAAAATTTTTGTTGCTCCATATAGACCAAAATTTTAATTAAGGAACCTCCCCACCCCCGGTCAATGGTGTCCTGCTTTACCATTGTTAAAATCTGGTCACCTTAGTATAACCTACAAGGGGAAGAATATTAGAATGACTGCAGATCTCTCAGCTGAAACTTTTCAAGCCAGAAAAGGATGGTCACTGACCTTCAATCTCCTAAAAGAAAACAACTTTCAGCCCAGTATCCTGTATCCAGCTAAATTGAGTTTCATTTGTGATGGAGTGTTGAAGAAATTTGCCATAACTAAACCAGCTTTCCAGGATATTCTCAGACCCATCCTCCATAATGATCAGCTTAATGGTCTACTATCAAAGTAAACTCAGCCAGAAAGCCTTGAACAAAACCTAATATACACAATGGTAAAAGGATTAAAAATAAACACTGGACAGTCGAAAAACATGACAACCAAAACACTACCCTGCTTATCAATACTCTAAATAGCTTAAATTGTCCTCTAAAGAGGCACAAGTTGGCTGACTGGATACAAAAACTCATGCCAAGTATCTGTTTCATATAAGAATCTCATCTTACCTTAAAGAATAAAAATAGACTAAGGGATGGACATCTATAATTCAGGCAAATGGAAATCAGAAAAAATCAGGAGTTGCAATTTTATTTTCATATACTATAGGCTTTAAATCAACAAAAGTAAGGAAAGATAAGGATGGTCACTTCATATTTGTCAAGGGAAACACTCAACATGAAGAGATTTCAATTATTAACATTTATGTGCCCTAACGGAATGCTCCCTCAATTTATAAGGAAACCCTAACAGACATGAACAATTTGACATCTTCCTACACTATAATAGTCAGAGATTTTAACACCCCTTTGTCAGTGTTGGATAGATCTTCCAAGAAAATTAAAAATGTAAAAACTGGCTGGGTGCAGTGGCTCAAACCTGAATCTTAGCACCTTGGAAGGCCAAGGCAGGAGGATCACTTGAGGCCAGGCATTTGGGACCAACCAATCTGAATAAGAGCAAGACTCCATCTCCATAAAAAATAGAAAAAATAGCTGGGCATGGTGGTGGGTGGCTGTAGTCCCACCTACTCAGGAGGTTGAGGCTGGAGAATTACTTGAGCCCAGGAGTTTGAGGCTGAAGTGAGCTACGACAATGCCACTGTACTCTAGCCCAGGCAACAGAGTGAGACTCTGTCTCAATCAATCAATCAATAAAGTAAGTAGGCTGTACAAAAGCAGGTGTTGAGCCAGACTTAACCTATTTCTTATAGTCTGCTGACTTCTGTATTCAGGAAAGCTCTTTACACCAATTTATTCATCCATTCATCAAAGATTTGATAAACACAGACAGATATACCTTAGAGATATTATGCATTCAATTCCAGACCACCACAATAAAGCAAATGTCACAATAAAGTGAGTGACACAAATTTTTGGTTTCTCAGTGTAGATAAAAGTTATCCTTATAGGGCAGCACCTATGGCTCAAAGGAGTAGGGTGCTGGCCCCATATTCCAGAGATGGCAGGTTCAAATCCAGCCCCAGCCAAAAACTGCAAAAAAAAAAAAAAAAAAAAAAGTTATCCTTATACTATACTACAGTCAAAACTGAAGGACACCTCCAACAAATACCCAGCAAGGAATTGAAGCTTGCCAATAACCTTTGTGAATGTGCTTGGAAGTGAATCCTTCCCTACTCAAGACTTAAGATGAGATCCTAGCCTAGTAGATAACTTGATTTCAGCCTTGTGAGCAATAAAAAGCAGAGGCCGTAATTATACCACCCCAGATTCCTGACATAGACAAAGTCATATAATAAATACGTGTTTTTTGGATAAATGAATAAAGAAAATGTGATATATATACACAGAGGAATATTATTTAGCCTTTAAAAAGAAGGAAATTTTGACTCAGTGCTTGTAGCTCAGTGGCTAGGGCACTAGCCACATACACCAGAGTTGGTGGGTTCAAACCCAACCCAGGCCTGCCAAACAACAATGACAACTACAACCAAAAAACAGCCAGGGTTTGCAGCAGGGGCCTGTAGTCCCAGCTACTTGGGAGGCTGAGGCAAGAGAATCATTTAAGCCCAAGAGTTTGAGGTTGCTGTAAGCTGTGATGCCATCACACTCTACTGAGGACAACATAGTGAGACTCTGTCTCAAAAAAAAAAAAAAAACAAGAAAATTTTGTCACATGCAAATGGATGAACCTGGAGGACATTCTATTAAGTGAAATAAGCCAGGCACAGAAATACAAATACTACATGATCTCACTTGAAATCCAAAAAAGTCTATGATGTAAACCAATATATAAAATCAAATGTTATATAGGACATCAGAGCTCATTTATTTCCTGCTCTGGGTGTCATGTTACAGGAAAGGGCATAATTAGAAAAGAAAAAAAAATTGTCTGAGAAGCTCGGAATTTCAATCTCAAAAAGAAGTTTTGGGATACATTATTGGATTCAAATTCAGTCACGACTAATTCCACTCATAATTGAAAGTAAGCTTGATTTCAAATCATTCTAACACCTCACTTAGTGTATTCTTTATGATAATAACAATAAACACTGAGCATATGCTACATGCTGGTTACTCATTTGATTCAGGCTGTCTAAGAGCCCCATGTGGGAAATAATGTTATAACCCTCCTATTATGGATGAGGAAACTGAGGCACAGAAAAGCTCAGTAACATGCCCAAGGATACATAGCTAGACAGTGATGTAATAAGATTCAAATCCAGGCAAGCTTCATCCTACATTCAGATCCAGTTTACAAGTTGTGTCAGTTTCTTATGGTTTCTGTAAAACAAATGACCACAGGGACTGCTCTTTACTCTACATAAGGACTGCTAAGCAGTGGTGAATTTCAGAGGTCATAGCTTCAAGCCCACATATGAGAAAGAAGTCCACACACAGCAACAGCCCAGTGGACTCAGAGACCATGCATGCTCCACCTGGTAACACTTGCCCTGATATGAATTCATATATACTTAACAAGTATGTTCAAAGCTTATTTTCTTCCCAGCACAGTGCTAGGCTTAAAGAAAGTCATATTGAACAACTTTGAGTGCTCTCTGATCTCAGAGAACTTATAAAAAAGAGGAAATAAAGTCCAATAAGCAATTCAAAAAGCAGTTTGATTTAGGAAGACCCCCATTTCTGATTTCCCTCTTGGATATAGAAACATGGTAGATGTTGCTGCCACCACGCAACAAGAAAAAGTTCAGTAACTGACAAAAACATAAGCTCTCTTGAACCCATCAGTGAGCTGGGGTTGCACACAACCCACTAGTCTGGAATCTAGGGGAGAAAAGATGGAAAGGAACACTGCTCACCTGTAGTGTGGGACACAGATAGGGCTCCCAGAAAAGAGGGTAAGATTCCTGCTGAAATTTTTGACAAACTGCTAAAAGCCACATGTGGGCTGGTGTGCAGGGGAGAGAACCTGAGGAGCCTCGAATGCAAGGGGAGTTCTCACCTACTCACTGGGTCTTTTCCTTGGACACCACCGGGTGCTCATAAGGAAGACTGGAGGCAAAACTGGGGAGAAATCTTCCCTCCTCAAGTTCATCAAGTACACAGTCTCTCTTCCAAGTTACTATACACAGCATTTTGCCAATGACTTCCCCACCATACAACCTGATAGCCTATTTCTAAACTCTAGTAGCAGTTTCCTTACTCCTTTCTTGCTGCTTAATTTCAAAATCAATCCCACATTTTAAGATTTTGTGGAACTCCCATACCATTTTCCATAATAGCTGAGTGAATTTACATTCTCATTATCAGTATGAAAAGCTTCCCCTTTTTCCTTGCCAACACTTGCCATCTTTCATCTTTTCGACAGGCATTCTGACAGGGATGAGGTGATTTTTTTCCTCAAAGAAAGAAAACTAAAGATAGAACTACCATATGATTCAGCAATCCCACTGCTGGGTATATACTCAAAGGAAATGAAACCAGCATGTCAAATACCTGCACTCCCCTGTTCATGGCAGCACTATTCACAATAGTCAAGAGATGCATTCGACCCAAGTAGCCATCAACAGGTGACTGGATAAAAGAGGTATGATATATCTACACAATGAAATACTATTCAGTCATAAGAAAAAAAGGAAATTCTGTCACTTGCAATGACACAGATGAACCTGAAGGATGTTATGCTGAGGCAGGGAAAGAAAAACAAATGATCTCCCTTATATGTAGAATCTAAAAAATTGGATTCGTAAAGGCAGAAAGTAGAATGGTGGTTACCAGGGGGTAAGTGGTGGGATGGGGAGATGTTGGTCAAAGGGCAACCTCTAGTAATTCTAGTTAGACAGGTGGAACAAGCTCAAGTATCTATTGTACATCATAATGATAGCTAACAATAATGTGGTGTATACTTGAAGACTGATGACAGTAAGTTTTAACTGCTCTTACCACAAAAAATGATAGGTATGTGAGGCAATGTGTATGTTAATTCTTAAACCTGATTCAATTATTCCATGGTACATACATGCTTCACAAAATATATGTGTTAAATATAAACAATTAATTTATATTTAAATAATTTTAAAATAGGGAAAGTAAATTTTTAAAAGATTTCCACAGCAGTATCCCATTATTGCTGCTAAGTTCTGTTGCAGTTATTTATTGCTGCCTGACAGCTACTTTATGTGCTTATAATTCTGAGTCAGCAATTTGAGCTGAACTCAGCTGGGTAGTTCTGATAGTGTCAGTCATGCAGCTTCAGGCATCTGGTTCCATGCCAGGAGCTGGATAACCGAAGAGGACCTCACTTGCACATTTGGCACTTGGTACCAGCTGCCAATGGGCTCCTCTCTACCTGTGGTCTCTCATCCTAGAGGAGGCTGGTCCAGGCATCCTCACACCTTGCTCTCAAGAGTCTAACCACAGCTAAAAGATGACAAAACCCAGTATGTGTTTTGTAGCCTCTACTCTTGTCATATTCATTAATGTTACACTGGCTAAAGAAAGTCACCCAATCAAGATCATATTTAAGGGGTGGAGGAATAAACTCCACCTCTTGAGAGGAGCTACAAGGTCACATGGAAAAGAGATGGATGGAAGGACAGAAGGATGGAGAAACCACTGTGGCAGCTATCTACCACCACACCATTACTCAACAAGAATGTGCAAATTAAAACTGGAGAAACCATGACCTACACACTAATATAGCTAAAATTAAGTTGACTGACAGGACTATGCATTGCTAAAGATGTGAAGTAAATGAAACTTTCATTCATTGATGACTGATATACAAATTGTTTCAACCACATTGGAAAACTGTTTGGTAATATCTACTAAAGCTAAAGATATGCCTCCCCAAAGGTCCAGCAATTCCACTCCTATGTATATACTCAAGAGAAAGGAATAGATTATGTCCTAAGTAAAAACTTATGCAAGGACATTTACAGAAGCTTTAGTCATAACAGCAAAACCTACAGCATTATTCACAACAGCCAAGATACAGAATTAACCTAAGTGTCCATCAATGGATGAATGGATAAAGAAAACATGGCATATATACACAACAATTATTCAGCCATAAAAAATAGAAATCCTGTCATTTGCAACAACATAAATGAAACTGGAGGACAGAACTCAAATGTCCATCAAAAGAAGAATGGAATATTTCAATTGCAGTACAGTCAGGCAATGGAATATTACATGACAATGAAAAAGAATGAACTATTGATAATGTAACATAGATAAATCTCAAAGATACTTTAATAAGTGAAAAAACAAACACCAGGGGGCTGCATATGGCTCTTTTCCATGAACAGGAAAAATAAATCTATGGTGATAGGAGTTAGAATAGCAATAACCTCTGGGGACTCTAGGGATGGGGTAGACCCAAAGGGAACTTCTGGCATGATAAAATATTTTATATTTTGAAGGGGGGGGTGGTGGGTATAGACATATACTGTACATAATAAAATACATCAAGGTGTACCCTGAGATTTATGAACTTCTGTATAAGTTATACTTCAACTAAAAGAACTTTAAAAAACACAAGAACCCTATGACAACAAGTAAAAATGGAGAGCAGTCCCCCATGTCTGGAACTGTGGAATAGAGTTAGTGACCTTGAGTAACTCACCTTAACTTGTGTGCTTCAGCTTCCTTGTCTGTGAATCAGGGATAATAACAGTACCTATAGCCAAGTGCCACTGTGAGGACTAAATTAAAAGATGCAAAGCTTCAGGCAGTGGTCACTATCTGTTAACAGTAAGCTCTACATAGGTATTTGCTATCATTATCATGAATAGTTGAATGTTCATCATTAGGGAAAATATGGTCACTTTATAACAAGAAAAGTAACAATTAGCTGGAAATTTATCAAATGTCAAAATCTCATTTGACAATCCATAGTCATGATGGGAAAGTTTAATGTCTCAATAAAAGATAGGTCAGAGATCTATCTTTATAAATGCGTAGATAGTTTCTAAACACAAACAATATGCTTGACCTGGAAGACATATGTAGAATGCCATACACTTATTTCAACCACCCATGGGGCATTTATTAAAAATTGCCATATGTTAAATGCATCAGGGATTGTACTCGACTGAAATAAACACACACCCCTGAAAAAATATATAAAACAATGTCTAGTAAAAGTCAGAAGAGTACTTTTTTTTTCATGTAATGGAATATCCAGAAATAGTCTAGGGCTCATGTGGATACACAAAGACAGCAACTCTGCAGATACATTCTAACTATCTTTTAGATTAGGGAAACAGGATGGTTGTGATTTCTGGCCACACTCTCCTTAGCCCGTGGCTTTTACCCTCATAGTCACAGGACAGCTCCTCTGGCTCTGGACATCATGTATGCTTGTCCACAAGGCAAGAAGAGATCTGGCTAAATGAAACCATTTCTGTGCAAAATCTTTCCCTGGAGGCACATCCAGTGTCTTCCCCTACTAATGATTGCCAGCAGGACTGCAGGACATGGCCTCCTGCCCTTGCTTACTAGATGGGCTGGGAGATAGAGATTTTTTTAACAGTCCATAACACCAACCTGAACAAAAAACCCAGGTTTCGTTTCTAAGGGAGAAAGAGCAATGTAGATCTCCAACTATCAGGATAAGCCACACCAGACCTAACAGTAAATCTCAACAAATACCTAAGATATAATAACACAAAGGCATATAATCAACTCACCATGTAGAAACCAAAAACAGAAATGCAACTAAAAAACAGCCATATAACTTGCAGGACCCTTCCAGAATGACAGAAACATTCTACATCTGGAATGAGGTGTTCGTTGCATATAAGTATACATCTGTCAAACTCATCCAATGGTATACTTAAAATGTATGCATTTCACTGTAAGTCATTATACATCTCTGAAAAATATATCCACTTACTGTATTGAAAAATTTAATTCCACATAATGCTTGGGTCAAAGAATAAATGATAATGGAAGTTAAGACAATATTAGGATTAAACCAAAATGAAAACATTATACATCAAAACATGGGATGCTGCTAAAGTATTATGGAATAGTAATAGCCCCAAATGTTTATACTTCTACAAATTGCAAGTTAGTTATCAAGGGGCCCACCATAGGAATGAGATATGGATAAAGGCAGTCTGCCATTCCTAATGTTTTCTCTCCCTATGTGGGTCCTTTTATGCACAGTGAGTGACGAGCTGTGTCTGAAGGCTTTTTCACACTGATTACATTGATAAGGTCTCCCCACAGTATGTGTTCTCACATGCACAAGGAGGTGTGAAGACTGACCAAACGCTCGCCCACATTCCTGGCATGTGTAGGGCTTCTGGCCACTGTGAGTCCTCACGTGCTTCCTCAGAGAGGAGGGCTCGCCAAAGGCTCGCCCACATTCCTGGCATACATATGGCTTCTCTCCAGTGTGAGTTCGCATGTGACTCTTTAGGGTCGAGAGACGACTCAAGACCTGACCACAAGTCCCACACTCATACAATTTCTCCCCTGTGTGTATCCTCTTGTGCACATTCAGGTGAGTACTTGTCCGGAAAGGCTTGCCACAATGGTTACATTCATATGGTTTCTCTCTGGTGTGGGTACGCAGATGGGTCTTCAGCGATGAGTGTTCTCTGAAGGCTTTCCCACACTGGCCACATTCAAAGGGCTTCTCTCCTGTGTGAGTTCTCACATGGCTCCTAAGGGACGAGGGCTGATTAAATGCCTTCCCACAATCTTTGCACTCATAGGGCCTCTCTCCTGTGTGGTTCCTCTGGTGCAAAATCAAGTTAAAGTTCCTTGTGAAGGTTTTCCCACACTGGCTGCATTCAAAGGGCTTCTCTCCAGTATGAGTTCTCAAGTGTCGCCGCAGATTTGAGGAATACTTGAAGGCTTGTCCACATTCCTGACATTCAAAACACTTCTCTGTAGTATGAGTCTTCTCATGCCTGATGAGGTCAGAGCTGTATCTAAACGACTTTTCACATTTGTTACATGCATAGATTTTATCCCCACTATGGATTTTCTCTGGCACAATTTGGTGAGCTCTCTGGAAGAAGGAATTTCCACTCTCTTGACATCCATAGGGCGACTCTCCAGCATGAAGTCTCTGGTACGGGAAAAGTAGTGCAATGCTGTTAAAACATTTCTCATATTCATTATATTTATAGAGTTTTATCCAGGCTGAGGTTGCACCCATCAACCTCATTAAGGAAAATGTGAAGACCAAAGACTTTATTGCATACACAGATATTCTTCCCCACGTGAAATGAATATTAGAGACATTCATTTTTATATCTACCACTTTTATCATTTTAGTGAGTTTGTACCATTCGACCATAGTTCCCTCAAACAGATCAGGGTGGATGCTCTGATCTGACAGTTAGAGCCATCTTTTCATAGGACTTTTTAGAAGCAGAGTTTTTCTAAATTGCTTAAGGCTAAATTAAGTTTTAAATACTCTGTATCTGTGTCACTCTTGTGAAAATGGTTACTTGTGAGCGCTCTATGAAAACACAGACTTGATCTACATTTAGTTTTCTGCTAATTTATGACATTCACAGACTCTCTCCCAAGAAATTGCTTTCTCCTGGGTGGGAAACACTTGTCTCAAATCTCTCTCAGCCATTATGCTGCTTTTCTAACCTACAGCACCCACAGATGGTTTCTACCCATAAAAGAATTGTCCCTGGTGAATCTTACCATTTTCATGCCAAAAGATGGAATCTCCACAAAAATATCTTCACTAGAAATTGACTCTGTGAGTTGAAGTTGTGGGTCTGGAATGAATTAGGAGGAAAATATTAAGGACATAGAGAAAGAAACTGTGAAATCAAGGTGAACAAAAATGTAAGCAAGCACATGTGGATTATTTCTTTTCAAATGCTGATCCTAAACATGGGAAGAAATTTCAAAGTGCAGGAATTATCAAAAAATGAAGGAAATTTTAAGGCATGTGGCTATGTGAAGAGTTATGTAATTACAGGAACAAAGGATGAAAACAGCAGGAAATTTACTCAAAAAGGATTCTATGAAAATTGAGTAACTTGAAGGAAAAATATTTGCAAGAATGTATAGTGGAAAGGAAGTGGATAAAATACACATACAGAAATGTTAAAGATAATGAGGAGGTAGGGCAAATATTTCTGTGAAATCAGAGTAAAATATAAGAAATTAAAAGGAAAGGGAAAGAGGAAAGAAGATGGAATTGACTAAGGAGCTCTCTAGATGGGAGCTCTACCAAATAGCCCTCTGAGTCATGGGCACTGAAAATGTTCCCCTAATTGATAATTTCCCAATCTAACTTTCCTCTCATTTGCCAGAGCTGGTGTTCACCTGAGCCATCTGGCACTTACCTGGACAGGTGTCTGAGATAACTCCTCTCTCCTTGGTCCACAGCTCATCTCTTTGCTCCAAATGGGACAATGTACAGGGTTTGTAGAGCTGTTCACTTGCTTGTGGGGATAGATACAGTGTGGGTGGGCTTCATCCACCATGACACTGGGGCAGATATTCTAAAGTCTTTAGGGTCTCTCAAGATAGGAGTAACAAAATGAAAGTACCTAAGTTCTGAAAGACACATCAAAGCTCTTTCACCAAGGAACTAAATACCATTTTCCTTCTGGGTCCCAGAGGGTGTTAGGGCTTTCTTGTCTCAAAAACCCAGGGCCAGGAATATATTTGAGAAGCCTGGATGCTTTTAACCATGGAAAGACAGAGAGCAGCAGACAAATCTTCATATCCACACAAAGTCTACCCTAATACTGCAGGTATCATGAGGTCAGGAGTTATCTGTCTTTTTACCTCTTGACTTCACCAATGGCTGCTGCATGAATGTGTGGATGAAGCAATGATACCAGCCTTACCCACAGAGGCCAGGTTCCTGTAGTTCTCCAGCATCACATCTCTGTATAGGCTTTTCTGAGTGGAATCCAAAAATGCCCATTCTTCTGGGGTGAACACCACAGCCACATCTGCAAAGGTGACTGGTTCCTAAAACACATACCCATCCTGGCTCAGCCAGAGGCCACTCCCACCCATACTCAAGAGGATAGGGGAGGCTGGCAGGCCTAGGGGAGGGAGGATTTTCAGATGAGCTTTCGAGCTCCTCCAGAATCTTCCCCTTCATGCAGGTCTCAGAAAGAAAACTCTTCTCTCTCTACTCTGCACTCTCTAAGTAATAGGAGCAAAAGCCTACAAATAATGTTGAAAAACCTCTACTTCATTAAAGGACTTATCTATTGAAAGATAGCCAGAAAGTCCTTGCACCTCCTTACCCCTTCTAGCTCCAGGGTCCAGCAGACCTGAACACATGGGGGGCAGGAGAGAACTATCTCATAAATGACTTAACTCTTTGCCCGGGAAGACAATGAAGACTACTAAACAAGGACAGCTCACACCCTTGCTTTGTTTTCCTTCCCAGCATCAGCAGCCTAGGGAGGGGTCTGAATGAGGGAGTGGGGTTGTTGCCAAGGTTTTTCCCACCCAATACACAAGGCCCAGCTCCTAGAAGCCTGAAGATCAGCCCTGTGTGGCTAAGAGAGTCGAAGTAGGTCATGAGAAGGCAGTGAGGTTGGCTTCAAGCACAGCAGAAGGATTTTAGAGTAAGAGGATTTCTTACTTACCTGTGAACAGGTAGTTGGCATCCCAGGAGCCACCATGTCTTCTTCCTCTGTACTGTCCTCCTGGAGCCAAGCATGGTCTGCTGTAGGCAGAGCTAGTGGAAAAGAGAAGGGACATGAGAGTCAGTGCCCAGCCCAGTGAGCACAAAGGCTGTCCACCCTGTGAGTGACATGTGTGTGCATATACACATTCATGGTTACACACACACTTTTGCACACACTAGCACACAGGGACACACACACACAGAGACAAGTGCCCACACAAACTCACATAAACAGGCACACACACACACACACACGTCCCTCCATATCCATATCCCAAGATCCAAAGTCTCATGTCACTGAGAGACTCCAGAGCTCTCCACTCCCCCCATCACTCCCCCCAACTCAGTCTTGGGACAGCTCTTCCACCCCAGCTGCCTGGCCCCTTCCTCTGTCTCCACTCTGCATGGCTAACATGACCCTGGGACTCACCACAAGCAGGAGACAGATGAGCCAATTCCACCCCATGAATCTACTTAAGAAGAAAATGTCCTTCCCACCTGCCTTCACATGGATGCCACCCCCACTCAGGAGCAGGCATCTGCCCTCTGGCCTAGGACAGGCAGGCATAGAACTCCCTGGTCACCCCTTATCCCCCTGCACCCTCACCTCTCCCTTCCAACTGGACCTTTCTTCTCAGTATTTAAGTCTGACCACATCTAATCCCTGACCCTACATGTGAGTTTCCTGGAGCTACCATAACAAAGTATCACAAACTCTGTGGCTTCAAACCACATAAACTTATTCTCTCATAGTTCTAGAGATCAGGAGTCCAAACTCAAGGTATAAGCAAGGCAACACCTTCTGAGACTCTAGGTAGAATCTTTCTTTGCCTCTTCTAGCTTCTGGAGGTGCTGCTGACCCTTGGTATCCCTCAGCTTAAAGACATATCACTCCAGCCTCAGCCTCCATCAACATGTCAAGTTTTCACTGTGTGTCTCTGTCTTGGAGTGGCATTTTGCTCTTCTCATAAACACATGGTCATGTGGAATTAAGGCCTACTTTCATGACTTTATCTGACCTTGGTTACATCTACAAAGACCCTATTTCCAAATAAGGTCACATTCACAGGGCTGAGACTTCAACATATCTTTTGGGGGACATCATTCAAGCCAAAACACCTTTCTCCCTCTGGCTACTGTCCTATCTCTTCATAGCTGTCAACTCCCTAAAACATTTCCTCCCAACTGATTCACTTTCCATTCCCACCACTTCAAGGGCCAACATTGCACTGAGATTCCCAGTGAATCCCACCCATAGTGGGAAATCCAGTTGATGTGTCTGTCATCTGATCTCTCTTTTCTTCTTTGTTTTGAGATAGTGTCTTACTCTGTCTCCTAGGTTAGAGTGCATTGGAGTCATCAAAATTCACTGCAACCTCCCAACCGTGGGCTAAACCAATCCTCCTTCCTCAGACTCTCAAGTAGCTAATGATAATTGCAACCTGGTTCTTTGTACCCTCAATGAATTCCCAACAATAAAAATAAATAAATAAAAATTGACTCAAGATGGATAAGACACTTAAATCTAAGACACAAAACAATAAAAATATTAGAAGAAAGTGTGAGGAAAACTCTTGATGATGTTGGACGGGGGAAAGATTTTATGACAAAGACTTCAGTGGCCATTGCAACAACAATAAAAATTAATAAATACTTTGAACTTCTTTAGAAAATAATTTAGGGCTGGGCACAGTAGGTTATACCTGTAATCCTAGCACTCTGGGAAGCCAAGATGGGTGGATAGCCTGAGCTCACAAGTTTAAGACCAGCCTGAGCCAGAGTGAGACTTGCATCTCTAAAAATAGCTGGGCACTGTGGCAGATGCCTGTAGTCCCAGATACTTGGGAGGTTGAGGCAAGACAATCACTTAACTCCAAGAGTTTGGGGTTGCCGTGCACTATGATGCCATGGCACTCTACCAAGGGCAATAAAGTGACACTTTGTCTCAAATTTTAAAAAAGAAAGAAAGAAAAGAATTTAATTAATGATCTTTAAAATTTTTTGCAGTACACCTAAGATATTCTCACAGCAAATTAGTGTACCACAGCACACCAGTTGAAAAGCACTGCCATAAGCACTGCATCTCAAGGTTCCCTAGTAGATGACACTGCATGTGTGTTGTCACACCTTGGCAATGGAGGAATTGAGCTGCCCTATGTGATTCCATGGGGAGAGGACTATGGAAGCCTATATCTGGTTTCCTCTGGACTTCACCCAGGAGGCTTTCCCATTGCTGATTTGGCTTTGTATCCCTTCCCAGTAATAAGTCAGAGCCATTAGGATGACTGTATGCTGAGACTTGTGAGTCCTCATAGAACCTGGGGTGGTCTTAGGGAATCCTAGCACACCTACATCACACTCATCCCCAAGTCAGACTGTCACCTTTCTATCTGTAACTGCCTTTATCCACCACTGGTATCCTCACTGAGGTCCATCCTCCTCTCATGTGCTAGAGGTTCTGTTAAAATCACTGGATCACTGTAATTCTCACCTAAAAGCATCACTGGCTCCCAGTGGCCTCAGAATATGGGCCACTGTTCCCTTCCCATGCTCCCAAGCTCTGAATGATCTGTAGCCTGCTCCTTCTCCAATCAGCTCACGCCACCCTCGACTTCCCTTTGCTTCCTTCACATAGCCTTTTGTGGACCCTGGACACAGCAGGCTCTCTGTTTCCTGAGGTATTTTACCAGTATTATTCCTAGGCCTGAAATCCTCTCTCCAAACCTCCCAAAAGCCCAACACCAGGCCATACTAAATGAAACCAAAATTGTTATGGTCTAAGCCAATGCTTGTCACCCAGGAAAGACAATTGGTAATGTCTGGTGTTAGATTGCCATTACAAAGTATCATAGACTGGGTAAATTAGAAACTTATTTTCCTCATGGTTCAGAAAGCTGCAAGTCTGAGACCAGGGCATCAGCATGATTAGGTTCTGGACAAGACTCCCTTCCTCACTTGCAAACAGCTGCCTTCTAGCTGTGTCCTCATGTAGTAGACATGTCTCAGGCCTCTTCCTCTTCTTGTAAGAACATCAGTTCTATCATTCAGGGACCCATCCATATGACCTCATTTAACCTTAGACACCTTAAAGGGCCAGTCTCCAATACAGTCCCCTGGAGGGTCCAAGGCTTCAACATGAATTTGGGAGGAGGGGAGCATAATTCAGTCCATTGCATCTGTAGTATTTTTGCTTATCATGACTGGAAAGGTTTTATGAGCTAAACTATACTGCAAAAAAATATGTTGAATGACCAAGTGCAGTGCCTCAAACCTGTAATCCTAGCACTCTGGCAGGCTGAGGCAGAAGGACTGCCTGAAGCCAAGAGTTTGAGACCAGTCTAAGCAAGCATGAGATGCTATCTCTATAAAAAATGCAAAACTTAACCAAGCATAGTAGGAAGAACCTATAGTTCCAGCTACTTGGGAGGTTAAAGTGAGAAGATCACTTGAACCCAGAAGCTTGAGGATACAGTATGGTAGGATGAGACCACAGCACTCCAGCCTGGGCAACAGAGAAATACTCTGTTTCAAAAAAAAAATTATATCTTGAAGTGTCTTAGAATGTAACCATATTTGGACACAGAGTCCTTTAGAGAAGTCAAAATTAAAATGAGGTCAGTAAGGTGGGCCCTAATTCAGTATGACTGGACTCCTTATAAGAAGAAGAAATGTGGACACATATATGTACAGAAGAAAAATGATGTGAAAATACATGAGGAAGATGGCCTTTGACAAATGAAGGACAGAGGCTGCTGACACCTTGATTTGAGTTTCAGGCCTCCAGAACTGTGGGACAATATATTTCTA
This sequence comes from Otolemur garnettii, assembly GCF_000181295.1. NCBI lineage: Eukaryota > Metazoa > Chordata > Mammalia > Primates > Galagidae > Otolemur > Otolemur garnettii. The sequence goes on from NW_003852522.1 coordinate 57,572, forward strand.
TTATTTAATCTACCCAGTCTGTGGTACTTTGATATGGCATCCCTAATTAGCAAACTAATACAGGGAAAGTGCTACTGGCATCTAAAGAATTAAGGGTAGGGATGCACATTCACCACACACAGGACAGCCCCCACCACAGAGATTAATCAAGTCCCAATATTAGTAGTGTTATGGTTGAGAAACCTGGTCTAAGCTTAAATATCCATTCTTCCCCAGAATTCCTCCCTATCCCCTAAGATGAAAGCCTCCATTTACTCCGGTCTTCTTTTTAAAATCTGATCATCCAGCCAGACTTTGAGCTCCACAAGGAGCAGTCAGTGTTTTCCTTGCACCGGCTTCCTGATGTCCATCTCGCTAAGGGACAATAGTCATACCCCCTTCAAGAAGTAACAAAAGTCCAGCACAAAATATACCAAAACTACACCAAAGTGCAATATGAAACCTAAATCTAAAAACTACTACCTGTGACTATTATAACACTCATTTCAAACTCCAGAGTGGGTCACATTTTAAAGAAACAGTTTATTATTCTTACTAGAAGGCAAACTGAAAGAATAAAAACAGCAAGCCATTAAAGCTAAAATATTAGCTGTCTTTGAGAATTAACTTTTTCCCCACTACTCAGAAGTTGCTCTGAAAAGCTTAGTTAAAACCCAGTCCATTTATAGCAAATTCAATTGTAATTTTCAAATTCAACATAATTGTGTACTCAAAAATTTCATATAGCCCAAATAGAAGTCTGGCCTTTGCTGCAGCTGAGTGGGTTCTCCTCTTTCTGAAAGATCTGAGACCAAAAGTACCTTTCCTCTTGAATACAAAATTAATGAGAGATGGCATTAGGAATTTTCTCCTACAGTACCATGGCAGTCAGAGGAAGTGTGTGTGGGATGGGACACAAGTTCTCAGATGGAACACAGGACAGCAGAGCCACGTGTTACACGTGGCATGTACTCACCAAAAGCCCCATCCATCCACTGGTCCCGGGGGCCCAACATGGGCACCAGTGTTACCATCCTCTGAAACTGCCCAGCTGCCTTTTGTCCCTGAACACAGCAACAAGGATCACAGATTAGTGTAAAACACCCAGCGGGAGCCATTCACACCTGTTCACCCTAACTGAATTTGCATGATTGGCACTGCTTTGGGGAACATATTGATAAAAGAAGGAATACATGCTCAGCACCTGTGGCTCAAGCAGCTAAGGC
>NW_003852522.1:58996-69020 GCF_000181295.1 Otolemur garnettii
AAAAAAAAAAAAAAAAGGAATATACTCTGTTCACCTTGTTGAGATTTACCTAACCTTAAATATAGCAATAGAAGTTCACTGTGATAGAAGTTCAACTCCAAAAGGAAATGGAGAGAGGGTCCCTCAGTGGGAGATGGGGAGGGGCAAACCCCTGAGGAGGCTCCAGTGGTGGAAGGAAAGCTGAAAGAAAGGGCAGGGTGAATGGCCAGAAGGCTGGAGGAGTGGAAGGAAGATGCAGCTTAGAGGTGGACTTGGGCAAATGAGAGGCAGATAGTAAACATATGGACTCTCCTCTGACTTGGTTTGGTTTATTTCAGGTCGGTTCTGTTTGGTTTGGTTTGGTTTGGTTTTCGAGATAGAATCTCACTCTGTTGCCCAAGGAAGAATGCAACAGCCTCATCACAGCTCACTGTAACCTCAAATTCCTGGGCTCAAATGATCCTCCTACTTTAGCCTCTCAAGTAGCTGAGACTACAGGTATATACCACGATGCCCAGCTAATTTTTCTATTTCTTGTAAAGATGTCATCTCACTCTTGTTCAGGCTGGTTTTAAACTCTGGAGTTCAAGCAATCCTCCTGCTCAGCCTCCCAGAGTGCTAGGATTATAGGTGTGAGCCACTGCACCAGGCCTGACTTACATTTCTAAGGGATCCCTCTTGCCTCTATGTCCAGGGTGAGGCCTAGAATCCTGTAAGGAACAGTTCTTGAGTCCAGGAGAAATAACAGTGGCTGTAGGAAGGGTGATAGTGGCAACAGGGATGGGATAAACCAAGGTGGGCTGAATTTTGGAAGTGATACTAGCAGGAATTGGTAGCAGGTATAAAGTACAAGCAGCAAGTACCTCAGGTGAAGTGATAGGCAGGGGCAGGTAGGAGGAGGTCCCTTCTCAGGGCAGGACTCAAGATGTGCCTTCAAGTGTTCCTGTACCATTCTCTCCCCATCTAGGTAAGGAAACCCAGGGCCCTGAGTCAAGAGGTCTTCTCCAGCTATTCATCGCCCAGCCTCCAGGTTACAGGACCTACTGGTTCCTGTCAGTTTCACAGTCATAGAAGGGGTAGGGCTAGGTGAAGAGAAGTAAGACTAGAGGAAGGAAGGCTGTAGAGTAGGAAAAGCAGGGCCCAGGGGCCCAGCACCCAGCCCTTTCCCCAGAACTCACTCCAGGGCCTTCCCCTATCCTGGTAACAACTGCATTCAATGCAGAAAGACTTCAATTGGAGCCCACAGCCTGGGCCTTCTGTGCACTCCCCATTCCCAAATGTAGGCCCAATATTCTATCTCCCTCCCCAAATCAGCTGGCGCCCTCACAGCACACCATCTCCCAGGCTTACCATCCAACTCAGAGACCAAGGAGACTCCTGGAGACCTGGCCAGTCTTCTTGAGGTAATAGTGTCCCCCTCACTCCCCTTGAGGGCTCAACCTGCATCTTTGGGAACAGCCCCAGGCCCTAGGAAAAGGCACAGAGGGTGTTGAGCAGGACAGAGGTGACATAACAGCTGTTCTTGGCCTGAGAGATCTTCTGTCAGTGAGTTAGTACCATCAAAAGTGCAGGCATACAGGATAGATCTGGCATCTGGTAGTTGCAGACCTGGTGATTCCCCCAGTCCACTGCAGGCACCAGCCACCAACCAAGGAGGGTCTCCAGAGAATGATCATGCTATAGACATAGAGAAGACTTGACCCCTTTCTGGTTCAGTGGGCCCTGGACAGAGGTTAGGTCAAGAGACTACAGAACTACTGTAAGACATGTTACTACAGGAAATTAGGGTGTGTGCACAGGGAGGGGGCAACCACATGAAGAAGCAGTGAGAGAGTGGCCATCTGCAAGCCAAGGAGAAAGGCCTCAGGAGGCACCTCTCAGGAGGCAACCCAAGCCTGAGGCACCTTGATCTTGGGCTTCCAGCCTCTAAAACCGCAAGAAAATAAATTTCTATTGTTTAAACCACCCAAAAACAAGCAAGAAAGAAAGGTCAGAAGACCTTGGTTCTAAACATGAACGTTGTATTGTGTTTTCTTAGATTCTACATTGGTCTATTTGGCATCAGTCCTTCTCAGATGGCCAGACTAATGGCCAAGACGTTTCCCTTCATTGCGAAGTGAGCCCATACTCTGTACCCCCTCCTCATCTAACTCTCACACATACTCCCACCAGTATTTCCCCTACACTAAAGCACCGAGGGTCAGGAACTGGACAATCAGGGACAGCACGATACCCCAGGGCACACCAGAATTACTCAAACTGGACAATCCTAAGCTATTTCCCCCACCCAACCTCACCTTTCCTGTGGAAACTTCAGTAAAGGCTCAGTCCTGGGCTTTCTGCTCATTCCTTTTTGCCTCTAGGCTGACCCTGGTTCTTCCCCATGTGGCCCCATGTGGCACAGCCTGCCCTTTCCTCTAAGTAAGTAATAAAAATCTCCTTCCAGATGGGCACAGTGGCTGCTGCACCATAGGCCTTTTTCTCTTATTCATAATTTTCCCGGGGCTTCTCTACCAGAAGGCATTTTCTGATCATTGTTGAGGAATAAATTGCATTTCACACACTCGATATCTGGCTCACATTTGCAAAAATGTTTATGTGGGGAAATTTGCTAGAAAAAAAAGAATCATGAGTAACAGTTGGGGTTTGCTCAAATTCAGGAGCCACAGATGCTCCCCTGAAATGCTTCACCCTGCCTCAAATACCTTCCTGGCTCTACTGATTTCCAATTTATGTATACCTCAACTACTACTGTGACAAGGAACCTGGGATGTCCCATTAATCTTACCATTTGCATGTCACTGGATGGTGTTTCTTCCAAAATAGTCTGCACAGAAGTCAACTCTTTGTGTTTCAGTTGAGATTCCCAGTCTAAAATGAATTTGAAAAAATATTAACCCCTTTCATAAAGAAACAGTGGGATGAAATTAAAAATAACGTGTGGGGGGTGGTGTATGTAGGCTTTTTTCTTTTAATATTGACCCTACACTTGGGAAGATACTGAAAGAGAAGAAGCCGTCCATGAGTATGTTAGTGTGTGAAATATGGCAGTCATATAGGAATGAGAGGCCATTTCTTAGCTAAAGAGTCTATGAGGATTAAGACTGATATTTCCAGAAAGGGAGTGTTATTAGAAGAACAAGAAGTAACTAGATGAATAACACACATAGAAATTTTAAATTTAACATATTAATTGCCATACAATTTATGGTTAGCTTACACTAGTTTTGAGCCCAGGACCTCATGAAGCATATATAACTCACGTTTCTTTACCTTGGGAGCTTCACGGTGCACAGGCAACTTGCACTGTCATGCTATATCATACATGTTACATGATAGGTAGCCCCCTGGGCAAAACCCTACCCTATAATACCTTTCCCTATAATAAAAATTCACGGTCTCAAGGAAAAAAAATTCTTTTTTTGACCATGACATTTATTCTAGAGTTAGCACTGACCAAGGGGGGAGCATGGGAGTTTGGTCTACAAACTAATAAATACAGGAGGGGATGGAAAAAAATGTTTTTTCTAGCATGATAATCACTGTGTTGAAGAAGAATTAGACAATAGGTGTAGGCAAGGATGTGGAGAAATCAGAACCCACATCCACCACTGGAGGGAATGTACAATGGTGTACCTACTTTGGAAAGCAGCTTGAAGATTACTCAAAAAGTTAAGCATAAGAGTTACTACATGACCCACCAATTCCACTCCTAAATATATACCCAAGAGAATCATAACCATGTCCATATAAAACCTTGTACATAAATGTTCATAGCAGCATTATTCACAATAGCTAAAAAGCACAAACAATCCAACGGTCCATCAGCTGATGAATGGACAGACAAAATGTGACATATCCATACATTGAAATATTATTCAGCCTTAAAAAGGAAGGAATGTGGTTCTGATTCAAGCTACTATAGCAATGGATTTTAACAACCTTGTGCTAAGTGAAAGAATACAGATATTCTTTCTGTGTTCCCCCAAATTCACTTGGTGGAAACTCAATCCCCAATGTAACACTGTTGAGAGGTGGGACCTTTAAGTGATTAGGTCATGAGAGATCTGTTCTCGTGAATAGATTAAGCTTAGTTATCATGAGAGTGGGCTTTTTATAAAAGCCAGTTCAATCCTTTCTTACTCTCCACTATGTGATGTGTTCTACCACGTCATAGCAAGAAGGTCCTTAACAGATGCAGCCCCTCAATCTTAGACTTCCCAGCCTCCAGAACCATGAGCCATATAAACTTCTATTGTTTATAAATTACCCAGACTGGCATTCTGTTATGGCAACACAGAATGGACTAAGCCAGATACCAAAGGCTACATAGTATATAATTCCATCATAAAAAATGTCTACATTGGGCAAATCCATAGAGACAGAAAGCAGATTGGTGGCTTCCAGGGGCCGGGGGTAGGGAATGAGGAGTAATTGCTAAGGGGAACGTGGTTTCTTTGGGGGATAATGACAATGTTATGGAATTAGATAGTGACAATGGCCCTACAACACTGTGACCCACTGAACTGTAACACTTTAAAGGGGTGAATTCCATGGTGGGTGAGCTGTGTCTCAATTTTTTAAAAACAGAAAAACTTTAACAGACCTTTTTTTCTGAGACTAAAGGAAAATATGAGAGGAAAGCTAGAAAGTTACAACAAAGAGAAGCTAAGGGAACTTTAGAAACCATACCCCAAAAAGACTCAGATAACCCCTCAGGATAAAGGACCTTTTAAAATGCTCTCAGCCTGACACTTCACTTCCTAGAGCATATCTCCCAACCAAGTGCAGGACATCTGCAGCCAGCCTAAGACTCACTGACACCTGTGGCTTGGAGAAGCTCTCATTTTCCTGCCCTTGGCTTTGCTCTAGGCCCCAATTTGGAGACCAGACTGGTTTTGCATGATGGGAGTTCCTGCTCACAGAGAAAGACTGCTTGTTCTGACAGAGGGAAGGAGGCCACAAACTCTAATCCAGGCCTGGCTTCCACGTGAGCTTCAGATTGTGAGGCTGAGCAAGTACTACAGATAGTAAGGTGATCTCACCCTACTGCTAATGAACAGTAGAGCTCTTTCACAAAGATCAAACCACAAATACCCTCCTCCCTGGCTCAAGAGCTAAGGCTCTTTAACCCCTGATGTCCAAGGCCAAGTTCAGTAAGACCCACACAGGGCATTACTACAGAAAGAATGAAGTCAATGCAACCAATAGTTTTATAACTCTATGGAAGCCAGTGTCTATCTTAGAATTTAGTACCTTTGTATACAAAGGAACATGTAATGCCAACTTTACCCCTGGAAGCTAGGATCCTGTAGTTATCCCAGCATCATGTATCTACACAGGTCCCTCCATACACCATCCAGCAACACCCACTCCTGAAGGAGCCCCACGGCCACATCCTCAAAGGTGACTGATTCCTAAAATAGCACACATGTCCCAGCTTAATAAGACCACCTCCACCCACTGTGTGGAACAACTGGTTATCACTAGAGAAGGATGTTCAGATACAGAACTCTATACTAGGAGAGCGGAAAATCCAGTGCACCATCTGTTTTTGTAAATAAAGTTTTACTGGCACACAGCCACATCCATTTGTTTACATAGGGCTGTCCTTATGCTATATTATATAGGGTGGCCATAATGTTCATGTATCCTTTCCAGATTTAAGTTTTTCCTAAACTCCTTATCATAAATTTGGGATTGACCTAATTTTTGTGAAGTCCCTAGGACTCCTCCCAACACCTACATAAGTATTTGATAATTTTTTATACCTGTGAAAGTACAATTTCCATTGTATCTGAGAAACTGGATGGCCTTTTAATTTTAGAATTCTCCATAGCAACACTGTCCAATAGTCTCTCTGCAATGATGGGAATGTTTCATGCCTGCATTTTCCAAATAGGAGACAACCAGCACTTGTGCCTATTGAGCACATGAGCAATGTGGCTGGGATGACTGAGAAATTGAGTCTTTAACTTTACTGAATCTTAATCAATTTCAATTTATACAGCCACATGTGTTTTCACTAGGTCTCACCATGGATAGCTGAGATGGCCTGGGGCAGCCCCATTCTGCAGCCAGACTCCAGAATTAAACATAGAGCCCCAAGGTCTGCTGTGAGATCTGTCTCCCATACCAGTTTCTGGAGGTCATGCACAGAGGAAAGATGTCCTCCCCTTTCTTCCTCAGTTGGAGAGGGGTAGTCTAGGGAGAAGGGCCAGGGCCTAGAGAACATATTTATCTACCTCCTAAACCAGGCATCCTCAAACTACGGCCTGCAGGCCACATGTGGCCCACCTAGGACATTTATCCAGCCTACTGGGTGTTTGTGCCACAACTGCCTCTCCTGCTTAGCAGTCAACTCATCCTGGAGCCTACAGTCCAGCCCTCCAATGGTCTGAGGGACAGTGAACTGGCCCCCTGTTTAAAAAGTTTGAGGACCCCTGTCCTAAAGCATTAGATACCCCAATTTCCTCACCAGTGCCAGGTTTAAGGTCTCAGTAGGTGTTTTCCCTGCAATAAAAGAAAGATGGAGGTAAATAAAGGGTAGAGAATGAAAGCAGAAGACCAAGCAAGGGCTTGGCCCAAATAATTCCATTTTTGTAGGTCTCCAACAGAACAGCCAAGCTAAAAACTCTTACAGGGAATTTATCTCAATATGCAACATATTGGATCCTGAGTCACCTTTCAGACAATAGCAGGTGGTGATTTCTACTCACTCCTTCCACCTCAAAAAAGGATCTTTTTCCTCTAATATTTGCTCAAAACATTTCTGGGACTGTCTACTTTTCCCCCACAGCCCTTATCAGCTGTGATTTTATATTTAAGTGATTTTTGCCTCCTTCTCTCTCTAACTATGATACAAATTTTGTAAGTATAAACCTGTGTCCACTTCTTTCAGTATTCCATATGTAGCCATCATCACAGCACTTGAGTACTAGGTACTTTATATATTAGGGGGTGGCAAACTTTTTCTGCAAAGGGCCAAATAGTAAATGTCTTAAGATTTGTGGGCCATATGGTCTCTGTCACAAATACTTAACTATATGGCTTTGATGCAAAAACAACCATAGACAACACATAGACGAATGTGTTCCAATAAAACTTTATTTATATAAGCCAGTACTGGACCAGATTTGGCCCACAAGCCATAGTCTGCCGACCCCTGCTCATGCTGTAGAGAGAATATACCAATCATCAAATTCTCTCAATTCTACTTTCTTCAGTAGAATTACTGAAGAATTCATCTCAAATACTCCAACTTTTCCTGTTCCAAGTTTCCATATCACCTTTGCCATTATTAATTTAAAATCTGTCTTCTCAGCTAGAATGAAACCTCCACAAGGGCAAGCATTATAACTACTTCAGTCGCACTATTTCCCCAGGCCCTGTTCATTGAGGGCATCCCAGTGAAGATGTGCCGAACAATGCTCCACAAGAATAATTCAGTAGAGCTAGCCTACAACACATGCCTATGAGTACTCACATACATACACACAGAACAATATGATATCACAAAAATAAAATATAAGAATGACTTAAAATGCCTGTTCATCATACCATATAAATCACAACACTCAATTTCAGGTGTTTTTATGAAACAATACTGGTTCTTTCCAAAAAGGCAAGGCAGATCTTGTATGCCTTTTGGAAATAAACACCTTACTCATAAAACAGAAATCTGATGCTTAATTCTCCTCAAGTTCATTTTTTTTTCATTTCTCAGTATAAGTGATCTTTAGCCCTAATTTTTCTTTTGGGGGGGGAGGACAAAGCCTCAAGCCGTCCCCCTGGGCAGAGTGCCATGGCATCACAGCTCACAGCAACCTCTAACTCCTGGGCTCAAGTGAGTCTCCTGCCTCAGCCTCCCAAGTATCTGGGACCACAGGCACCCGCCACAACGCCCAGCTATTTTTTGGTTGCAGCTGTCATTGTTGTTTGGCGGCCTGGGCTGGATTCCAACCTGCTACCTTAGGTGTATGTGGCTGGCGCCTTAGCCACTTGAGCCACAGGCGCCGAGCCCTTTAGCCCTAATATTAAAAAATACTTTCCATTTATGGCCAACTTAATTTGATTTTCCAATATTAATAAGGGTTATAGCATCTTTTTTCTTAAGTCCCATAGATTTTGAAGCTTACCGATTTGAAAAGAAATGAACTCTCTTACTTTTCCTTGATAATAACATCTGTGACATAACTGAGAAATAGCTTTTCTTAAAATATCCCCACCTTCCAGTAAAAAACTGATGCCCACAGCCAACGTAAAAGTCACAAATTAAAACCTCTCTTAAGATAAAGGAAAAGGAACAGAATGTATGCTAACAGATGTTAACCTAAGAACTGCAAAAGAATCACCCCCCCAAAAAAGACCCTCCTATCATCTAATTCATTGAATTCATCCCTTGATGAGTGGTACATTCAATTTCTCAAATAAATTTGACAAGTCATTCGACCCAATTTGCACATGTGGACCCAGACCTTACTTTCCACTTGCAAAGTAAGATATTAAATATCATGTAAAATAAAACGTGAATTACTGATACGCAATATTTTGCGTACAAAAGGTAGGGTAAGACCCTCTTAAAGAACGCACTTTCCCTTCAAATCAGGGAGGACAAGTGAAGATTGGGGTCGGTGTCACCATACTCCTGACATTCAGGAATTTCCTTTGGACAGGATGACAGACCTATCTTCCCAGACTGGCGGATACCCGAAAGCGAGGAAGAAGCAACGAGTGCCACGCGAGGCCCTACGCCGAGCCCCCAACTACCACAAGAAGGAAGCACCTTAGCTGGGCTGCAGTTCTTGACCCTTCGGCTCCTCCCCGCGCCCGCCAGGTCCTCCACGCCCTCCCCGCCCTCCCCGCCCTCCCGAGGGGCCGGGCCACACCTGCAGACCCGCAGGAGACACTCCCACCGCAGCGCGCCGCAAAGCTTGCACTGCCGCCACCACCCACCAACACGCGTACTTCCGCTTCCGGTTTCGGGGCCGCCGGGAGCGGAAAGGGCTGGGGCTCCGGTTTGGGGGGCCAGAGAGGCGTAAGGCGGCGGTAGAAAGACTAACCCCTCCTTCACCCAGCCTCGGAGAACAAATTCTAGTTTTCTTACCCCGAGGGCTCTGAGGCTAGGTCTAGAAGAGGTTCCGACCGGGCCTCTAGGGTGGGGCTGGGGCGGACCCCATGTCCGTTGGACAGAGAAGGGGCGGGGAATGGGGAGGGGCTTGCGCTTAGTGGGCAGGGTCTGAGTTTGAAGAGTGAAGGTGTCATTCCACCCACAGGGCTCTTTAGAGATGTTAAGTATTTCACTTAACCTTTTCTCCTACCTTATCCACTCCCTATCACCTTTATCAAAAGGTTAATCCAATTCAGTGCCCTAAAGGGGGTTTTGTCTATATTTTTATATATAGTTGAACCTTGAAGGGCGGAGAGTTTGGGGAGTGCAATGGGGAGGTATTTGGGGGTGCTACCCGTAATGTAAAATTCACGTGTAACTTTTTTTTTTTCTAACTGTATGATTTCATCTTTATTTGGTCATTCAGGAAACACACCAAAACCTTGCAGTGCCTCTCAGACGTTATCCTGAGCAGTAATTAATTATCAATAGAACCAACAAGGAAAATCTGGATTAACTCTGGATGAATGTGGATTAACCATAGTTCATTCACATGTTATTGGATATCTGTATGTGCCAGAAAACTATCACCTATATTATTCCTTTTAAGCCTCATAGGTCTTTTGGGTAGATTTTGTTATTCCAGTTTTGCCAAGGAAGGAATTGACTGTCTATCACACTATCTGTTCAAGGCCACACAGCTAGTAATGAGGAGTTGAACCAGAGCTTCTGAATCTAAGCACAGTGTTCTTTTTACCACTCCTCCTGTTTGTCCACAATCCTTATATCTGGCATTGGTAATGGCCCACCACAATATTCCAGAAGATGGTACTTCTATCTAATCATCTTTCTCATCTCTACTAGGTGATTTCATTCCATGAATGGATTCCTTGGAAATTTTTTTTTTTTTTTTTTTTTTTTTTTTTTTTTTTTTTT
>NW_003852522.1:69146-74873 GCF_000181295.1 Otolemur garnettii
TTTAAAACATTCACATTCTACTCTTAGAAGGATTCACCTGTACCCCTATAAGATAAACCTCAGAAGTGATCCCTCCAAACCCCCTCCCTCCACCCATTCTCCCCTCCCTTTTCCCTCCCCCCCCCAATATTCTTAGGCTATTTGGTACGTGTAACTTTTGATTCCCCAAAAACGTAACTACTGATAGCCTAGTGTTGCCAGAGGGCTTACTGATAAAACAAGTAGCCGATTAACACATTTTTGAATGTTATATGTATATTACAGTGATAGTTTACAAAGAGGTGGCTAACACGTAGAAAATATTTTGTAAATATTTTGTAAAATTTTGTAATGAATATTTTGTAAATAAAGGTAGATTTAACTACAATTTCCCACTTTCCCTCTGTATGGCAACTTTTGGGACACCCTCTCCTGTATCTCTAGCTTAGTTTATTGTAAGGTTAACTTAGGGGAACCATCCAAACCATAGCAAATAGATACGCAAAACATACCTAGTGTTATAAGCTAAATTACATAGCAACGTCCTTATTTTTCTTCCTTAGCATTTTTCTATTCCCAAGCTTCCTTTGTACCAGCTATCTGATTTTATTCCCTAAAGCTGTCTCCATGAAAACGTACTTTTCAACAAATAAAGGAAAGAAAATCAGATTTCGTTAATGCCATGAATGCACTTCTTTCCTCCATGCAACTCAATAGCAAAAAACAAAACTGGGCAAAGGACCTGAATAGACATACTATCTCAGAAGGAAGACTTGCAAATAGTCAATAGGCCTATGAAAAAATGTTCAACATTGCTAATCATTGGGAAATGGGAATCAAATGGGAAATGAGTTATCACTTTACACCTGTTAGAATGACCATTATCAAAAAGACAAATGTTGACAAGAATGTGGAAAAAATGGAAGCTTTGTACATTGTTGGTGTACAGCATTAGGTAAAACAGTATGGAGGTTCCTTTAAAAATTAAAAATAGAACTGTATGTATGATCCAGCAATCCCATTTCTGAGTATATTTCAAAAGAAAATAAAAATATCTTTACCCCATGTTCACTGGAGTACTATTCACAATCACCAAGGTATGGAAACAACCTAAATGTCAAAAGATAAATGAATAAAGAATATTCACAATCCAATGGAATATTAAATTACCTTTAAAAAGAAGACAATCTTGCCTTCTGTGAAAATATGGACTAACCTGGAGATCATTATGCTAAATGAAATAAGCCAAATGCTCAAAGACTATTACTGCATCATCTCACTTATAAAGAACTTTAAATAGGCCCGGCGCAGTGGCTCACAGCTGTAATCCCAGTACTTGGGAGGCCAAGGTGGGTGGATTGCCTGAGCTCACAGGTTTGAAACCAGCCCAAAGCAGAACAAGACCTCATCTCTAAAAACAGGGCATTGTGGCAGGCACCTGTAGTTCCAGCTACTTGGGAGGCTGAGGCAAGAGCATGAATTCAACCCAAGAGTTTGAGGTTGCTGTGAGCTATAATGCTATGGCACTCTACCAAAGGCAACAAAGTGAGACCTTGTCTCCAAAAATAAAAAGGAAGGAAGGAGAGAGAGAGAACGAGAGAAAGAGAGAACTAACTTAAAATAGTCAAACTCAGAAACAGAAAGTAGACTAGTCATTGCCAGGAGCTAGAGAGAAAATGAGGAGGTATTGTTCAAAGGGTTCAAAATTTCAATTACAAAAGACAAATAAGTTTTGGTTGTCTAATATACAGCATGGTAACTATAGCTAATAATACTGGCCAGATGCATTGACTCATGCTTGTTATCCCAGCGCTTTGGGCCAAGGTATTACTTGTGGCCACGAGTTTGAGACCAGTCTGGGCAATACTGTGAGACATCTCCCCCATCCCAACAATTTTTTTTTTTTTAATTAGCCAAGCATGATGGTGTAACCCCTCCTCCTCAGGAGGCTGAGATGGAAAATCACCCTGGCTGACAGGAAGAGATTGTGTCTCTAATTTTAAGAATATATACACTATATGTATACTTGAAATTTGCTAAGAGGGTATATCATAAGTGTTCTCACTACCAAAAAAAATGGTAATTATGTGGAGCAATGGTTATGTTTATTGGCTTGATTGTGGTGACTATTTCACAAAGTATATGTGTAGAAAAACATCAAGTTGTACACCTTACATACATACAGTTTTTACTTGTCAGTTATACCTTGATGAGGTTGGGAGTGAGAAAGAATAAATGGATTGGCAAGATTAACCCCATTTTAAATGTGAGAAAATAAAGATTGAGTAAAATGAATCAACCCGACATAAAAGCACCAAGCACATAGATGACATATTTTAAACATTTTTTGGATGAAACCATGGATGATGGATGAATGCATGGATGGATAAATATAAAAAACAGGCTTCTTAACTCACATTCCCATGCACTTAGAACTAAATTTAGCTTATTGACTGAATGAATATCTTTGGGCCTGAATGTTCAAGAGTAATAAGAATATAATAATAGGCTGGGCGCGATGACTCACACCTGTAATCCTAGCACTCTGGGAGGCTGAGGCAGATGAATTTCTTGAGCTCAGTAGTTCAGAGACCAGCCTGAGCAAGAGCAAGACCCCATATCTATGAAAAGATAGAAAAACTTAGCCAGGCATGGTGGCAGACACCTATAGTTCCAGCTACTAGGGAAGCTGAGCCAGAGGATCACTTGAGCCCAGGAGTTTGAGGTTGCCATGAGCTATGACATCCAGAACTCTAGCCTGAGTCAAAAGAATGAGACTGTCTCAAATATGTATTTTATATATATATATATATATATAAAACAATAGATTTAAGGTGATTTTTTAAGAAAAATAACTACTTCGAATAGCTCCCTAGAATAGAGCTACAGAGCTATTCTAATATCATAGCTCTGTAGGAATGGCTTCACCATACCCTGAAGCCTTTCTTCTATACCTCAACCCTGCTTCACAAGCCCAGCATTTGATGTTACTTCCAATTTTCTATTTCTTAATCTTACCAGAAGGTGGAAGTATGATGCAAATACTAAGCACTCTGAATCTAGATCCAAATGGAATTCAACCACCATTGTCATCATTGCCAACGTCAATGAGATAATACTGATAATAAGGAATCTTACTTGGGTCTTGCTATAACCCAAGTATCATATATCTAAATCTTGTCTCAAAATAAAACCAGAACTATTGTCTTTCTATTTTATTTTTGGTGACATAACCAAAGGAGGGATTGTGTTAGGTAAGGTTTCAGGGATGCTCTCAAGAGAGAGAGGGTACCCAGGAATGGATTAATAAACCATGGTATATGTATACCATGGAATATGATTCGGCCATAAAAAGATAGAGACTTGGGCGGTGCCTGTGGCTCAAGGAATAGAGCGCCAGCCCCATATACCCAGGGTGGCTGGTTCAAACCTGGCTCCGGGCAAAAACTGCAAAAAAAAAAAAAAGATAGAGACTTTACATCTTTTGTATTAACCTGGATGGAGTTGAAACACATTCTTCTTAGTAAAGTATCACAAGAATGGAAAAGCAAGTATTCATTCTACTCAATACTAACATGAAGCCAGTAGATGATCTAATACATGCCCAAATAAAAGAAAATACTCAATTCAATTCTAGATGGGGGGAGAGGGAAAGAGGGAGGAGGATTGGTATCTTCCCACTTAATGAGCACAATGTAAGGTTACATGGCAGGCTCCTGGATGCAGGACACAACTACAACAGGGACTCTACCTAACAAAAACAAACACTGTAACTTAATTGTTTGTACCGTATTAATCTGAAATTAAAAAGAGAAAGAGCAGGAGAGGGAGTGAGGAAAGAAGGACAAGAAAGCCCAGGAAGGATTTGAACAAGGAATTGGGCTCCAATGATCTCATGGAGAACCCTGGAGTTATGAGACACCATGAAATTGATTCCTTTCATACCTCAACCTTAGACAGCCATTGGCTACAAGGTGCTCCCAGGATCATAACCTCCCAGAACAACTCCTGATCTCCTGAGGGCAATTCTCTGGAGGAAGGGACAGCTGTAGTTGATCACAATGAACTCACAACAGCTTGGGGGTGGGTATCTACAGAACAATCCTTAGGAAAAAGAAGTACATTCATGGCATTAACAAAATTTGATTAATTCCTTTATTTGTGTGTGTATATATATATATATATATATATTCATGGAAATAGTTCTCGGAAATAGACCAGGAAATGGGATCTGGGTGAAGTACCAACAGCATCCTCTGTAGAAATTAGTAAAAACACATAAACTCAGCCTGACCTTCAAGCTAACTGCCATGATAGGCCCTGAGACTATAAAAAATTAAGGATCATGTGGACCAAAGGGTGTAATGTTTCAGCTGGACAGGAAGAACACATTTTCAAGATCTATTGCATACCAAAGTGACCATAGTTAATGATAATATATAGTTTAAAATTCCTTAAAAAATAGATTTTAAATATTCTCACTACAAAAAAAAATAAGGATGTAAAGTAATGGATGTGTTACCTTGACATAATCATTCGACATATGTACATTGATCAACACATCACATTGTAGCCCATAAGTATATACAATTACTATCTATCAATTAAAAATTAAAATTAGAAACGAATCATATGGAAGCTGGTCACCCCCATGTTTATGATGTCATGGTGTAATATGGTTTATGCAAAGTTGTTGCTATTTTCAACACAAAACAAAGAAGTGATGTTCACACACTGGGTAGCAACATTTGAGGTAGTGGGAAGCATGACAGACAGGGAGGTTTGAGGAACAGGGAGGGGGATGCTCCTGGTGCTCTGCCCTGGTCCATTCCAATGATGCATCCATGGTTGAGCATGCAGCCCACCTCCAGGGCAGCCCACAGCCAACAATTGACTGACACCCAGGTGAGGCGCTAAGGCCTTGCCCCAAGAAAGCTCAACACAATGGTGCACACTCCAGGTTCCCCAGAGTATTATGCAAAGGCTAGACTCCTGAGACCACCTTGTTTTTTTACCTCCGTTTCCTGTCCTTTCCTGTGTCCTCCTTCTGAGAGTACCTCCCAACAAATCACGTGCACACCAATTCCCATTCCCAGCAAATCAAATGCACCCCAACCTCTACCCACCAACAATTCAAATGCATCCCATGCCTACCCACCAACAAATAAAGTGCAGCCCAAGCTACCTGGGAGAGAGGGAAGCAATAACTTTAAGATGTTTCTCTGTATTCTATGAAGGGAATCCCTCATTCCAGTAATAATGTTTCTGTGATACTTTAGATAATTGCCCTTTGCTTATTTCTTGGGTGTTGGATTTCTTGGGTGGGTTGGATGTTTATTTCTTGGATCTTGGATTGTTGGATGTTCAAAGAAGCACCACCTCCCTAAGACTGAGGTATGAGTTGCCTGGCTTCCCCATTAGAAGTTCCATGAAGGAAAGATTGTGTCCATTTTTGTTCACTGCTGTATCCCTAGAACATAGCACAGATCCTGTCACTAAATAATAATTTACTGTTCCTTGAAGGATGGAAATATTTAGAGACCTTTTCTCTCAAATCTCGTGATGGCCTGAATACACCCCCAAATGACCAAATAATAAATCACCCCCTCTGTCAGATTTTGGGGCTTCAGTCAAAACTGGTGAGGCCCATCTGCTGTGGGTGGGGGAGGTGCCAAGATGTATGAAAATGACTCCTCTGCAAACTCTAGATACTAACACAGATAAACCCAAAATCTTGATTTGCCCAGC
>NW_003852522.1:76203-90966 GCF_000181295.1 Otolemur garnettii
TTCCCTTTTTTTATTATATAGACTATTTCAAAAATCTATATACACAATAAGAGACCTTGACACGTGTTTGCCATAAAAGGGAGAGAAGACTTTATGTGTGTGACCAACATGGATAGAATATTTTGTAAAATTTTGTAATGAATATTTCATAAATAAAGGTATATTTAGTTACAGTTTCTCATTTTCTCCATGTATGATGACATTTGGAACACCCTATAATTCATAAGGTCCCTCCGGAAAGAGTCATGATGTTGGTGAGAGTTTTTATTTTAGCATGATAATATATTCTAACTAGGGCATAATGAGCTGCAAGGTCAACGCAGAAGCTAATTTCCTTGCCATCTGGATTTCAACCCATCTTAACTTGTTCTGCCCACATCCTGTTTTTGATCAGCATGGCCAGGGCTTTTGATTCTGAGTTAAGCAGTGCCTGCTGGTTTCTTAGCTCAGTATGACCAACGATTGCACCTTAACCTACCCCCAATCAGGAGTTACTTGATCCAATAATTAGCTGTCTTCTCTTTCTCCTCTTTCTTCTAGTCTGCTTTGAACATCCTTAAATTGTGTTTTCCTTCCTCAACAACCTATTCAAACTAGGTTCACAAGTGTCCCACAAATTTTTCTTAAGGTCCAATCCAATGGTTTGTTCATCTTCTTCCTTGTGAGTTGCTGTTCTGTTTTTTTAATTAATCTTTTCTCCTTGAAAGCTTCTATGGCCTAGCAGTGCACTGACTTTCTTCCTATCTCTCTTGCTATTCTTTCTTCCCCTTCCTTTTTCTTTTTCCTTTGATAGGAAAATGAATAATAATGATGACATGGATGGAACTAGAGGTCCTTATCTTAAAGTGAAACAAATCAGACTCAGAAAGACAAATACCTCATGTTGTCCTTAGATGTGGGAGTTAAGTAATGTGTACAAACAAACACAGAGTGTGGAATAATAGAATATGGAGACTCAAAAGGGTGAGGGTGTGGGGGGAAGGAAGCTGATGAGAAGTTACTTAATAGGTGCAATCTGTGTTATTTGGATGATGGATACCCTAAAAGCCCTGACTTCATCACTATGTGCATATTGCAAAATTACGCTTGTGCCCCATAATTTTATCTAAATAAAATAATAACATCCAACATTTTTCAGAACTCACTATGCACCTTATCTGTATTGACCTATTTAATCCTCACAATAGGCTTATATGATGGGTACTGTTATTACCATCCCCATGTTACAGATGAGAAAACTGGAGCACAGAGAGGTTATATTGTTATCTAAAATCACACAGCTAGTAAATGGCAGAGCCAAGATTTGAACCCAACACTTCTGCCTCCAGATCTTTGCTATAGTACTCTTCCCACACTATTCTGCCTAAGGTCTTCTATTTTTCTACTCCTTCTCCCTATAAGGAATCTCATAATCCCATGACTTCAAACATTGCCTCTATACAGATGGTTCCACAACTCTGAAATACCATCCATCCTTCTGGCTCCAGAATATCAATATCAACAGACACAATATCAATCAAAGCTTAAATTTATTAAGCAACTATTTTAGCTTGGCATCAGCCTAAAACTGCTTTACATTCATTATTGCACAGCACCTCCACGTTACAGATAAGAAATGGCATCACAGAGCAGTTATGTGAATTGCTCAAAGTCTTACAGCTATTTAGTTTGGGAAGCAGGTGATAGACCATAAAATCTATCAAAATAGTCTAGACACAGTGGCTCAAACGTCTAATCCCAGCACTTTGGGAGGCCAAGATAGGAGGATTGCTTGAGAGCAAGAGTTTCAGACCAGTCTGAGCAACATAACAAGACCCCACCTCTGCCAAAAAAATTTAATTAAAAATTAATTAGCCAGACATGGCAATGTGTACCTATACTCTTAACTACTCAGGAGGCAGAGGTGGGATACTTGCTTTAGCCCAGGATTTTTGAGGTTACAGTGAATTATGATTGAACCACTGCATTCTAGTCTGAGTGACAGAGCAAGCCCCTGCCTCTAAATAATCATATGAGCTATACTTGAAGGCAAATGCCATGTCTCTCTGACCTTTGCATTTGCTAACATAGTAGCTTTTAAATATGAGATGTTCAGTGTACATCTATGAAATCAAATGTGAGAGAAGCTTCCATTTTGGAAACTAGAGGCAGAGTTCTAGATACTTGTAAGATGGAGTACTTGTGAATTTCGGTTATCCATGAATCCATCTATGTTCACTGGATGAAACAGGGGTGGGTGATGGAATGAGCATCAGGTCAAGAAGAATAGGATTCTGGTCCAAATGATAATAGAGAGAACTTGCCAAAGAAAGAATTAAAGGTCATTCAAATTGGAAAGGAAGAAGTCAAATTATAATAAGTAGCAGCCAGCATTTATGGAGTGTTTTCTGCCAGATATGTGTTCTACACATTTCCCTCATTTAAGTCATCACCACAACCTCACAAAATAGGTAGTGCCATCATCATGTTTCATATAAGGAAACATAAAGAAGTTAAACAACTTGCCCAAGTTTGGCCAACTGGTGCCTCAACAACTTAACCTCTGGGGACATATTTCCTCATCTGCAAAATGAGTCAGAGGATGATTTCTAAAGTTTCTTAAAACCCTGGGATTCAGTCATGTTGATGACTCTTTGGAAATCCTAACTTAAAATTTGCACCCACATTAATGAACACAGTATTGCTGGTTGGGCTGAAAACTAGGCTTAAGGAAATACGATGGTGCCCAGATTGCCTGAGTTTTAGGTGCTGGGTAACACTATGGTTTACCAGTTGACTCTGTGAGCTAGTCATTATTTGAGTAGGTATAAGGTTTGTATAGCTGCTATACCTATACATTAATGATTATACAAAAATAGGAGGAGGAGGAGAATTTTAAAGAAAACCTGCAAAGACACTGCCATTAAGCCAAGATGAGAATAAACTCATTAGAAGACCAAAAATATTAACCATGCTTTGTGAGTACAGTTGCATAAGTAACTTATCACAAACAGACCTGGTACCTTCTTTGGGGAAAGGTGGGAGAATAAATAAAAGACACACACACACACAGATGTTCGTGTCTTGATCCCTGGAACCTATGACTAATTTACCTTACATGGTAAAAAGGGAGTTTGGAGATATTGAGTAAGTTAATGATCTTGAGATGGGGACAGTTCCTAAATTATCCAAGTGGGCCCAATATAATCACAGAGGTCCTCTTAAGAGGAGGGCAGGAGATCAGAAAGGAGAGATGATGCCATGCTGCTAGATTTAAAGATGCAAGAAGTGGCCAGGCACAGTGATTCATGCCTGTAATCCCAGCAGTTTGGGAGGCCAAGGAGGGAAAATCACTTGATGCCACGAGTTTGATACCTCCCTGGACAACAGAGTGAGACCCCATCTCTACAAAAATATTAAGTTAAAAAAATAGCTGGGTGTGGGGGCATGCACCTGTAGTCCCAATTACTCAGGAAGCTGAGGCAGGAGGATCAGGTGATGCCACTACACTCTATCCTGGATGACAGAGTAAAACTGTATCTCAAAATATGACAATAAAAAAATAAAGATGCAGAAGGGATTCTTAAGCCAAGGGATGTAGGCAGCCTCTAGAAGCTAGAAAAAGCAAGTAAATAGATGTTCCCCTGGAGCTTTCAAAAAAAATCAATCCTGCCATTGTTCTTGACTTTAGCCAAGGACTGATTCCAAGCCTTCTTGCCTTCAGAACTGTGAGAGCAATAAATTGATGTTGCTTTAGCCATTAAGTTCATGCTAATTTTCAAAGGCAGCAATTGAAAACTCATATAGAAAAGTTCAAAAAGAGTTAGTATAGCCCTCTCTGCCAGTCTTCAAGGGCCACAGCTACCCCTAGGGCCTTTTCTCCCAAATCCTGCAATTATTCTGGACTGCTCTAAATGACCAAGTAGTATATCACTCTCTACTGGACTTTGAGACTCCAGTTCAATCTGCTGAGTGGCATCTTCTAGGGGAAAATGCACCACTTCCTCAAGTCACCATCATAATAAACATTCCAATCTACAGTGTCCACAATTTTAAAAGCATGCCTACAGGGCCCTGTGGGATTTCTGAAAGAGAGGCCATGTGCCCTGGGGGTTGAGCAGCTAGAACCTAGAGCCTAGATTTAATCTCAGCTCTGCTACTGAGTGAATGGATCAAGTTATTTAACCTCTCTGTGCCTCCATTATTTACTTTGCAAAATCTGCATGATGCTAATAGTGCGTACCTGCTGATGTTGCAAAGCTGAATTAAGCTCAGGTGCCTAGCATGCTTAGCACCATACCTAGCATACACACATCCTCATGGTTCAGCGGCTAAAATATTACTGTCTGATGCATAAAAAAGGATCTCTAGACAATTCCTGCACCATATGAGTTGTTAGGTATTCTTAACATCATCCTTGAAAATGGCAAATAATTCTAGAAATAAATATTCTAGAACCACCCAGCTGAGCCCTTCCCAGATTCCTGACCCACAGAAATCATAAGAGAATGAAAAGAAGATAAGGCAAAAACAAGTGATCAGAGTGATGTTGGATTTATTAGGAAAGGAAGAGAAGTAAAGATCTATCCATCCAGCATCTTCAGGTCTTTGCAGAAGCAGAAACATGGCTGATGATTCCATAAGATGTTGGGAAGGCTTGGAAAAGAACAAAGAGTACTTTATTGGCCACAGTAAAGACAGCCTGAGCAGACCATTTTTCCAAAAGGTAGAAATAATACCTCCCATCTAAGATATGTTGCTCCCCATAAGGAGGAAGAATTCAATTTGTCTTCACTTGAAGCTAAGTAGGCTTGGAACTTGCTTGTAAACAAGAGAAGATGATGGAAGTGGAGCTTCATGATTGGGTGTTAAGAAGAGATCCAACCTTGTTGGCTGGAACAATCACACTTAGAGGTTAGAGGTGCCATAGACGCAGCCTGCCTGAGGCCACCATGTTAGGAGGAAGCCCAAACTCACCCACACCCATGTGGGACTACATGAAGGAACAAAAATGCCCAGTTATCTCTCAGTTGCTCCAGCCCCAGCCACTGTCTGACTCCAACCATATGAGACCTCTCTAAAACCAAGAGAGAAAACAGAATAAATGTGTTGTTTTAACCCATTACATTTGTGTGATGATTTGTTATGCAGCAATAGCTAACTGACAGACAACACTTGTGGAATTTCCTGGTATCTTTCCTTTATTGTTTCATGTTTCTTCCTTCTGCTTCCCTTCTGTTCCAGGACTCTGCTTTCTGCTGAGCTTGTCTGGAGCTATTACTCAGAAGCCGAAAGGTGAGTGCTCAGAGTCAGAACAAAGACAGTGCAGGCCAATGCTGGACTGGAGGCCACCCACATTCTCAAACAGGCTAGAGAAAATGGCTTATTTTGGGAACAGTACTTGAGGAAAGTTGCTCCTGTGTTTCTTTGTTTAATTGATGACAGGCTGGGCATGGTGGCTCATACCTGTAATCCTAACATCTCAGATTGCTTGAGTCAGAAGTTCAAGCCTGAGCAAGAGTGAGACCCCTTCTCTACTGAAAATAGAAAAATTAGCCAGGCATGGTGGCACATGTCTGTAGTCCCAGCTACTCGGGAGGTTAAGGCAAGAGGATCCCTTGAGCCCAGAAGTTTGAGATTGCTGTGAGCTATGATGCCATGGCACTCTACCCACAGTGACAGAGTGAGGCTCTGTCTCAAAAAACAAAATTATGATAATAATTAATTGATCACAGCTCAGCATCTGTGGCTCAAGCGGCTAAGGCACCAGCCACATACACCTGAGCTGGTGGGTTCAAATCCAGCCCAGGCCCGCCAAACAACAATGACAGCTGCAACCAAAATTAGCCAAGCATTGTGGTGGGCGCCTGTAGTCCCAGCTACTTGGGAGGCAGAGGCAGGAGACTCACTTGAGCCCAGGAGTTAGAGGTTGCTCTGAGCTGTGATGCCATAGCACTCTACCCAGGGTGACTGCTTGAGGCTCTGTCTCAAAAAAATAAAAATAAAAATAAAATAATGGATATGACATCAAATATAGATATCTTTTTATTTATCTTTTCATCTGGTTTTTAATGTGTCTGTTTTTGCTAAACACCATGGGCATGATGTATAAATAAAGCATTAAATAAAAACACAAAGTCTCATAAAGTAAGCATCCTACTAAAGAGAGACAACACAACAATTATCTTTATCATTCTGATCATAAGCAAGTCAATGAATAATGAAGAGATAGTTTCTGTTTAACTTTACTCTCCTGGCTAGGACTTCCACTAAATTCAGATTCTAGGTCTAAGTGGAGACTAAAAGTCTGGGGGGTTTGTTTGTTTGTTATTGTTCTTTGGGGGGTTTGGGGAGTCTTTTTCTTTTCTTTCTTTCTATCTTTTTTTTTTTTTGACTTAAAATAACAGAAATTTATTCTCTCACAGCTCTGGAAACCAGAATTCCAAAATAGGGCCCTAAGATTCCAGGGGAGGACGCTTCCTAGCTTCTTATAGTTACTGGCAATCCTTAGTGTTCTTTAGCATATCTAGGCATCAATCTCTGCCTCTATCATTACACGATGTTCTCTCTGTATATATCTGTGTCCAGATTTCCCCTTTCCTATAGGTCCTACCCTAATCCAGTATGACCTCATCCTAACTCAGTTACAAGACCCTATTTCCAAATAAAATCACACTCTGAGGTTCAGGGTGTACAAGAATTTTGGAAGGAAACTATTTAAACCAGCATACACAATATGATAAGGTATTAAATCCTGGTAAAGATTAAGAGTGGACTTTCAGACCTGCCCTCGGAAGAATCTGGGAAAGAAGGGAAGGGATGAAACAGAATGAGTTACAGAAGACTCAAGAGAATTGTGCATATATAGTGAGTGACTACTTTGTCTCACCAAGTACAATATCACATCTTCTGAGCAGACTCTCTTGCTCAGCTCTGAAGTTAAAAATTGGAAGCAGAGGCAGAGGCAGGAAGATTGCTTGAAGTCAGAAGTCTGAGGCCAGCCTGGGCAACATAGCAAGACCCCATCTCTTTTAAAAAAATTTTTTTTCAATTAGCTGTGCATAGCAGTCCATGCCTGTAGTCTCAGCTACTAGCTACTCAGGATGCTGAGGTGGAGGACCACTTATGCCCAGAATGCAAGGCTATAATAAGCTATGATGATGCCACTGCACTCCAGCCTAGACAACAGAGCAAGAACCTATTGCTAAGGGCAAAAAAAGGGACACCTAGGGTTCAGCTATAAGATGGGGGCGAGAGGTGGGGATAGATAGATAAACCAGCAGCTGAATCTTGTGGGCTTGAGGGCTAGGTCCCAATCCATTTATGGGTAGAATGGGGCACATCAGTATAGTTGACACCTCACTATATATTCTTCAGTAATTTCCCATGTAGCAAGACCCGAGAGTCTACAATTCTAGCCAAACTGCCAGGGGGATAAATTCTGGGTATCAAGGCTCTGCTTAGAGCTCCCACATCATGTTCCCCAGACATTAGACACTCCTCATTGACCCTGCAGCACCCCTCAGCCACATTCATTCCATTCCTTCCTAAGGGACCTCACATTAAGGCCTTTTTTTTTTTTTTTGAGATAGAGTCTCACTTGGTCATGAAGCTATGCACAGAGTTATAAAAAATACCTTAACATGAGAGTGAGACAGAGAATATTTATCGCATTATTGGTTAATGGTGGTATAAATTGTTTGTTATTTTTTAAGAAACAGGATCTTGCTCTGTCTCCCAGGTTGGAATGCAGTGGCCTGATCATAGATGACTCTAGCCTCTAACTCCTGGGCTCAAGCAAACCTCCCACCTCAGCCTCCTGAGTAACTGTCCATGCCACCAAGCATGGTTATTTTTTTTTTTTTATCAAGACAGAGTTCTACCCTATGCCCTGAGCATAGTGCAATGGCACCGTAGCTCACTGCAATCTCAGACTCGGTCTGTGGGCATCCTGCTGCCTCAGCTTCCAAAGCCACTGGGACTACAGGCACTCGCCATGGCACCTGGCTGGGTTTTTCAATCTTTTTTCATGAGTCAGGGTCTCACTCTCACTCAGACAAGCCTTCAACTCCTGAGCTCAACCAATCCTCCTGCTTCAGCCTTCCACAGTGCTGGGATTACAGGCGTGAGCCACCGTGCCTGGCCAAGCATAGCTAATTTTTTTTTAATTTTTTTGTAGACACAGGTCTCTCTCCACTGCCCAGGCAAGAGTACAGTGGCCCCATCATAGCTCACTGCATCCTCAAACTCTTGAGCTCAAGCCAACCTCCCACCATGGCTTCCCAAAGTGCTAGAATTATAGACATTGTGCCCAGCCTGTACAATTTTTTTTTATTTTATTTTATTAAGTCAAATACACATAGATCATGAATACATTCATCCATATGAGAGTGACTTTGAAAATACCATCAATATTTAAAGGTATCTACCCTTTCACTAATTATAAATCTAAGAACTATCTAAAAATAAGATTCCAAATGTTCCCAAAGACTTGCATGCGAGTCTGCCGTTGTTCCCTTGTTGCAGTAAAATAACGAGGTCTGCTCATCCTCAGGAGGGAATAATGTGAGGCTTCAGGCACAATGGCTCACACCTGTAATCCCAGTGCTCTAGGAGGCCAAGGCGGGTGGATTGTCAGAGCTCAGGAGTTCAAGACCAGCCTAAGTAAGAGCGAGACCTCTGTCTCTAAAAACAGCCAGGTGTTCTGGTAATTGACTGTAGTCCCAGCAACTTGGGAGGCTGAGGCAAAAGGATCACTTGATTCCAAAAGTTTGAGATTGCTGTAAGCTATGATACCATGGCACTCTACCAAGGGCAACAAAACAAGACCCTATATCAAAAAATAAAATGAGGCTTGGTGCCCATGTGCAGTAGCTAAGGTGCCGGCTACATACACCAGGGCCAGCCCAGGCCTGTTAAACAACAATGACAACTACAACAACAACAAAAAAAAATAGCCGGGCGTTTTGGCGGGAACCTGTAGTACAAGCTACTTGGGAGGCTGAGGCAAGAGAATCACTTAAGCCCAGGAGTCTGAGGTTGCTATGAGCTGTGACACCACTGCACTCTATGGAGGGTGACATAGTGAGACTCTGTCTCAAAAAATAAAAAATATATACTGAAATAAAATAAAATAAAATGCCAAGCCAGGCATGGTGGCTCATACCTTAAGTTTCAGCACTTTAGGAGGCCAAGCAGGAGGCCAGGAGTTCAAGACCAAACTGAACAACACAGTGAGACCCTGTTTCTACAAAAATATTTAAAATTAGCCTGGTATGGTGGCTTATGCCTATAGTGTCACCTATTTGGGAGACTGAGGCAGGAGGATCGCTTGAGTCTAGGAGTTTGAGGTTGCAGTGACCTACAATGATGCGACAGTACTCTACCCACGGAACAAAGCAAGGTCTTGTCTCTAAATAAGTAAATAAATAGGTTGCTCCATGTGTGAAGCCATGGAAAAGTCTCTCAGACAAATTTTTACATGAAAACCAAAGACCAGAATGAAGCATGTAATTCTTTACACAACAGGAACATATTCCCGTTGTGTAAAGAAAAAAGGACATGCTTATATTTGTATATGCATTCCTATTGTGTGGAGAAATATATAATAAGTCATTTACAGGTTACAATCTAGGATGATAAGAGACTTCCTGTTTGATCTTTTTCAAATCTGTGTGAAGGAGGCACCTGTGAGAAATACTTTGGCAATAAGGGATTGGGGAAGGGATTTAACATCATTGGCTCTCATTAGTGAGACACACAAGAGTACAAAAGTATGTACGTCCTTGGTTAGCAGTCTCCACACCTGTGGCGTAGGTGGCCTCTGGATTACTTCTATAAGTAGTTTCAGGAGAAGTTAGCCAGGGCTGGTTTTTTGGCTCAGCTTCTTGCTCAGAGGATGCCTGCTCGGCGCTCCCCTACTAAGACTGCTGCTGAGAGATCGCTGCTGAGATCCTCACTCCTACTAATATTGACTGTGACTTCTAAGGTGCTTCAGCACCTGAGACCTGAACAAAACCTACCCTGAGTAAGCAGGCGCAGCAGCTGGAGTTCAGACAGTTGAGTGGGCTGGAGCCAGGGCCAGAGACCTAAGGTCCCAGCTCCAGTGAGGCCCTGGATCAGGGCCGGAGACATGGCGTCACGGGCCAGACATCTGTGAATGTATTATTTTCATTAAAAAGAAAAAACTTTGGGGAAAATGACCTTATATGTACCATTATCAGAATCCACCTCCTATGGGACACTACAAATTCAAATTTTTATAATCCTAACTAACTCTTCTTCCATGCCAAGAACTTCCTAAAGTACTTTATTAATATGTATTAATTCACTTAATAACTCACTTTACAGATGAAGAAATTGAGGCACAGATAGGTTAAGTGACTTGCCCAAGGACACACAGCTAGTAAGTGGAGGAGCCAGAGTTAAAAGCAAGGTCCAAGGTCTTAACCAACTACTCTTTTTCATTAATTCTGAAATGATCTTGAAAATAGCACAGTTGGCTCCGCGCCTGTGGCTCAAGCAGCTAAGGCGCCAGCCACATACACCTAAGGTGGCGGGTTCGAATCCCCAGCCCGGGCCCGCCAAACAACAATGATGGCTGCAACCAAAAAATGGCCGGGCGTTGTGGCGGGCGCCTATAGTCCCAGCTACTTGGGAGGCAGAGGCAGGAGACTCACTTGAGCCCAGGAGTTGGAGGTTGCTGTGAGTGTGATGCCATGGCACTCTACCCAGGGGGACAGCTTGAGGCTCCGTCCCACCCCCCCAAAAAAAAAGAAAGAAAATAGCACAGTTATACTGCCTTGAATATTCTTGTGTTAAAATTAGTTTGTTCAACACCAACCTCAGTCCTTTATCAGGCACAGGAATTCCACTTCTTTCTGTAACTTGGGTTTGGCATCTCTAATTTTTTAATGTACTGAGATCTCACAAAGGGAAGAAGTTCAGGCCTCCTCGTCCTCAAGAACCCCTGCCCAGAGGGGAAGCCTGATGATGACAGAGTTTGTCACCCTGATGATATTTGATTTCCTCTCTTCTCCCTGCAGCTACCTGTCCTCCCTGCCCCCCAAATGCTTCTTGTGTGAATGGCACTTACTGTACCTGTGACCCTGGATATGTTTCTGAATCTGGGCAGAAATTCTTCACCTTCCCCTTGGAAATATGCACAGGTAAAGGAGGGAGTTTTAAGTCACCCGGAAGCAGGAGTGAAAAGGAGACAGAACGAAAGCTGTCTTAGTTCACTTTGGGTCACTATAACAGCATACCTGAGACTGGGTAATTTCCAAAGAAGAGAGATTTATTTGGCTTATGAGTCTGGTGGTTGGACAGTTCAAGATTGGACAGCTGCACCTGGGGAGAGACTTGGGCTGCTTCAACCCATGCTGGAAAGCACAAGGTGAGCAGACATACACAGAGATCATATGGCGAGACAGGAAGCAAGAGACAGAAACCCAGGAAACAGATTCTTTTTAACAACCTTCTCTCTCAGGAACTGATCCATTCTCCCCTATAGGAGAGCAAGTATTTCCCCCTATAGGAGAACATTCATCTGAGGGATTCATCTGATGACCCAAACATCTTCCACTAGGCCCCACCTCCCAGTACTACCACATTCACCATCACATTTCCACATAAGGCTGGGTGCAATGGTTCATGCCTGTAATCCTAGCACTTTGAGAGGCGGAGGCAGGAGAATCGCTTAAGGCCATAAGTTTGAGGTTGCACTGAGCTACGATGATGCTACTACACTCCAGCCTGGGCAAGACCTTATCTCAAAAAATAATAATAATAATAATAATTCAACCTGAGTTTGGGTAGGGACAACCCACCAAATCATCACAAGTGCTGTTGGGAAAGGAAATGCCATGCTGAAAACTCTACCGACTCTGCCTTCACCAAGACAGAAATGCTTTCATAATGTCAGAAAAAATAGGTCTCAATTTTGTCCTCAACAACCTGGGGACCATGACTCTGACTTCATGAGGGTGGCAGGCAAATTGAATAAGGTAATAAAAAGGACAAGACTTCATGAATTGGAATTGAAATCAGGACCATTCTATCTTTCTCCCTTTAGATAACCATTATTCCCATGTACTGAATGTTCAAATTTGTTTCTCATAAGTCTGTACTGTCACCTCTCACATATCAAATTTTCATACAAGTGTAGATCTGTTTTTAGGAATATTTTTCCCATTTCCACTTACAGGTGCTTATTTTGAGGGGGAAATGCTATTAAATATCGTATATTTACCTTATACCCAGACATCTTACTAAATATCTTTATTAATTCTGGCTCTATAGTTTTTAACTAGCATTATCTAGATTGACTGAATATACACTCATTAGCTTTCGAAAGTATTTTGTCTGTTTTTCCACCTTCGCACTATTTATTTCATTTTCTTATCTTACTACATTTATTATAAACTTTAGGAAAATGTTAAATAATATTGATGCTAGTAATCATCTCTGTCTAGTATGTATAGGTAGGGAGAGACAGAAAGAAAAGCCACATTCAAAATCCTAGAACATTTTCATCCTATTCTAAAATATTTTATTAATGCATGGAGCCCAACATGCCTTAGAAGTCAGAAATATATCCCAACTCAGGCTGAGATTACTTCACACAGATTATATAAGTTCCCGTCCTCTCCCAATCCTTTCTCTATCCTCGCCTGACAAGTTGATCATCTGCATGTTATAATTCTGTGAAACAGCATCAGAAGAAATAAGACAAGGCAGTTTGCAACCTTCATCCTTTGGTGAAGACCCTCGGGTTCTCCACTCATGATAACATGAGTGTTCTTGTTACCACAAAATTTATGTCTTAAAAGCACCATTTCACTTTGCTCACAATTTTGTTGTCAGGAGTTCTAGAAGGACTTAGCAAGAGGTGTTGTATCTGAGCCACACAACTGAGACTGCCAAGATAGCTAATTCCCTCACATGTTTGACACCTTCATGTTCCTCCCTCTCATCTTCCTCCCACTGGCATCCATCCTCCAATATGTCTCCACATGACTTGGTGGTCTCAGGGACCCACACTTATTACATGATGGATATTTAGTTTCCTAGGGCTGCCATAACATGAGATGAATCACAACTATAGCCCAGGATGAAGGAGGGAAGGGAAAGGAGGGTGGTGGTTTGATAGAGGGAGGGTTAATGGTGGGACCACATCTATGGAGCATATTGAAGAGTACAAGTCAAATCTATCAAGTATTGAACACAAATGTCTTAACACTGTGATTAAGTAAATGATGTGAAAGCTATGTTAATTAGTAGGATGTAAGCACTCCAATTTGTACAAATAATCAACACATTGAATCCCACAAAGGCAAAAAGAAGAACACAAATTTACTGTGTCACAATTTTAGAGACAAGAAGTCTAAAATAAAAGTGTCAGCAAGAGCCAAACTCCTCCTGAAGTTTCTAGGGGAAAATCCATCCTTGCCTATTTCAGCTTCTGGTGGTGACCATCCTTGATCAATCCTTGGCATTGATTGGCTTGCAACCACCTTACTCCAATTTCTGCCTCCTTTATAACATGGTGTTCTGCCTGTGCATGTCTGTTTTCCCATGGCATTTTTCTTTTCTTAGAAGGACATCAGTAGTATTGGATTATTCCCCACTCTAATTACCTCACATTAATTTGATTACCTCTGTAGAGACTCTGTATCCAAATAAGGTCACCTTCACAAGTAACAAGGGTTAGGAGTTCAAAGTGTCTTTGAGGGGAACATAATTCCATCCACAACAAATAGCTTCCAAGGGAGCAAGGTTGAAGATGCTAGACCACTGAAAGTCCAGCCCTAAAACTGGCATGAAGTCATTTCCAAAGCACTTTATTGGTCAAAAAGGCACAGGCCAGCCCAGTTTCAAGGGAAGAGGAACTTGTAGCCATCTTTAATCTACTCTAACCACAGAGACAAAAATGTGGGAAAAAATACAGTCACCAAAGGAGACAGCTAGAGAAAGAAAGTCAGAAACCAAATGTTTCTGGAACCCCCTCACAGCAACCCCCTCCTCACTCAGCTGGAATTTTTCAAGGCCAGTGTCCCTGGGAAACATCTAAACAAGCAATTTCCTATCCTGGTCCTGGTCAGCACTAGACATAAGCCCTTGGTGTGAAGATCAGCACCCCTGTGGAAGGGAATAATTATGACATTAGTCCAGGGCAGAAAGATCAGTCACTCTGCAAAGAGAATGATTCCCCTCACCCTTCAACCTTCTCCTGCATCCCATTATACTGACAAGATTATAAAAGCCTCTTGAAACTGTGTGACAGGGAGCTGGCTCCTGGTCAGACTCCTCTGTGCTCTCCTCATTGCTAATAAAGCCTTTCCAATCTCACTGAAAGGAATAACATTTTATGCTTTCAGAAATATAAATTAGACATCATCTACCTCCATGATATCTTATATGTATCCCTTACAATTCATTCTTTTGCAAGAAACCAAACTAAAAATAGCCAGGTGTTGTGGCAGACACCTATAGTCCCAGCTACTTGGGAGGCTGAGGCGAGAAAATTGCTTAAGCCCAAGAGTTTGAGGTTGCTGTGAGCTATGATGCCATGGCACTCTACCAAGGTGGGCAAAGT
This sequence comes from Otolemur garnettii, assembly GCF_000181295.1. Classification (NCBI taxonomy): domain Eukaryota; kingdom Metazoa; phylum Chordata; class Mammalia; order Primates; family Galagidae; genus Otolemur; species Otolemur garnettii. The sequence goes on from NW_003852522.1 coordinate 90,779, forward strand.
GAGACTCTGTCTCAAATAATAAATAAATAAATAAATGGATTAGTTGTATTATATGTGAATTATATTTCAATAAAACTGTTAAAATAAAATGCCAACAATAAACCTATTACATGTTCACAAAAAAAAAAAAAAAAACGTCTACAGCCTTCCACCAAAGTGAGACTCTGTCTCAAATAATAAATAAATAA
>NW_003852522.1:90986-97629 GCF_000181295.1 Otolemur garnettii
AAACCTATTACATGTTCACAAAAAAAAAAAAAAAAGTCTGCACAGCCTTCCACCAATAAGTCACAGGAGTTAGTGTATAAATACTCCAGATCCCTCACTCCTCAGGTGGGATCATGGTGAAGTGTGTGCTCTACATTGCCTCTCAGAAGTCCTCAGAGCAATTACGCCCCAGTTGCCAAAGGGGGAACTCCCTTTATTTTCCCTTCCCTGTTTCATTTCACCACTTCCTTCCAGGTTTTTTTAGTATCACCTCCCAAGTATATGCTCTTAAATTCTTGTCTCAGTGTCTGGTTTCTGGAGAACCCAATCAAAGTCAATAAGGAAAGAAAAAAACAAAAATGACCATTACCTAAGCTGATTTATCTTGGAAAACCAGAACAGGCTCTGGGGAAAAGAGCACAACTTCCAGACATGTCTTAGTAAATCTTTGTTGGATGGATGACCAAATTTCTCCTTTGTGTTCCAGATATTAATGAATGTAAACCACCCTTTAGTATATACTGTGGACCAAATGGTGAATGTCAGAATGTTGAAGGAAGTTTCTACTGCCGCTGTGTCCCTGGATATAAGCTTCTTTCTGGGGATGTAGAATTCAAAAGTTCCAGTGAGAACACATGTCAGAGTAAGAAAATTCTTGCTTCTCTTGCCTCCCTTCCTCATTTTCTATTGAGTCTAACACTAGAAAAGACATTCTTGTCTCCAGACATTGCCAAATGTTGCCTGCAGGACAAAATCACCACTGGTTCAAAACCACTGCTCTACGTCATAAGGGACCCATACTTATGGGTAACCACAAGTAACCATGTCAGTAAACATAAAGAATATGAGTTCCAACCTTCTAGATCAGTGGTTCTCAACCTTCCTAATGCCACGAACCTTTAATACAGACCAAAGAGGTCATGACCCACAGGTTGAGAACCACTGTACTAGGCGCAAAGCTGCCCACCTTAACTGACTGCCCCTCTACCTGGTCACTCTCAATTCCAATAATAACTCCCTCATATCTTTTGCAGATGTCACGCCTTCAAACAAAGGCAAGAAAGAGGTGAGTAAAAACTGATCCCCAGAACCTAGCCAGGTAACAATACTTACAAAGCCCCAAATCAGCAAGTGGTGGTGGATTTAAGGTAGGGTATATATATTTTACATAAAGATATATGATATTACTACGTAACATTTGTATATTTCCATATTATGTATAATTATAGTGTATATATAGTTATATATCACTATATATCATTGAGTATATCACTATGTATGTCACTATAGTTGACGCTTGAACAAATGAGTTTGAACTGTAGAGGTCTGCTTATACTCAGATTTTTTTCAACCAAACATAGCTCAAAAATATTCACAAGATGCTAAACCCACACATAGGGAAGACCAACTTTTCCTATACCTGAATTTTGAAGGAGCTAGTGTGGGACTCAAGTATACCCAGATCTGGGAATACACAGGTGGTCCTGTATATAGATATAGATATAGAGATATATATGTAGAGATATAGATATAGATAGATATAGATGATATAGATAAAGGGAGTGTGTGTGTTTATATGTATGGATGATTGTGCATGTGTGTGTATACTGTCTTCTAAAACAGGGGTCTATCCCAGACCAAGACAGATTAAGAGAGTATATTAGGGTATATGCTGAGCTTCTGCAACAAACAGACCAAAATACATCCAATGGTATAGATAGATCTTTAAAATACAGTAGAACCTCTGTAAGTTTACCACCCAAGGGACTATAACAAACTAGTCAACATATAGAGGTGGTCAACATAGGGAATTTCTGTTGAGTACATGTTGTGTGTGTCAAATCACACACACAATGAAGTTGAAAATTAGGTCAACTTAAGGAGGTAGACATTGTAAGGAGATGGTCAACTATGCAGGTTTACTGTATATATAGGGTACAGAGAGAGTGAGGATACAGAGAGATTTCTTAAAAAGTATTTATTGAAGCATTATTTGAAACAATGAAAAAAATTACAAAATAATTGTCTCCCAATAAGGGAGATGGATGAAAAAAATTACTTTGGAATACTATGCAGCTATTAAAAGGAATACACCAGAACTAAATGTAGGGTCTGAAATATTTTATTAAGTGAAAAAAATGAGTAGTACATCAACAGATGTGAGCTGAGAGGAGACTTATATGTTTGACTCAGTTTTGTTTTAAATGTTTATAATGAGCACATAATGGAAATATAATGTTACAAAAGAATAAAGAAAAAATAATGAAACATAAGCACTACAAACAACCTGGATCTTTATTACTCTCTGAGTCAAAAATCCAGAGGTGAACTGTCCAGGTTGATGGAGGGATTCTGCTCCATGAGGCCATTAACAATTCGAAATCTCTTTTTGTTGTTGCTTTACCGCCCACTCCAGAACAAGTTGTCTATAATGGAGGTTGAGGACAGGAGCCTGGGAGAGAGATGGGATGCGTCTATTCACTCTATGATATGCTAATAATATCTTGGGGACACATCATAAAGTGAAAACCCAGAAGTTATACATATCATGGTCCAAGCTAGATGCAAGGGAGGCTGAGACAGTGTGCTCTATAGCCGAGCAGCATGGCCCAGATAAAATTTGTAGAATTCATTTAATTATTAAAAGAGAGAAGGGAAAATGGATTGTACTAAAGTTAAAAGAGCAAGAGAGAGACCAAGAAAGCACCTGTCAGGTAGTAATCATTTAATGTCTATAAACCAATTTTGAATTTTATTTTAGACAGAGTCTCACTCGGTCACCCTGAGTTTGAGTGATGTGACATCATCATAGCTCTCCGCAACCTCCTGGGCTCAAGTGATCCTCCTGCCTCACCCTCTCGAGTAGTTAAGATTACAGGCATCCGCCATGATGTCCACTAGTTTTTCTTTTTTTTTTTTTTCTTCAGGGGAAAGTGCAAATGTAGTCCCCATACCACAAATTACACAGTTGAGTTTCCCACATGTGGGGAAATCACAAGGGTCAGCACATCCTGAGTGCAATGGATAAGCTTTACTCTAGGAAAACCACCTTAGTGATAATGGTATCCCCCCTGCCAGGTTAGTTTTTTTAGTAGAAATAGAGTCTCACACTTGCTCAGGCTGGTCTCAAACTCCTGAGTTTAAGCAATCCACCTGCCTCAGCCTCCCAGAGTGCTAGTGTTACAGGCATGAGCCACCATGTCTGGCCCCAACTATGAATTTAGTAAGAGAATGATCCATGCCTCTAAGAACATAATGTCTAGTAGAATGAATGGGCTGGTCCCATTCTACTACTAGAATCCTCTCTACACTTTCCCACCTTCACTCCAGCTGGACTGTTCATACCTTGTCTTCCCACACTCCAGGCCTCCACACTATTCTCTCTCCCTGAAACTCTCTTTCCCAATTTTTCAGCTAGAGGGCTATCTTCCACTCTTCTTTACTCAAGACTAAATTCAGGTGTCATGTCCTACTGGAAGCCCTCCCTGAGCCCTTTCATCTGAGTTAAGAGCCCCTCTCCCATGTTTCCATGGTGGGGAGATAAATAGACAGGAGTTAAAATGCCAGCACTACAAAAATCAAATCAATAGTATGTGAATAGATAAATATTATAAGGAATTGGTTTCTGTGATTATGAAAGCTAACCTGTGGTTATCAAGCTAGAGATGAGAGCCAGTGGTGTAATTTCAGCACAAAGGCCAGCAGGCTTAAAATTTTTAAAGATCCAAAGTTTTAGCTGAGCATGATGCCTCATGCCTGTAAATCTAGGCACTTTGGGAGACTGAGGTAAGAGGGTCACTTAAGGTCAGGAGCTAAGACCAGCCTAAAGAACATAGGAAGACCCTGTATTATCTGGACATGGTATAATACACCTGTGATCCCAACTATTCTGGAGGCTAAGATAGGAGGATCACTTGAGCCCAGGAATTTGAGGTTAAAGTCAGTTATGATGACACCACTGCACTCCAGCCTGAGTGACAGAATGAGAGCCTGTCTAAAAAAAAAAATTTTTAACTCTAAAGTTTCTATTTGAATCCAAAGGTCAAAAGTAATGTCCCAGATCAAGGCAGTCAGGCAGGAGGAATTCCCTTTTGGTCAGTCTTTTTGTTCTATTCAGGCCCCCAATGGATTAAATGCAACCCACCCACATCAGAGCAGGCAATCTGCTTGACTCTTTCTATGGATTCAAATGTTAATTTAATCTAGAAACACCTTATAGACCCATCCAGTTTAATGCTTGACCAAATATCTGGGCACCCCATGGCTCAGTCAAGTAGACATACAAAATCAACTATCATACACTCTCCAAGAAGTGATTTACTTACCTGTGAAATGAAGTAATAATGGTTCCCACCTACTTGGATGGATGGGAAGATTAAATGAAATAATATGTGTGAAGTACTTAAAGCAGTGCCTGGACAGAAGTACCTATTACATCCGTAGTATCCATCATTGTCTGCAGTAGACTGACAACATTTTTATGACCTATAATAATGTCACATAATCACCCCCCTAGACTGTAAGCATCTTAAAGATAGAAATAAGACCAAGCTCATGTTAGGACTTCAAGGAATATTAACTGAAGCAATGAACAAATGAGTAATCATGTAACCACAAGAACATTTCATTATAAAATTATATTACCAGCTTCCTCAACAAAGTTAAATATAGAATTACCACATGACCCAAAAATTTCACCCCTGGGTGCATATCCAAAAGAATTGAAATCAGGGTCTCAAACAAACGTTTGTGCACGTATATATATACATAGAAGCACTATTCACAATAGTCAAAATGTGGGAACAACATAAATATCTATCAATAAGCTCAGCGCCCATAGCTCAGTGGTTAAGGTGCCAGCCACGTGCCCCAGGGCTGGTGGGTTTGAAACTGGCCAGGGCCTGCTAAAACAACAATGACAACAATAACAAAAAAACAGCTGGGCATTGTGGTGGGTGCCTGTAGTCCCAGCTGTGGGGAGGCTGAGGCAAGAGACTCGCTTAAGCCCAAGAGTTTGAGGTTGCTGTGAGCTGTGATGGCACAGCACTCTACCAAGGGCAACATAGTGAGACTCTGTCTCAAAAAAAAAAACTATCAATAGATGAATGGATAAATAAAATGGGCTATATCTATACAATGAAATATTATTCACCACAAGAAGGAATAAAGTCCTCACACATACTTGCAATGTGGATGAAGCTTGAATACATCATGCTGAGTGAAAGAAACCAGACACTAGAGACCACAAATTGCATGATTCCTTTTACATGATGTATCCAGAATAGGCAAATCCATGGAGATAGAAATCTGTGGTTCCCGGGGGCTGAAGGCAGGGGAATGGGGAGTGACTGATGATGGATGTAGGGTTTTCTTTGGGGGTGATGAAAACATTTTGGAATGTTTCAGAGAGCGAGTGGTTGTCCAACATTGTGAGAGTATAAATGTCACTGCATTATCCTCTTTAAAATAAGTTTTATGTTATGTGCATTTCACTTCAATAAAAAAAAAATTTCATTGTCAAAAACAAGATAGATGCCAAGTCATTGTCCTGGATCAGAACAACAATAGCAATGCTGAAGGGAAAATACTTCAGTGTCTTTTCTGTAAAAATGAGTTTAAGCCAAGAAGACTTTAGCTGTGATTAGAAGAAAGAGATATATAATATTGTATGTATCAGGGAAGAGGGTTGGAGGCTGCTCCTAAACTAGGAAACTCAGCTCAGAATTTCCAGGAAGGCTCATTGGATGAAAGACCTGCACTTTTTAAAAAGTTTATTTGAACCCCATTTTTGAATGTCTCTCCAATACTTTCTAAATACCACTCTGCATTTTATAACTCTTTGTTGGTATAGCATTTTCCTCTTCAGACGACTCATTCAGCCCATAAACATTTATGGAACACACTATTTGCCAACGACTGCTGTAGGTGCTGGAAAACAGAGTGAACAAGACAAACTCCCCTTTCTGATGGAACTTACTGTCCAGTACGTTCATGTTCCCAGAAACCCCCTAGGGAGCTTATTAAAGTTGTCCAAAAGACCACCAGGATGGCTAAATAGTAGAAAGAAAAGCTTTGTTGATGATAACAGTTTCCAAACTAGGAAGAGATAGTCTCTGATGTGGACCAAATAGGCAGAGTCACAGATATTCAGCAGGTTTAGGGAGACTCTATACATGCTTATGAGGGGAGTTGAGCACATGTACAATAGGTAATGTGACATACATCCCATGTTCACTTATGGGCAGGGTTTTTGCATTAAAATGACATGTAATTTGGCTCTTGATGACAAAAGGTGAACTCAGCACAAATGCAATTTGTGCACAGCCCATATAAGCTGAATAAAACTGGCTTAAAATCTGCAGTTACTTATCAGAAAAGAACATTTATAAGGCCAATATTCTTTCTAATCAGAATTATAGTGAGCTGGGTTGCAAATCAGAGTTGATATATCCTATTGTTAGGGAGTGTAACAAAGGTGTTTTTCTTATAGCCATGAGAATTCAGAAAATTTCCCCACTCAATGTTTTTAATTGGCTTGTCAAAGATCAGGTACCGGTAAGTAGCTGGATTCATCTATTGGCTCTCTATTCTGTTCCATACATCTACCTCTCTATTTTTGTGCCAGTACCATGCTGTTTTAATCACTATCAATTTATAGTATAAT
>NW_003852522.1:98951-130815 GCF_000181295.1 Otolemur garnettii
CTAATTTATAGCTTTCATATGAAAGCTATAACCTAATTATAGCCTAAGAATATGGGGAGGGGTAGGGGAGCGGAGGGGGTGGGTGGAGGGAGGGTGATTGAAGGGATCACCTCTATGGTTTATCTCACAAGGGTACAGTGAATCTTTCTAAAAATAGAATATAAAGGTCTTAATGCAATAACTAAGAAAATGTCATGAAGGCTAAGTTAACCAGTTTGATGAAAATATTTCAAATCGTATATGAAAACACCACACTGTACCCCATAATTGCATTAATGTACACAGCTATGATTTAATAAAAAAAAAAAAATAGATAGCTTCACCACTGAGCATCATGAAAAAAAAAGAAAGAAATTTTCCATGTCAGCTGGCCCTGAACCCTCGACCTGTAGGTAACATTTGTTTCCTTAAACTCAGGGTCTGTCTTGGTAGAGACAGGGTCATCTGCTCTGGTCCCTCAGATCACATTCTGCAGATCTGGATTCTGGCACTTGATCTGGGGCCTGGATTCTGCATTCTCCACAGACTCCCAAGTGATGCCAATGCTCCCGGTTCAAAGACCACACATTGATTACAAGGATGGGGTAGGATTGGCATAAAAAATAGTCTTTTAAATAACGTCTATTATAATTTGTTGTTGTTGTTGTTTGGAACATGAATTTTAATGTGAGGGCAGACCTAGGAGACAACTGGGGAACAGAGATTAGGGCCAGGCCCAGCTGCATAGGGCCTACAGGGGCATCACTCTACCTTCTTCTGTCATTTCATAAGGCCTAATTTTTTTTGCAAAACCTGAGTAGCAGTCAGAAACCTGCCTAGCAGTCTTGTTGATGGTTTCCTGGGTGGAGCTGGCCAGCTGGTCCATGGCTTTCTGCCCAGTCTCTGCGGCTTGATCCAGCACTTGCTGAACTGTTGCTCCAGCTACTGTCACTGCTTCCTCGGCCATCTCCTCCACCTGTTGCTTCAAATGTTGCAAGCCCTTGTTGGCCATGGCTGCAGGTGGTCTGGACAGTTGTCTAGGACAGTCACAGCAACATTGGATCCTGCCCAGAGTGGCCCTCTTTTGTTTTTAAAAGTTCACTTTGGTCCAAATCTTTATTAGCCTCCAAAGACAAACTTCCTAAATTAATAAGAGTATCTTCTGAGCCATGACTCTATTTCAGGGTTTCTGAATGTTGGCACTACTGACATCTGAGATCAGGTCATTCTTTGTGATGGGGGCTGTCCCAGGCACTGTAGGATTTGAGCAGCATCCTAGTCCCCACCCAGCAGATGACAGTAGCAACCACTCCCTTGTCATGACAACCATATATGTCTCCACCCATTGCCAAATGTCCGCAGTGGTGGGCAAGAGATAGAATCAACCGCAGGAGAGAACCACTGGTTTACCTAGTATTTTTAACAAACCTACCACTATCCTGTTGGCATAAAATTTAACAAATCCTTACACGATGCTTACCAAGTAGTGATAACCCTTCTAAGAACACAGCATTCTTAACTCATTTAATCTTCCAGAAAACTCTATGAGATCCTTTTACTGTCCTAAGGCACAGATTGGCTGAGTGATTTTCCTAAGGCCAAACAGCCAGTAAACTCTGGAGTCAGGATTTGAGTCTGATTTCTCTGGTTCCCGAGCCCTTTTTCTCATGCTTTCTGTCATCCTTTTAGATACGGAACCTAACAGATTACATTTTTTATATGTCTTTAAAGCTGCAACAGATTGTTGACCAATTTGAGATGCTTCTCACCAACAAAACTCTATGGGAAATGGGAAAGAAGCAAGAAGTCTCATCCACAGCTACATCTATCCTCCAGAATATGGAATCAAATATTCTAGCAACTGCTTTGAAAGCCCCGGGGCAAAAAGTCCAGAAGGTCCAAAATAGTACTATGGGTAAGAACCTGGGCCAGAAGGGGGCTCACACCTGTAATGCTAGCTCTCCAGGAGGCCAAGACAAGTGGATTGCTTGAGCTCAGAAGTCTGAGACCAGCCTGAACAAAAGCAAGACCCTGTCTCTACCAAAAGTAGAAAAACTAGCCAGTTGTGGTGGCACATGCCTGTAGTCTCAGCTACTCAGGAGGCTGAGGCAAGAGGACCACTTGAGCCCAGGATTTTGAAGTTGCTGTGAGCTATGACTCCATAGCACTCCACCCAGAGTGACAGAATGATACCAAAAAAGATAATATGGCCTGATACAAACTGGAGACCAGTGTTACCAGCTGGGGTCTGGGTTATTAAAAGTGAATGCACTACATGAGTCAGTTTATATAAAATTCTACAAAATGCAAACTTATCTACAGTGAGAAGGAAGGGAAGAAGGGAGGGATCACAAAGAGGCATGAGAAATTGGGGGGAAATATTGGGAGAAATGTTCCCTACCTTGATTGTGGTGTTGATTGCACTAGCATGTAGCTGATAAAACTCATTAAATTGCTCAGTAAATCTGTTTATTAAAAAGATTTCCTGGTTTCTAATCCCAGGTCTGGAATTTTAACTTAAAAGTAGGTTGGCTGGTTGGTTGGTTAGTTGGTTTGATTGATTCAATGCCTAACATTCTTGGGAAACTGGAATCTGGACAATTCAGTTTGAAATTAAACCATTTTCCAGATTATGTATAGCTCTCATCTCTCCTGATTTTTCCAAGTGCTAACTGTTTGATCTGGGACCTGTGTCCTTACCTCACGGAACTTCAGTTTCCTAATCTATAAAATGGGGATTATAATAATGCATGTAATTCACTTAAAATTAGGGTGGCTATTAACTATATTCATGATTATTCTTTCTACTCTGTAGTATTATAAAATATTATTAAAAGAGTATCATTCTTTATGTGCTATTTTGTTATTTGGTTTTTTTTAACCTTTCAAACATACAGCAAAGAAGACAGAATAAGAACCCTGATAAACCCATCACCCAACTGGAAAATTTCCACCTCATGGCCAGTCTTGTGCCATATACTTTTTAAACTGAATATTTTCTTGTGCTTTATTCTTTATTTTTCCAGCTTTATTAAGAGGGAGCTGAAAATAAAATTGTATATATTTAAGGTATACAATGTAATGACTTAATATGCATATCTTATTGGGCGGTGCCTGTGGCTCAAAAGGGTAAGGCGTAGGCCCCATATACCAGAGGTAGCAGGTTCAAACCAAGCCCCAGCCAAAAAATATATATATGCATATGCTATAAAATGATTGCCACAATCAAGTTAGTTAACACATCCATTACCTCACATGGTTACCTTTTGTTTTCACAAGTTTGTTTCTTGATCACAATTCTTTCATAACTTCATTTTTATTGGAAGCCTGGTTGCCATTATGGGGTGATGTCATCACTTCTTTAATCAGGTATTTCTTGGTGAAAGTCTAGGTAATATCCCATTTTTCACCATTATTATCTATGCTGCTGTGAAGAGTCTTGTATCCAAATCTGGCCTCTCATCCATGATTGTTTTCTGAGACTAAATTGGGTAATAGAATTGTTGTTTCAAAGGCAATGTGCTAAAACTTGATTGCAGATGTTACAGTCTCATCTAACTTCTGAACTTCAGTTTCCTCATCTGTACATGTATAATGATCCTTTACAGGGTTATAGGAGGCAGTTATAAGATGACATAAGGCCAAGAGTGGCAGCTCACACCTGTAATCCCAGCACCCTGGGAAGCCAAGGCAGGAGGATCTCTTGAGACCCAGAGTTCAAGACCAGCCCGGGCAACACAGCAGCACCCTATCTCTATAAAAATAAAAATAAATGACATGTATAAGGCTCTTGTCCAAGTGCCTAGAACATCCTAGACATTTAGTAAATGTGGGATATTCATGTGGCTGTGCACATTGTGGCGAGAGCAGGGATGAGGTCTCACTGTGTTGTCCAGGGTGGACTGGAACTCCTGGACTCCTGCCTCAGCCTCCTAGGACTACAGGCACATGCCACTGCACCTGCCTATTATACGCATTTTTAAAACTTCTTATAATGTTGCTAAGCTTTCCCATTGTTTTTCTTACCAGCTATTGAAACTCGAGTGGTTACAGACAATTGCTCTGAAGAAAAAAAGACATTCCACTTGCACACCCAAATGAACTCAATGGACATCCATTGCAATGACATTGTCCAGGGAAACATACAAGGTATACGTAACAGCAACTTTTATATATTGACTTCATAGGAGTGTTGAGTACATTGGATACTTTTTTTTTCCATTCTTGAGAGGAACAATAAAGCCGGATAGGATAATAATGAGTGAAAGTGGGAAGAGCTATTTATACATGGTTAGAGAAAGTCATTGATTAATGGCTCAGCGCCTGTGGCTCAAGTGGCTAAGGCACCAGCCACATACACCTAAGGTGGCGGGTTCGGATCCAGCCCAGGCCCACCAAACAACAATGATGGCTGCAACCAAAAAATAGCTGGGAGTTGTGGTGGGCGCCTGTGGTCCCAGCTACTTAGGAGGCTGAGACAGGAGACTCACTTGAGCCCAGAAGTTGGAGGTTGCTATGGGCTGTGATGCCACAGCACTCTACCCAGAGGGACAGCTTGAGGCTCTGTCTCAAAAAAAAAAAAAAAAAAAAAAGAAAAAAGAAAGAAAGTCATTGATTAAGTAATAGTTGAGCAGAAACCTAAAGAATGCCAGGCATCAGCCATGCACCATCTGGGGAAAGCACATACTTGAGGTAACAAGAACAGCCAGTACGAAGGCCCTGAGGCACGAACATGCCTGGCATATTCAAGGAACAGCAAAAAGGCCAGTGGGGCTGGAATAAAGTGAAAAAGAGAAAAGGAGCCACTAACCACAGCTCTACCTGCAAGACCAGCCATGGCCCAGATGATAATAAAGCTGCTGCTCCTCCTAGTGGGGGCGCTCAGCACAGGTCACCTGGGGTTAGGACTGAGCTTCTCAACATCTTCATGGACATCAAGCACCACAAGGAAAAGCCAGAGCCTAAGGACGACTTGTGTGATCAGTGCAGTCCCTGGAGGAAGAATGCCTGCTGCTCTGCCAGCACCAGCCAGGAAGCCCACAAGGATGATTCCTACCTGTATGACTTCGGCTGGGACCAGTGGAGTGATGGGGCCTGCCAGCAAACGGCATTTCAGCCAGGATACCTGCCTCTACCAGTGCTCCCCTAAGTCAGGGCCCTGGATTCAGTGGGTGGACCAGAGCTGTTGAAAAGAGCAGGTCCAGAATGTGCTCCTGTGCAAAGAGGACTGTGAGCGCGGTGGGAGGATTGTCACTCCTCCTATACCTGCAAGAACATCCAGCACAAAGGCTGAACTGGACCTCAGGGTTTAACTAGTGCCCAGTGAAAGCTGCCTGCCGCCCCTTCCATCTCTACTTCCCCACACCTGGTGCTCTGTGCAGTGAAATCTGAGGTCATTCTTACAAAGTTTGCAACTATAGATGAGGGAGGGGCCATTGCATCCAGATGTGGTTTGACCCAAACCAGGGCAACCCCAATGAGGAAGTGGCGAGGTTCTATGCTGAAGCCATGAGCGGTCCTGGGCTCTGTGGGGCCTGGGCTTCTCTGCTCAGCCTGGCCCTCATGCTCCTGCTGCTACTCTGCTGACCTCTTTTTGCCCTCAGATATCTGGACATCCCTGCCCTGCTTGGCCCCACAGCTCCCAGCTACTCACTTCCTGTTCTATGGTGGTACTTCTGACAGCCAGTTTGAATAAACCCAACACTCCACATCTGTCTCGAATTAAAAAAAAAAAGAGAGAGAGAAAGAGAAAGAAAGGAGAGAGCAGGAAGATGATGAGAGCAGGTCTTAGGTTCTTCCGAAGTGATAAAATGACCTATTGGGTTTTTTGGTTTGTCTTTTTTTTTTTCCTTTTGAAACAAAGTCATGCTCTGTCATACAGGCTAGAGAGCAGTGGCATCATCATAACTCACTGCAGCCTCCAATTCCTAGGCTCAAGTGATCCTCCTGTCTCAGCCTTGCTACAGCTGAGACTAGAGGCATGCACCACCACACCTCGCCTGGCTAATTTTTCTATTATTAGAATCTTGCTCTTGCTCAGGTTGATCTCAAGCTCTTGGCCTCAAGTGATCCTCCATCCTCAACCTCCCAAAGTGCTAGGATTACAGGCATGAGCCACGGTACCTGGCCCAGTTCTTTTTTTGATAGATACTTGTAGCCATAAGTGGTTAGAAGCAGGGGGGAATTAGCTACACACTCACACCCCTGAGCCAGACTACAATAACAGGAAGTCTCCAAGCATGGCCAACAGAACAAGACTCTGTCTCAAGAGAAAAAAGAAGTAAAAAAAAAAAAAAAAAGGAAGTCTCACACTATATTCTCCAACATACCAGTAATGTGTTAAAAGAACAGTTAATTACCAAGTATGCTCAACACATCCTAATCATAAAACTTGTTCTGTAAATTCAACAAAATCCCAATTTCTGTCCTGCTAAGGACTCAGGCCATATCTCGAATCAAGGATTCCCTTAAGACAAATGCAACAATGCTCCAGCTTTGAGGTTCTGTTACCATTGTATCAGGCAATGGGATCGGGCAACCAGAATCTTTCAAATCAGTTATTCTCAAAGTGTGGTCTCTGAACCAGCAACATCAACATTACCTGGAAACAGATTAGAAATGAAAATTATCAGGCCCCTCTCAGACCAAATGAATTTGACATTTTGAGAGTGAAGTCCAGCACTCTGTGGGTTTGTTTCTTTTATTTATTTATTTTTATTTTTAAGACAGAGTCTCACTATGTTACCCAGGCTAGAGTAGCATGTCATCATAGCACACAGCAACCTCAATCAATCAAGCAAGCAAGCAAGCAATCCTCTTGCCTCAGCCTCCCAAATAACTGGGACTATAGTCACCCACCACAACACCTGGCTAGTTTTTTTATTTTTAGTAGAGATAGAGTCTCGCTCTTGCTCAGGCTTGTCTCGAACTCCTGAGCTTAGGCAATCCACTTGCATTGGCCTCTCAGAGTGCTAGGATTACAGGCATGAGTCATCACACCCAGCTCCAGTGCTTTGTGTTATAACAAACCCTATAGGGTTCATAGGACCTAAGCTCTAGTTGAGAAAGACTCCCCTTAAAAAGTGTAAGAGGCAGATCTACAGGGTGTTCCATAAGTCATATCAGCAAAATATGTACAACAACAACATATTCCTTCCAAAATATGTATAACAACAGGTATCTTGGAACATGTTCACCATGAGTGGGAGAGAACACTTGGGAGGTGGGGTGTAGAAAGAAGTGGCCAACACACAAAGAATATTTTATAAATATTTTGTAAGATTTTATAATGAATATTTTGTAAACAAGGGTACATTTGGCTATAATACCCTATTGGGGTCAAGCTTTGCAGCAAAGTCACGTTCCCATCTAAATGCTCACAGGTGTCAGTGTATGAGAGAGAGCTTCCAGAATAGTTCAACCAATCCACATATTTTAGATCCCATTAATTTCCCTAGCAAAAACCTGTCTCCACATCCATTATCCCTATTAACAAGTTAATTTTGCCACTGAAAACTCACTTCTAAAGAGCTGTATATGTAATTGGCTGAATTAAATAAGAAATCATTAGGTGTTTAGCAGGCCCCCTGGCTGAAGGACTCAACTAGAACTTGAACTTTGCCTTAGAAATGAAAACAATATAACCTAAACATTTGTACCCTCATATCAATCTGAAATTTTTAAAAAAGAAAAAAAAAAGAAATCAGTAAGTCTGACCAATTTGAATGACATGTTGTACATTGTAAGGAGAATCAAAATACATCTTGGCTCTGATCCCTATGTGAGTTTTAAAAGTTTAATATAAATGCAGCTCATACAAATGACCCCCCCAAAAAAACTTATCTAACATTCATTCTGCTGATTATGCTAATTGGAAAAATGTCTGCTGTTGATCAGAGATAAAGATCCCTGAAGTATTCGTGATAGCTGTCTCTCAATGGTAGTGTTTCTGATTCAAGCTCATCAGGCCTAAAACGTGAAGTCTTAATTAAGACAATGGCCTACCCAACATAGCTTAAACTAACACACATAAAAATATACTGTTGGCTGGGCATGGTGGCTCATGCCTACAAGCCCAGAAGTTCAAGGCTTCTGTTGAGCTATAATTGTGTCACAGCATTCCATCCTGGCTAACAGATCAAGATCCTGTCTCTTAAAAAAAAAGAATACACAGCTCTCACAATGTTATTCAAAATAGCCAAAAGGTGGAAACAACCCACATGTCCATCAATGGATGAATGGGTAAACTGAATGTGGTCCACCCATACGGTGGAATATTATTTGACCACGAAAAAGGAATGAGGCACTGATACTCACCACAGCATGGATGAACCTGAAAAACATGATGCCAAAGGAAGGAAGCCAAACACAAAAGGCCATATATTATATGATTACATTTATCTGAGTTGACCCCAATAGACACAGAAAGTAGACTAATGATTTCCAGGGACGTGGGGGGGGGGGTCATGGTTGCTTAATGGGTGTGAGATCTCTTTTGGAGATGATAAAAGTGTTTCAGCACTAGATAAAAGTGATGATGACACTGTGAATATACTCAATGCCACTAATAAAATTCACTTTCATTTATACCTCATTTTATTTTTTGTTTTAGAAACAGGGTCTCCCTGCATGATGCAATGGTACATTTCAAAACTATTAAGAAATGAATATAATTGTGATGGATGTGTTACTTAGTTCAATATAAGCATTTCACATTGTATATCGAAGCAGTACACTGAACCCCATAAATGCATCAACATACAAAGTTATGATTTAATAAAAAATAATAATAAAAAAGAAACAGGGTCTCCCTCTGTCACCCAGGTCAGAGTGTAGTGGCCTGCTGCAACCTCCAACTCCTGGCCTCACACAGCTCTCCTGCCTCAGTTACTGGGACCACAGGTGTGCACTGACTTGCTCAGCTATGACAATGCTTTTAAAGATTCCGTTTTTCCAGCTCGGTGCCTGTGGCTCAAGCAGCTAAGGCACCAGCCACATATACCTGAGCTGGTGGGTTCCAATACAGCCTGGGCCCACCAAACAACAATGATGGCTGCAACCAAAAAATAGCTGGGCATTGTGGTGGGCACCTATAATCCCAGCTACTTGGGAGATGGAGGCAGGAAAATCGCTTGAGCCCAGGAGTTGGAGGTTGCTGTGAGCTGTGATGCCATGGCACTCTACCCAGGGTGACAGCTTGAGGCTCTGTCTCAAAAAAAAAAAAAAAGATCCCATTTTTCCTCATTTGGCAATAAAGATATTTGCACCAAATTGTTCACTGCAGCTCAATTCATAATTGCCAAGCCATGGAAGAAGCCCAAGTGCCCATCGACCCATGAATGGTTTAATAAAATGTGATGTATGTATACCATGGAATACTATGCAGCATTAAAAAAAAATGGAGACTTTACCTCTTTTATGTTTACATGGATAGAGCTGGAAAATATTCTTCTTAGTAAAGTATCTCAGGAATGGGAAAAAAATATCCAATGTACTCAGTACTACTGTGAAACCAATTTACAATCATTCACCCATGCATGTGAAAAATGAAACACAACTATAGCCTAAGGATGAAGGAGGGAAGGGGAGGGAAAAGGACAGGGAGGGGGATGGGTTGATAGAGGGAGGGTTAGTAGGGGGACCACACCTATGGAGCATATTGCAAGTACAAGTTGGAGCTATCAGATGTAGAACACAAATGTCTTAATGCTGTAATTGGGTAAATGAGGTGAAAACTATGTTAATTAGTAAGATGTAAACACTCCAATTTGTACAAATAATCAACACATTGAATCCCATAATGGCATAAATGTATTTATGATCGATGTACAAATGACTTAATAAAAAAATAAAGATTCCATTTTTCCATTTCCTCAGGGCCCAGTGCAGTTGCCTTTGTTTCTTATTCTTCTCTTGGAAATATCATAAATGCATCATTTTTTGAAGAGATGGATGAGAAAGATCGAATTTACCTGAACTCCCAGGTGGTGAGTGCTGCTGTTGGACCCAAGAGGAATGTGTCGCTCTCCAACTTTGTGACTCTGAGTTTCCAGCATGTGAAGGTGGGTCAAAAGTGTACTTTGAACTTGTCAGGTCTCATGGAGGTAGACCAATGCGTACACAGTTTCTATAGGAGGTTCTAGGCCTGCACTGCCCTATGTGGTAGTGAGGAGCACCTGTAACTATTGGGCATTTGAAATGCGCCTGGTTGAATCAAGATTTTGAAGACAGCATTTCCAGATTTACATCTAAAATTCCCAGATTTTGATGGCTTAGTTAGAAGGAAAGAATTAGCCAGATTTAATCACGCCATATTGTACCCTATAAATATATATATATATATATAATTATAATTTGTCAATTAAAAATTAAAATTTAAAGCCAGGTGCAGTGGCTCACACCATGGGAGGCCATGGCAGGAGGACTGTTTGAGGTCAGGAGTTCAAGACTAGCCTGAACAAGAGACCCAATCTCAACTAAAAAATAGAAAAACTAGCCAGGCATTGTGGGCAGGCCTGTAGTCCCAGCTAATCAGGAGGCTAAAGGCAGGAAGAAACCCAGAAGTTTGAGGTTGCTGTGAGCTATGATGACACCACTGCACTCTAGCCCAGGTGACAACAAGACTCTGTCTCAAAGAAACAAAATTAGAATTTGGCCAGGAACAGTGGCTGACACCTGTAATCCCAGTACTTTGGGAAGTCAAAGTGAGAGTATCACTTGAGGCCAGGAGTTCAAAACCAACCTGGTCAACATAGCAAGAGCCATCTATACAAAAAAAAAAAAATTGTTTTTAATTATTAAGTCATGGTAGTACATGCCTATAGTCCCAGCCACTTGGGAGGCATAGGCAGAAGAATCACTTGAGCCCAGAAGATCAAGGTTCAGTCAGCTATGGTTATGTCACTATCTTCCACTCTGGGTAACAGAATGAGACCTTGTCTCCAAAATATAATTAAAATTAAATTTCAAAAAATAAGTAAATAAAAACCAAAAACAAAAGAAAAAAGAGATGTAAAATATCTCATCAATAATTTTTTTTTTTTTTTTTTTTAGAAATGGGGTCTTGCCTTATTGCTCAGGCTGGCTGCAAATTCTTGACCTCAAGACATTCTCCCACCTGAACCTAGGGTACAATTTTGAATATACTGGGTTAAATAAAACATATTATTAAAGCTAATTTGAGCTGTTTCTTTGCCTCTTTTAATATAACTAACAGAAAATTTTAAATTACATATATGGTTCACATATTTCTCTTGGGCAATGGTACCTGAAAGTATTTCAGTTGCAGGTACTTCTTATATTTGCAAAATTTAAGCTGAGACATGATATTTATTTTCACTCAGAAACCTGATATTCATTAGCAGGACTATATAACTCAATTTTAAAAACTGGGTTTGGGGGGATTGGGGGCAGAAGGGGAGACTAAGTAGAGTGCTGTGGTGTCCTAGCTCACAGCAACCTCCTAATCCTGGGTTCAAGCAATTCTCTTGTCTCAGCCTCCCAAGTAGCTGAGACTACAGACACCGCCACTATGCCCAGCTAATTTTTTCTTTTTTAGTAGAGTTGGGGTTTCACTCTTGCTCAGGCTGGTATTGGACTCCTGACCACAAGCGATCCACCTGCCTCAGCACCCCAGAGGGCTAGGATTGCAGGCAAGAAACACCGCAGCCTGCTCCCCTCAAATTTTTTATTTAATCTGTTGACTTCTCCCATTTTCCATCCAAACTCTTCATAGAAATGTCTCAAAAAAAAAAAAATTCAATACCCAGAGAGAAATATAACAGAATTTCTCTGCTCTCCTTCCTTTCTCTTCTGTTAAGAAAATAAGAGTTAAAGGGGAGAAAATGGGGAACTGTAGGTTTTCTCTATTTCATGCATAAAATGTAGATGTGGAGTTTTGATGTACTGGGGAGAGGGAGGAACAGGGCAAGAAATCTAGAGATGGCCAGTAGATTATCAAAGGCAATGTAACCCACAAACAACAGGGCATCCAACCCGTCTCCTTGGCCCCATGAAGTGATGCTCTGAAAGCCCTTGAGACAAAGAGAAGAGATTACAGGCTAATTTTATTCTTTCTCCTTGTGATTTTTTTTATACACACTCCTGCTCTCATCACACAAGCCATTACTGTGCTCTAAGGGGCTAGGGAACAGAATTGGTGTGAAGGGACCAGAAAAAAATTGGTGGAGAGAGTGTGGGAGAAAATGATTTGTGAGCCTCAGACTCCCTTGGGGTTTTGTTCCTTTTGTTTTTCCTCTGACTCCCATTCTCAGGGACAAGGTCCTGAAACTAATGAAATCTCATAAAACTCTGGCTTCCAGAGACCATTGGTTTATTGAATCCAATAAAGCTGCAGTTATGGGGCAGGGCACTTAAAATAGAAATCACTGAAGTTGCTCTTCACCCAGGTGCCTTGGCATGTGGCGCCATGGCATGGACCGCCAACACTGAAAAATGGTCCTCATAAAGATGTAGAGAGACAGTGATCTCGAGGAGCTCTGAAAGGGCAGGGATTTTTGTCTGTTGTTCTTCTGTTGTATCATCAGTACCTAACAGTGTCTGAGGGTGTACATAATAGGTGTACATTTTATCTACTCGATAAAAATGTGTTCTATGGCCAGGTGCAATGTCTCATGCCTATAATCCTAGCACTCTGAAAGGCCAAGGTTGGAGAATTGTTTGAGCTCAGGAGTTTGACCCCAGCCCAAGCAAGAGCAAGACTCTGTCTCTACTAAAAATAAAAAAACTAGCCAGGCATTGTGGTGAGCACAGGTAGTCCCAGCTACTCAAGAGGCTCAGGCAAGAGGATTACTTGAGCTCAGAAACTGGAGGTGTGAGCTCTGATGACATCACTGCACTCTAACCCAGGGTGACAGAGCAAGACTCTGTCTCAAAAAAAAAAAAAAAGTGTTCAATCCTATGTACTCAATTCCCGTATGAGGACAGTTGATAACCTAGTACATGGTCGGGGGTGGGGGAAGGTGAGAGAAAAGAGAGGGAAGGAGAGGGGAAGATGGGGAAAGGGGAGAACAGAGAGAGGGAAGCGGGTAGGGAGTCATGGTGTGTGACACACCTTTTGGAGGCGGGACACAATTATAAGAGGGACTTTACCTAATAAATGTAATCAATGTGACCTGGTTCTTTGTACCCTCAATGAATCCCCAATAATAAAAAAAAAAAAGAATATATTAGTAGATATGTAACAAACTCAGAAATATTAAATAAAATGTGTTCTATTTAAAAAAAAAAAAAAAGATAACAATGATGAGCCCATTCTATTTTCAGATGAATCCTAGGAACAAAAAGTCCTTCTGTGTCTACTGGAAGAGCACAGAGCAGGGCAGCCACTGGTCCAGAGACGGCTGTTTCATGATACATATGAACAAAAGTCACACCATATGCAATTCCAGTCACCTTTCCAGTTTTGCCGTCCTCATGGCCTTCACATACCAGGTACGATGTAAATGTCTCATTCCTCTAGCAGATGCTTTCTGAGCCCCTACAGGGTGATAATAAGTGCTATAAAGAAACTGAAAGAGAGCTACTGATGAGTAATTTTTGATAGAGTAGTCCAAAGGAGGCCTCTATAAGTATTAAATATTTGAGCTCAAATATGAATACAGCTGGCTCAAATTACAATTTTTTTCAACTTTATGATGGGTCTATCAGGGTGTTAAATATGTATTCAACTTTCAATGGATTTATTGGGATTGCTACCCCATCGTAAGTTGAGAAACATCTGTATTAAGAGTGGTGGCTGGATACAGTGGCTCGCACCTGTAATCCCGGCACTTTAGAAGGCTGAGGTGGGAGGATTACTTGAGGCCAGGAGTTTAAGACCAGCCTAGGCAATATAGCAAGACCCCATCTATACAAAAAAAAAATTTTTAATAGCCATGTAATGGCACATGCTTGTAGTATGAGATACTTGGGAGGCTTCTTGAGCACAGTAGTTTGAGGCTAAGCTATGAACACACCACTGCACTCCTACTTGGGCAACAGAGTGAAGATCCTAAAGCTAGGGGGGAAAAAAGTCAGCAATGCTTTCATACTCAAACATCACATTGAGTGAAAGAAGCCAAGCACAAAGGGCCATGCAGTAAACACAGTGTATTATTCCATTTATGTGAAATGTTCAGAATAAGTAAATTCATATAAATAGAAAGTAAATTAATGGTTGCCAGTGGTCAGGGGAGAAGAAATGGGGAGTGACTTCTTAATGGCCATAAGGTTTTATTTGGGGGTGATGAAAATGTTTTGCAACTAGATACAGATGATTGTTGTACAACTTCATGAATGTACAGATGACCCTCAAAGTACAACAGGATTAAATCTCAACAAACCCATCATAACATGGGAAAATCATAAGTCAAACTGTTTTCGAGGACCATCTGTACTAAATGCCATTAAATTGTACAATATAAAATGGTGAGTTTTATGTTATGGATTTTTTTTAAAGAGAACTTTATTGGTGGGTGCAGGGGCCCATGGCTATAATCTTAGCACTCTGGGAGACCAAGGCATGAGAATTGCTTGATCTCAATAATTCAAGACTAGCCTGAGCAAGAGCAAGACCCCATCTCTACTAAAAATTAAAAAAAAAAAATAGCTGCTGGGCATTATGGTGGGCACATGTAGTCCCAGCTACATTAGAGTCTGAGGCAGGAAAATCGCTTAAACCCAGGAGTACAAGGTTGCTGTGAGCTAGGCTGATGCCAGGGCACTCTAGACTGGGGTGACAGAATAGGACTCTGTCTCAAAAAAAAAGAAAATTTTCCATTATGAAAAAAAAATTCTCAAGGAAGAGGATCCTAATAAGAGATGTGCACATGCGTGTAAAGGCCCTGTGGAGAGAACAAATGTGACATGTTCCAGAAAGGTGTGTGGTCAGAGCAGAGTTGAACAAGGGGAAAGTGGAAAGAGATGAGGCTGGGGAGACAGGAGCAAGAAAGATGTGTCTAAATCCTCCTAAATCTAAAGGAATTTAGATTTCATTCTAATTGCCACAGGCAGCAATGGAGGATTTACATGGCGGGGTGCTGCATATTTATTAAGATGTCATTAGGTGATCCTTGGGGCTTCCAGGCAGAAAATGAATGTTGGTATAGCAAGAGGGGACTTGCAAAGAGATGATGGTGGCTGAGATTCAGGCAGAGCAGAAGTGGTGGGAGGTCAGAATGGACCTATATCCAAGAAGCAGGACCAGAGGACTTACTGTGATGTGAGTTGAGCATATGCCACCAAGATGTCCTGGATCACACTCTTCCTCACAGGGAGAGAGGTGGTTCCCCTCAGAATAACAGTTGGTGGAAATCTCTGACTTCTCCTCTTACATAAACAGGGAAGTGGGGAATCTAAAATAGGAGTAAAAACACAAAATTCTTCTTTCATTCATCAATACATTTGTGAAGTTCACCTACAAGTTGGGCATAGCCTTAGCTCATTCACCATCATTGTTGCATAATATTTCTTTGCATGTCTAAACTGCAATTTACTCATCTATGCTACACTTATAATCACTTATAATGGGTATCTAGGTTGTTGGCAGTCGGGGGTTATTGAAGGCAATACTCCTTTTCTGGAATGAAGCATAGAAAAGCCTCATTCCATGTGGTATCCTCCAGAGTGATGAGGTGGTATCTGACAATTAAGTTCATGAACTCATCCTAGAAAAAGTGCTACATACCTCATTGCTGAATATCACTGTGGTCACCTTCAAAGTGACCTTGGGAAGGCATGTACCTATGCCAGTGCCTACTACACCCTTCAAAGTAATTGTGGAACATTTTTCTGGAATGGTCATCAGAGCTGTTATATTACCCTTGGTGTACTGAGTGTCACCAAAATATCTCTTTTCAATATTTCCCTTATCTTCAGGTAAAAAATAATTCATTGGGGGCCAGATCAAGTGAGTAGGAAGGGTGTTCCAAAATAGTTATTTGTTTACTGCCTAAAACTTCCTCTCAGACAGTGCCAGGTGAGCCGGTACATTGTTGTGATGCAAGAGCCTTGACTTGTTGGCCAGAATTTTCAGTTAAGATTATCCTAACTTGGGTGGTTCCTGTAGCTCAGTGTGTAGGGTGCCAGCCACATGCACCAAGGCTGGCGAGTTCAAACCCAGCCAGGCCAGCTAAAATAACAACTGCAACAAAAAAATAGCTGGGTGCCTATAGTCCCAGCTACTTGGGAGGCTGAGGCAAAAGAATCACTTGAGCCCAAGAGTTTAAGTTTGTTGTAAGCTGTGATGCCATGACACTGTACCCAGGGCAACAGCTTGAGACTCTGTCTCAAAAAAATAAACAACAACAACAAAAAAAAGATATCCTGTTTCTCTATTGATGTTTATTTGATCTGCCATGCTTCTCACAGTCAGCTAACAATTTTGATGTACAATTCCACAAATTTTTACAGTTTTCGCCAGTTCTGATCATTACTGGCTGCCCTGACCTCTCTTCATCAGTGGTGCTTTCTCTCCCATCAGGAAAATGTTTAATCCATTTGTGTACTGTCGTTTTCTTCATGGCATTACCCCCATAAACTTGGACTAAAAAAGTCCCTTATTTCACTTCCACTCTTACCAACCTTAATAAGAAATTTGATGTTTGTTCATTGCCCTGATTCAAGCTCTGACAATCTCACAATGGCACACAAAAACAATAATCAACACCACTCAGCAAAACACTGCCACACACTGACATGAACACATCTGTGAGACACTGATACACCCAGGTTATGAAACCATACCAAGTTGTTTGTACAGTGCTGCCAACATAAGTGCTTGGTGGTAAGTTCACACACTTAATTGTCAGACCTCATAGACCCCCAATGGTTAAGCTAGAAAATGGTGGAGCCACCGTCACCATGGGTTCCTAAATGTCTCCGTCAGTGCACATGGAGTATGTAATAGGGACTAGAAATAAACCATCGCTGTGATAAATCACCAAGGGGAAGAAAAAACAACACTGCTCTGTCTGCCTAGCATGGGTCTCATTCTCTCACTCTTGGTGCTCATTTGTGCCAGTTTCTCTAGGACACACATTGTGTCAGGAGACCTCAAGAGCACCCCCAGATGCAATGATTTGCTTTAAAAAAAAAACACTCACAGGACTCAAAAAAGATGTTATGCTCATGGCCATGGTCATGGATATAGCAAAAGAATACAGGTGAAAATTAGCAAAGGGAAAAAGACATATGGGAAGATGTCTAGGAGAAACAAGGTACAAGTTTCCAGGTGTCATCTCCCAGTAGAATCACACAGATGGCAATGTTAATTGTCCATCTGGGACATTCACCTGAGCCTCCATGTCCAGGGTTTGTTTGGGGGGTCAGTCAAGTAGTTATGCAGTACCCACATGGCTGACTCTTAACTACTTAGACCAATGGACCCCAGCATAATAAAACTGTTCACCATAAATCACATCATTAGCATAAATTCTCTATCAAACTGGTACTGCATGGCCCATGTCCTCAGCATACAAAAACACATTTTTGAAACTTGTAGTAAAATATTCATAACATAAAATGTACCATCTTTGCCATTTTTAAGTGTAAAATTCACAATGTTAATGACATTCACATTGCCATGCAACCCATCTGCAGAACTCTTTTCATCTTGCAGAACTGAAACTCTTTGCTCCTGAAGCAACAATTTTCTATTCCCTCCCTCCCCTCACCCCAATCCCTGGCTGCTGCCATTCATTCTGCTTTTTGTTTGGGGGGAGGGGTGTGTGACATAGTCTGCTACCCTACCTATGTGTATGTCCAAACTCATTAAAATGTATATGTGAGGCCAGGCACAGTGGCTGTCTTCTGTAATCCCAGAACACTTTAGAAAGCCAAGGCAGAAGGATCTCTTGAGGCCAAGAGTTCCTGACCAGAATAGGCAATAGCAAGACCCCATCTCTACAAAAAAATTAGCCAGGTGTGGTGCACCTGTAATCAGCTCCTTGGGAGGCTGAGTGGAGGATTGTTGGAGCCGAGGATTTTGAGGCTTCAGTGAGCTATGATGATGCCACAGCATTCTTGCCCATTCTTGAGATCCTGTCTCTTTGTATATTAAGTATACCTCAATAAAGCTGAAAACAACAGTAAAAAAACAGCCTGGCAGATGTTTTCCATCTGCACTATCAATTAGGGGGCTTGATGCCTATGTTTAGGACACCCCATGCCAAGCAGGAGAAACATAATGCCAGAGCAGGAAAATATGACTGTGAAATCTTCTTTTCTGGGTCCCAGGAAGACGATTCAGTGCTGACCACCATCACCTACGTGGGGCTGAGCCTCTCTCTGCTGTGCCTCCTCTTGGCAGCCCTCACCTTCCTCCTGTGCAAGCCCATCCAGAACACCAGCACCTCCCTGCACCTGCAGCTCTCCATCTGCCTCTTCCTGGCCCACCTCCTTTTCCTCACAGCAATTGACCAAACTGAATCCAAGGTACTGACAGCATAGGAGGAACCAACCCCCTCCCTGGATACCTTGGATGGGATACCTTGGGTCCGTAGAGGAGAAAAACGTAATTTTTCTTCTACCCTTTCAAAGTGCTTCACTGGGACCCTGTAACAAAAGAGAGATTAACAAGGGAAAAACAAACAGAAGTTTATTAACATGGGTGTATATTTCATTATATACAGAGGAGATGCTCAAGGAATAAGTAATTTGGAAAGAGGCAGTTTAGAACACCAGCATCTTTGACAAAGAACAGTAAATTTTTGGAGCAGTAATAAGACAAAGGAAAAGGATCAAAAGGATCTGGGATCTCTAGTGGCAGCACACTGTGAGAAGACAAGAATATGGGAAACTAATTAAAAAAAAAAAAAGACTTCTTAGTAAAGTCTGTTCTATAGATTCCTCTGGTGCTGGCTCCTGGCTGGTAAGAACCTCAAGTTGTCTTCAGTAATCAACTTCTTTCCTTGCTGATAGACAGGAGAAGAGGAACATCTTTGTAGATTTATATGTCCTGGAATACTATTCAGCCTTTTAAAAAAGGAAAGAAAGCCTTTCATTCGTGGCAACATGGAGGACATTATGTTTAATAAATAAAACAGACACAATAGACAAATAATATGCCATCAAACTTTGTGTGTAGAACCTAACTAAAGTAGACAGACTTCAGGTGTGGTGGTTCACATCTGTAGTCCCAGCACTTTGGGAGGCCAAGACGTGAGGACTGCTTAAGGCCAGGAGTTCAAGACCAGCCTGAACAACATAGCAAATCTTCAAAAACTAAACAAATTAGCAATGTAGTGGTGCACGTCTATAGTCCCAGCTACTCAGGAGGCTGAGGCAGGAGGATCATTTGAGCCCAGGAATTCAAGGCAGCAGTGGGCTATCATTGCTGCCACCACACTCCAGCCTAGTAACAGAGCAAGACCCTGTGTCTAAATAAATAAATAAATATTAATGCCCTTGATCTAAAATGTCAGGTGCTCTGAACCCAATGCCAATGTCAAGGAGAGGTCCTAGGCCACACTCCCCCTTGACAACCTCTCCTGGTGACTCTCTCCTCCCCCCAGGTGCTGTGCGCCATCATCGCAGGCGCCCTACACTATCTCTACCTGGCCTCCTTCACCTGGATGCTGCTGGAGGGCCTGCACCTCTTCCTCACCGCACGGAACCTGACGGTGGTCAACTACTCAAACATGAACAGACTCATGAAGTGGCTCATGTTCCCAGTCGGCTACGGTATCCCCGCTGTGATTGTAGCCGTTTCCGTGGCATCCAGGCCTCACCTTTATGGAACCCCTGATCGGTGAGCTTGACTCTCACCTTGTGCCCATGGCAGTTTCCTAAGAAAGCTTTTGGGTGGCAGCATTCATGATAAGGATGAGGATATACATATCTAATTCACTCTATGTTCCCCTTTATATCAGCTCTAACCTCTGTCCTGGTGAGGCAGGATGAGAGTTCCAAAGATTCTGAAAGGAGGTAGTTTTAGGGAGTTAGGTTCCAGCTTCATTCTTCCCGTGATTTGGAATTTTGATTTCTGAAACCTCAGTTCCCCTTATTAGTGAAATAAAGGAACAGTTGTATCCATTGCCTCAACCTCACAATACTAGTGTGAAAATTCAACAGGACTGTGCTCGTAAAATGTTTAACATACACTGGGTTAGGTGGCTTACTCTTACAATCCTAGCACTCTGGGAGGCTGAGGCAGGTGGACTTGAGCTCAGGAATTCAAGACCAGCCTGATCTCACAAGAATGATACCTCATAGCTACAAAAAATTTAAAAATTATCCAGACATGGGTGATCACACCTGTAGTCCCAGCTACTTGAGAAGCTGAGGCAAGAGCACTTGAGCCCCGGAGTTGAGGTTGAGGTGAGCTATGATGACACCACCACACTCCAGCCCAAAGGAGAGTGAGACCCTGTCTCCAAAAAAATGTTTAACATTGAGCTCTAGCACATTATAGTGAGAAATAAATGCCATAATTGTCATCAGCTGACTTTCACCAGGAGTTGGAAATGTTCTCTGGTGAGAAAAGTGCCGCTTCGTGCTCTTGTCTTGTGCTTCCTCCTATCCCGCTTTTGTCTCTTTTCCTTGTTCCCAGATGCTGGCTCCACCTTGATCAGGGATTCATCTGGGGTTTCCTTGGCCCGGTCTGTGCCATTTTCTGTGTGAGTGAGTACAATCCCCTGACGGTCCTAACCAAGAAGAGCCACCAGAAGTGCTGGGTACAAGATAGGACAAGGGGTGTGCATTTCCTCCATTGTATAATTTGATTTTTCCACCTGCTTCCAATTCAATCCATGTGTAGGGAGATAGATCTTCTGTGTGCAATTTAAAGTGGACACCATACATTATTTTAATTTGCACTCTGTCTTGTCTGTGTTGTTCCTGCAGGTGAATTTAGTATTTTTCCTCTCAGTCCTTTGGATTTTGAAAAGGAAACTTTCATCCCTCAATAGTGAAGTGTCAACCATCCAGAATACGAGGTAGAATGTGACAAATGGTTCTTCCTACCCCTGTTCTACCCAGCCCTACTCATTCCTCCTACATACCCCCCCACACACACACACATACATCCCAAACCTACACTCCAGAGACCAGCAAAGCCAGAATCATCATCCATTGTCACAATTAATGAGAACCTATATTTGCTACACTATAGTCTACCAATGGAAAAGAAGCCATACTCTGTAAAATAATTTATAGAGGTTTATTCTAAGCCAAAATTGAGGACCATGACCCAGAGCCACACCCAAGAAGGTTTGAGCAACTGCACTCATGGTGGTGGGGTTACAGTTCAGTTTTATATATTTTAGGGAGATAGGAATTACCAGTAAAGCCATTAATCTGTATGTGAAAGGTATACATTGGTTTGGTCCAAAAAGTTGGGTCATCTCAAAGCCAAGGCCCACAGGTTATAGGTGGATTTAAAGATTCTTTGACTCACATTTGGATGAAAGAGTTAGTCTCTGTCTAATAGACCAGGAGTCAGTAAAAAGGAATGCTGAGTTAAGATAAGTGTCTGTCGATCAGAGGCAAACTATAAGACATATGCCCAGACTCAAGTGGTTTGTTATATAAAGAACCTGCAGCTCAGCACCTGTATCTCAAGCGGCTAAGGCACCAGCCACATACACCAGAGCTGGCGAGTTCAAATCCAGCCCAAGCCTGCCAAACAACAATGACAACTACAACCAAAATATAGCTGGGTGCTGTGGCAGGTGCCTGTAAGTCCCAGCTACTCAGGAGGCTGAGGCAAGAGAATCACTTAAGCCCAGGAGTTAGAGGTTGCTGTGAGCTGTGATGCCATAGCACTCTACCCAGGGCAACAGCTTGAGGCTCTGTCTCCAAAAAAAAACCTGCAAATATGTCTTGCATAGGCTGAGGCCTGTGAGTGAGTCACAAAGGACATCTCTAAGAAGGGGAGGGGAGCACAGTGAGGCATGTCTGATCTCCTTTCTCATGGTAGCAACTCAGTTTTAGGGATGCCCTTGGCCAAGAGGGGGTCCAGTCAGTCAGTCACTGGGTGGGGAGCCTTAAGATTTCATTTTAGGCCACATGTGGTGCCTCACACCTGTATTCCCAGCACTTTGGGAGACCAAGGCAGGAGGATATTTGTGGCAAGGAGTTCAAGACAAGATCAGCCTGGGCAACAAAATGCGAATCTGCCTTTATAAAAAAAAAATTATACAAGCATGGTTGTACACACCAGTAGTCACAGCTGCTCATGAGGCTGAGGAAGGAGGATCCCTTGAACCCAGGAGTCTGGGGCTGCAGTGAGCTATGATTGTACCACTGCACTACAGCCTAAGCAATACAGCAAGGCTTTATGTCAAAAAAACAAATCTATATAGCAACTCCGTGAACTGTGACGATGATAAAGATGAGGAAACTGAGAAGATAAAGTAACCTTCCCAAGGTCACAGTTAGTTGGGCTTAAATTTAAACCCAGATAGTCTAGCTTCAGAATCCTTTCTTTAACAGATACACTACACAGATGTCTATGTCCATTATTAGCTTTGTAACATCATCATCTCTGACTCTTCTTAGGATGTTGACACTTAAAGCAACAGCTCAGCTCTTCATCCTGGGCTGCACATGGTGTCTGGGCATCTTTCAGGTGGGTCCAGCTGCCCAGGTGATGGCCTACTTCTTCACCATCATCAATAGCCTTCAGGGTTTCTTCATCTTCCTGGTCTACTGCCTCCTCAGTCAGCAGGTAAACAATGACCTCTCTCTTTGTTGTTTCAAACTTAAGAAAAATTTGGGAGCACATAGTTGAATGGGCATTTAAGTCTGCATTCTTTAAATGTTCACATGAGCATGTGAGGCATGTGTAAACATTACTTATGTTTTCTCTACTTTAAGATGGCAATTGATCTATACACAGTGGCTCATACCTGTAATCCTACAGTGGGAGGCCCAGGCAGGAGGAGCACTTGAGCTCAGGAGTTAAAGAGCAGTCTGAACAAGAGTGAGCTCTTGTCTCTACTAAAAGTAGAAAAATTAGCCAGGCATAGTGGTGCACACCTGTAGTCCTAGCTACTCGGGAGTCTGAGAAAGGAGGTTGCCTTAAGCCCAGAAGTTGGAGGTTGCAGGGAGCTATGATGATGTCACTGCACTCTAGCCTGGGTGACAGAGCAAAAACCCTGTCTCAAAAAAAAATAAAATAAAATAAAAAAGATGCCATTGAAGTGGTTACCTTAGAGCTTGGACTAGAGGGTAGATTGGAAAGGGCCGTGAAGAAAACTTCTGAAATGTTTACATGTCCTATATGTGGATCTGGATGGTAGGTTATACAAGTGGTAACATGTTAAAATTCATTCAATTGTACACTTAAGGTCAGTACACTTGGAATACTTGGCATATCTTATAACTTAATTCAATTTATAATAATGAAATTTACTGGCTGGGTACAGTGGCTCACACTTGTAATCCTAGCATTCTGGGAGGCTGAAGCAGGTGGATTGTTTGAGCTTATGAGGTCAAGACCAGACCAAACAAGAGCAAAACCCTGTCTCTACTAAAAAGAAAAAAAAAAAACTAGCAGAGTATCATGGTGGGCACCTGTAGTCCCAGCTACTCAGGAGGCTGAGGAAAGATGATTTCTTGAGCCCAAGAGACTGAGGTTACTGTGAGCTATGATTATGCCATGACACACTACTCAGGGTGACAGAGTAAAACTTTATCTCAAAAATTAATTAAATTTACTATGTTGCACTTAATTGAATTAGCTGTGCTTTACTATGTTTAAAAGTGTGGTATTGATTATAAGATACATCATTTATTAATAGCTTTCAGAAAGTAAATAATTGCTATATCCAAAAATGTCACATTTTTTCTTCAGCTTTCCTACTTGTGATAGTCAGCTAATGCTATGTAACAAACAACCTCAAAAATCTCTGTGGTTTAAATGTAAATGCTTTTCTCATTCTTAGATTTGCAGGTTAGTTGGAGTTCAGCGGATCTTAGCTGGGTTCAGCATGAGTTGGCTCTAGGATGCAAAGCAGGTTCAGGTTTGCTCTTTGTGACTCATTTTGGGGCTTAGGCAGAGGGGAGAGCATTTTCTCATTATATAATTTCATTGTAGAACCCTTAAAATATATTAGTATGGAGACTATAGTACCACACTATAGTCTATATGGAGTCTATATAGTACCACACTATAGTCTATGGAGACTATAGTACCACATGACTATAGTCATGTTAAGCAGTTTGCATTATTACTATTATTATATTATTATTTTGAGACGCAGTCTTTTTCTCCTCTCCAGGCTGGAGTGCATCGGAGTCATCATAGGTCCCTGCAATCTCTAACTCTTTGCCTCAAGCAATCTTTCTGCCTCAGCCTCCCAAAGTGCTGAAATACTTTTCTCATAATAATATCAAAATCACAAATAGGCCAGCCCTACTGGGAAAGGTCATTTTAAACTTATGATTCTGTTAGCATCACCTCCACTAATATCCCATTGGTCAAAGCAAGTCATATGACCAAGACTTACTTGCAAAGGAAAGGAACACTCCACCCTCCATGAGGCTAAGACATGGTACAATACTACAGAGTGTTGAATAATGGAGATCAATAATGAAATGTAGGCCAGACTTTGTAGCTCATACCTGAAATTCCAGCACTTTGGGAGGCTGAGGCAGGAAGATTGCTTGAGGCCAAGGGTTAAAGGTTGCAGTGACCTATGAGGACTCCACTGCACTCCAGCCTGGGCAAGAGAAAAATACTCTGTCTCAAAATAATAGTAATGATGATGATGCAAGAAGCTTAACATGAATTCTTAAACACATTTGACTATGGTACTATAGTCTCCATACTAATATATTTTAAGAGTTCTACAATGAAATTACATAATGAGATAATATTTCCAGCATTTATTATGGACATTTTCAAACACTTAAAAAAATGTTAAAGAGTTATACTGTGGTCAACTATATACCAATCACCTGATTCTAAAACTAACATTATACAATATTTGCTTTGTTAAGTATTTATCCTTCTATCCACCCATTCATCCATCTCATAATAAGCAAGTGTAGATTACATGTATAGCCAAAGAAAACTGTAGGCAACCCCGCAGTGTATGCATACACCTGAATAGGCACAAGGAAAAAGACTTATACCTACTCTATTCTTAGTTCATCTCAGTTCTAAGGCATCTTATAGCTCCAGTTTTTAAA
This sequence comes from Otolemur garnettii, assembly GCF_000181295.1. NCBI lineage: Eukaryota > Metazoa > Chordata > Mammalia > Primates > Galagidae > Otolemur > Otolemur garnettii. The sequence continues at coordinate 124,065 of NW_003852522.1, forward strand.
TACATATAGTTTTTATTCAAGATGGCTACTAAATTCAAGCCAACTCAATTGTCAGCAGCTGAACCAAAGAAATAGTGATGTGTGTCCAACACTAGAGAAATAGTGGCTGCTTTGAACTCACAGAAAAAGCCTTCAAGGTGGTCATTTACTAAGAGGTGTTTAGGGATTAAAGCAGACTGCATGCTGGCTCTAACATTGAATCCCAAGACAAGATCAACTCAACTGTATACTATTGACCCATGTTTTACCTAAATTTAGTTAAATTATCCTTTATCTATAGAACAAGATACAGTCTGAAACCCCAATGAAGCTCAGATCCACTGGTCCAGGTCAGAAGGTATAAGGGCTATATAAATAGCCCACCAACTAGAAGAAATATAAAATCACACAAGCTTTTTACTTATACTTCTCGAATATCATAAAGAGGATACATAGTTCAGGGTCCATTGTGGAGTTCAGCCACTAAGATTTGGTGTTTGTTTGTTACTGTCACAATACCTATCCTGACTGTTACACAAAAGGACAAAAGGTATCCTGACTCTTTCTTTCTTTCCTGGTTCATGGGCTGCTTCTTCTTCTCCTTCTCCTTCTCCCTCTCCCTCTCCCTCTCTCTCTCCCCCTCCCTCCCTTCCTCCCCCACCTTCCCTTACTCTTTTCCTCACTCTCACTCTGAATACTGTTGTCCAAAGAATCAAACTTGGAAAGAAAAGAAAGGAAGAAAGAACAGAGGATAGGGGAAAGAAAGAAACTGAGATAACAGTGCAGACATTCTTTAGAGAGCAAAGGATAACCACAGGCTTGGAAAGCATTCAAATGTTATTATTCGTTCAGGCACAAGAATATTTTATGACAAGAAGGATATTCAAAATACATTAGTGAAAAAGCAAGTTTCAAAACATTACTCCAGAGGGTTCCATTATGTCTGTTTATATAATGTGTATAAATATTTATAGCTTCATTGGATGTAGAGTCAAATTACCAAAAAAAAAAGAGAGAGAGAGAGAGGGAATTTACTGCTTATGTCATTGTCCTGTACTCATTTACAGGTGGGTATGGGTGTTTATAGCATATCAGAGTGGATCTCAACTAGTAACAGTATTGTTCCCTCTTGAGAATGGTTTGCAATGTCTGGGGACATATTTGATTGTCACAACAGGGGTGGGAATGCAGAGAAGCTGGTAAACATCCTACAGTGCATAGAACAGCCTCCCACCACAAACCCAAGATGTCAATAGTGCCAAGGTTGGGAAACCTTGGTGAAGCCGTCGCTGGCAGTGGCCCTCTCATATCCCTTCGGCATTTATCTCTACATTCCTGGGGTTGCTTATTGCAAATACCTATGACTCTGTGCCTGGGGGTTTCTTACTGCCCATGAGACATACCTGGCACAGGGCAAGCTCATGATACCAGAGATTAATAGCCTTTGAGAGCAACCATGAACCAATGACTGATGGAAGCTGGTGAATAAATGCCCCAGTTCGCCCATCCCTGAGGTAGGATGACTCTGAGGTGTGTCCTATGCTGTCCTCCAGAGCACCCCAATGGGACTGAGCCTTGGTCGGCCACAATGGAAACGTCCTTGACTATGCATCCTTTAATAGCTATCTTCTCTTCCCTGTATCACTTTTTACCACCTTACTTGTGTTCCTTGGGATCACCCATCAAATAAATTTCTTATACTTGAACCCTTGTCTCAGGGTCTGCTTCTGGGGTACCCAAACCAAGACACAGAGAAGAATGCCAGCAAACCATTATCAGTGATTTTCACTGGATTGAGGAATTGTGTGTAGCATCTATTTTCCTCCTTTTGCATATGAATATTTTATAAATTTTCCACAACAGCAATATACTCTGTAATATGGGGATTTTTTATTATAGCAAAATACACATAACATAAAATTTACCACTTTAACCTTTTTTGGGAGGGAGACAGAGCCTTGCTCTATTGCTTCAGCTGAAATGCAGTGGCACATCACAGCCCACTACAACCTCAAACTCCTGAGCTCAGGCAATCCTCCTGCCTCAGACTCCTGAGTACCTGTGACTATAGGCACGTTCCAACAACCCAGCTAATTTTTCTATTTTTTGTAGATACAGGGTCTAACCATATTTCTCAGACTGGGCTTAAACTCCTGACCTCAAGTGATTCTCCCACTTCAGCCTCCCAAAGTGCTAGGATTACAGGCATAAGCCACCACACCCAGCCCATTTTAACCACCTTTAAGCATACAGTTCAGTAACATTACATTCACAGTGTTGTACAATCATTCCCACTGTCTATATATAGAATTTTTTCTGTCATCCCAAACTGAAACTCTGTCTCCATTAAACAATTACTTTCCATTTCTCCCCCCGGCAACCACCATTTTACTTTCGGTCTCAATTAATTTGACTGTTCAAGGTACTTCATATAAGTGGGTTCATACAATATTTGTCCTTTTGTGTCTGGTGAACTTCACTTAGCATAAGTTCCTCCAGGTTTATCCATGTTGTAGCATGTGTCAAAATGTCCTTCCTTTTTAAGGTTGAATAATATTTCATTGTATTGGATATGCCACATTTTGCAGGAAAGGTCTTTTAATAACACATCTCTGTCTTCTTCCTGACTCACTGACTTTTCTCTGCTTCACTAATGTTAGTACAAAACATCCTCATGTTTTCTTTGATGTTCCAGGTCCAAAAACAATACCACAAGTGGTTTAGAGAGATCATGAAATTAAAATCTGAGTCTGAGACACATACGCTTTCCAGCAAGGTCAGCCCTGACTCAAAACCCACTGAGGTAAGAGAACACGCAACTTATTTCTAATGTTTCACCACCACCCCCTCCTTGACACCTTGAACTTCCTCTCCTTGTCATAATACAGACTGCCTCTCCTGCAGGATATGAGGAAGAGTCCTTTTCCTAACAACCTGCTTTGAGTTCCCCATTCTTGTTATATTGTTCCTCAGCAACACTTCCCCTCACTAACAATGCTTAAGCTGCTTTCTGTTTACATTCTTGTTGTGCAAAGAGGTATGGCTACAACATATCGCCACCATCACTATAATCTAATGTTAAATCTCACTGGGGGAAATTGACAAGCATAAGCATAACAGAGCGATCATCATCCCTTGAACTCTCACTGTCTTGTAGAGAGGTGGTCATGAGCCTAGCAGAGTTGGTACACCCCATGGAAAGGGCTCTAGGTGAAGGACTCCATCTCAGCTTCTCTGCATAATTATAAAATAAGAGGGCAAGAAATAATAGGATCTTCCTTGGTGAAGAAATCCTATTAGAAAAAGAACACCTCTGGAAATTGGTTGCTGATATTGTTCTTTCTTTGAGCCAACTCTGGCTCAGCACACCAAGGAATGAGCTTCCAGCACTAATGAGCTTCCATACTCTGGAAATTGGTTGCTGATATTCTTCTGCTCTTTCCTTGAGCTAACTCTGGCTCAGTGCACCAAGGAATGAGCTTCCAGCACTATGTGAGACTTGTCTCCATATGTGTCCCTTACTTGTCTTTTTGGAGAAATGACAGCAAATACTTCTAAGAAGATATCTCCCTGGTTCACCAAGATGGACCCCTAAGTTCTAAATCCATAACAACTTTTCATATGTAATTTAGTTTCACACCTCCCTGTGCACACCCACCATATCCATACACCAAAAATCCTTAGAATAGGTTGTTTTGTTTTTAGAGACAGAGTCTCACTCTATTGCCCTCAGTAGAGTGCTGTGGCATCACAGCTCACAGCAACCTTCAGCTCCTGGGCTTAGGCATTTCTCTTGCCTCAGCCTCCCAAGTAGCTGGGACTACAGGCACCCACCACAATGCTCAGATATTTTTTTGTTGCAGTTTGGCTGGGCCAGCTTAGAACCCACTACCCTCAGTATATGGGGTAAGCACCCTACTCACTGAGCCACAGGTGCCACCCAGAATAGGTTGTTTTTAAGTTTAACTAAATTGAGAATTTTCTGATATTCTGATAAATCATCTTTAACATAACTTGAGATACTATGTGACTTTCCTTAGCATTGGAAATATCAAGGTCACTAAAGAAACATCTTTAATTTCAAGGCCCAGTATGGCAACTCACACCTATTATCCCAGCACTTTGGGAGGCTGAGGCAGGAGGACCACCTGAGGCCAAGAGTTCAAGACCAGCCTGGGAAACACAGCAAGACCTCATCTTGGAAGGAATGAATGAAGAAAGGGAGGGAAAAGAGAGAGAGAGGGAGGGAAAAACATTTATCTTTAGTTTCTTTGGGGAGGGAAGTGAATTAATTCTAAATATTTCCAAAAAGACCAAGAGAAAAATGGAACCAAGAAAAGTCTTAGGGCACGTCGGGTGATCAAAAATTGATTGATATTAGGCTTAATCATTCTTAGCAACAGTAAAGTTGCTACAGATATAAACTGGTTACTATTACCTGTGTAAGGTTTTCCAGATAATCCAAAATAATTCCCAAAGCTTCATCACTCCAGTTACTGGTTTAGTGGCATCCCAAAATGAAATAAGGAAACCTTTTATTATTATTGTCATTTAATATTGTGGAAATTGAATAAGATGAGTGTGTGTCTGAAAAGGGAAAATATAAAAACTAAGAATCCCTCTTCAAGAAATGCATTAGTTTTAATTGAAAGAATCTCTTTTGTTTTTCAAGGCATGAGATTTGAGTAAAAAGTGAGTGAAACTCTTTCTCTTTCTCTATGGACAAATTTGATGTTAGGTTATCTTTTCTGCTCCTGTTCCTTAGACACTTTATAAAATTGGCAGACCAGTTGCGTAGACAGGCAACATCGTTTATGGGAAAAGTCATGCTTGGCTGGTAAATTGTATCTGGACAGGGAGTTCTGCGAGTGCACCATAAACAGCAGGAGGGAAAGCATAATTTTGCATTTCCTGCATACAATGAATGTGATAACAAGGGCAGGATCTCCTAATCTCATGGGCTGCTTCAGAGGATATTGGTTCCCCTGTGGAGCATTGGGCAGCTAAACCAAGCTGTAATTTTTGGGGGGCAAAGAGAGTATTCATTGAGTTCTACAATGTGTCAGGCACTATGCTAGGCAATTAGCATAAAAAGGAAGAAAATCAACAAGAGTTTAGCCTTTCTTCATACCCAAAACCAACATCCAGAGGCCTAAAATCCTGATGTGGCCTATACTGTGTCTGAAAATTTATCAAAAAGAAGAATTTTTCATCCTAGATTTTTGAGAAGTCCTCTAAAAAAGTCCTTACTAAAGAAGCTAAAGAAGAGTACACCTGTCCTAGGATTCTAAAATGTTAGGAGATTGAGCCATCCTTGCCTGGTGGCTGGAGCTGGCTATAACTCACTCATGCTCTTTTTCTGTGTTCTTCATGTTTGTTTGTTTTCTTTTATCCTTAAATACACCTTTAATCTAAATATCTTTTATGTGGGGGATATTTTTCCAGGACAAGTGAAGGAAAAATTTTAAAACTAGAACGTTCAGCTCCATAAAGAAAAGTCATTGTCCGTGGATCTCACTGGCAGCATGAATGAAGAATGAAGCTGAGGACAAGGGAACTCATTGTACATAATCCCTAGAGGAGAAATACTTAATCTTCACTCCCTGAAGTGTTTTTTTGTGTATAACAGGCTTTCATAAATGTGTTGAATCAGATTTCTTTTCACTATGATGTGTTCAGCCAATGATTGTCCCTGAATACCCAAATTGAGACCATTACAAATATTCCCTAGACTTTTTAGAAATGAGGAAACCCCTATCCTCAAGTTCTTAGTCTCATTTGTCCAGAACTTACTCTTTAAACTCATTCAGTACTTCAAACCATCTGCTTCCCACTGGTTTTACCTCCTTGCTTATCCAGGCTAAGTCTCAGGACCAACTATATGTGAAATGATTCTCCCTTACACATTAAACACCTTTGTAACTGGGAGCAGTGGCTCACACCTGTAATCCAGCACTTTGGGAGGCTGAGATGGGAGGATGGCTTGAGGCCAAGAGTTTGTGAACAGGCTGGACGACATAGCAAGACCTGAAAAACCATGTTTGCATCCTTATTCTGATTCCACTTGGGACAATCTCAATCCAGAACTAATGTAACAGTGGCAGAGATTGTGGATTGTATACTCAGCATCCATCACCATCACCACCACACTATCCTCATTAACAAAGCATTGATTGTTTTCAAATTTAGGACAACAATGAGTCTGAGCCCCAGTCATCTGTTAAGATTGGTTTAAGCCAGCAGTTCTCAACTTGGAGTGATCTTGTTCTCCCACACTCTAGTGACATTTGGTAATATCTGGAGGCATTACATTTTTGTTCATAGCAAAGCCAAGGGTAGTGCTCCTAGCACCTAGTGGGTAGAGGTCAGGAATTCTGCTAAACATACCACAATGCACAAGGCAGCTCATGCCAGCAAAGAATTAACCACCTCCAAATGTCAGTAGTGCTGAAGTTGAGAAACCCTGATCTAACCCTTAAATTCCTAATCTCACTTTCAAATATCCACTCCCTGTTTCTTCTCCCCATTACTGCCCATTGTGTCTCCATTCTTCCACAAGAGCAGAGGGGTCCCTCCTCTTCACTAAGCCCTTTCTCTGTGCTTAGAATCCCACCCCTCTTGGCTCTTTGCAGAACTCTCTCCATCAATTATATCCTCTGTCTCTCAATTCTTCCCCAGTGGCATTTAAATGCACCACAGAAGGATCAGCAAACTTTTTGTATAAAGGACCAGATAAGTATTTAAGTATTTTAGACTTTCTGAATAAAACACA
>NW_003852522.1:130853-137279 GCF_000181295.1 Otolemur garnettii
ATAGATAGATAGATAGATAGATAGATAGATAGGATAGATAGATAGATATGCTATATATGTCATATATATCACATATATAGAGAGAGAAGGATATGTGTGTATACCCCTTTAGAAAGGTAAAAACCATTTCTAGCTCACTGGCTATAAAAAATATGGGTGTAGACAGAATTTACCCACACACATACACCAAGGCTGTAGTTTGCTGGCCCCTGGGCTAAAGAAAGAGAAATGGGAGATTCTAAGAAGATGGTTGCCTGAATATGTCTTGATCTCCCTCCACTCACTACCCTACTATATATGCCTCTCTGAACGAAAAGTCTGCTGGGACTTACGGCAGCTGAGTGGGAGTAAGTTTGATGGCCGTGTGCCACAAACAGAGTAAACACACAGCCCTCAGAATGGGAGAAGATTTTTGTCTGTTATGAATCTGACAAAGGCCTGATAACTAGAATCTACAGAAAACTCAAATTAAATAATAAGAAAAGTACAAACAATCCTCTCTATAAATGGAAAAGATATTTGAACAGAAATTTCTCCAAGGATGACAGACAAATGGCCAACAAACACATGAAAACATGCTCATCGTTTCTGATTAAAGAATCATCAGAGAAATGCAACTCAAAACCACTCTAAGATATCACCTAACCCCAACAAGACAAGCCTGCATAACAAAGTCCCAAAACACCAGATGCTGGCATGGATGTGGACAGAAGGGAACACTTCTACACTGCTACAAGTGTTGCAAACTAATATAGCCTTTTTGGAGAGAAGTGTGGAGAATCCTCAAAGATCTAAAAGTAGATCTTACACTTGATCCTGCAATCCCATTACTAGGTGTCTACCCAGAAGAAAAATCATTTTACCACAAAGACATTTGCACTAGAATGTTTACTGCAGGTCAGTCCATAATTGCCAAGCCATGGAAGCAACCTAAGTGCCCTTCAACCCATGAATGGATCAACAAACTGTGGTATACTGTGGAATATTATTCAGCCATTAAAAAAGATGGAGACTTTACATCTTTTACATTTACCTGGATAGAATTGAAATACATTCTTCTTAATAAAGTATCACAAGGATGTAAAAATAAATACCCAATATACTTCATACTAATATGAAATCAATATATAAACAATTACATGTTCATAAGAACAATACAACAATATTATAGTCCCATTTGGGGGTTGAGGGAAGTGAGGGGGGAGGGAGGAGGACATATGGCAGAAGGAGGGAGGGCATGAGGTGGGATCTCACCTAATGTGCACACTGTGAGGGTGTGTAACATGCCCCCTGAGTAAGGGGCTCTTCTACAAATGGAACTTTGCCCTGAAAGTGAGAACAATGTAACCTCAAAATTGTACTCTCATATTAATTTGAATAAAGTTTTTTAAGTTTGATGTCTCTGAAGGGGACATCAAAGGGAAATATAGGGTTGAAATATCTCCCCCATACACCAGGTGGAGAGTCTCAAGACAAGTCACGGAGTGTTCTGGGGTTAATATCAGACACAATCCAGCCTAGGAAAACTGTGGCTTACAGGGGTTCGTGGACCTCCTAGAGTAAAGTGAGCATCACTCCCATTTGTGTGTGTATATGTGTGTGTGTGTGTTCCCTCTGGACCCCCAACTCCTAAGTCAGCAAGGAGGTCAGTAAGCAGAGAGTCACCTCTATACACCTGCTTCATGCATACACACCTGTGTGATGCAGATATGGGCGCACTAGGATGAAGAACCATCTCCCTCTATTGCAGGAGAAACTGTTAACCCACAGACTCAATTCAAGCATCACTCTGAGAGTCCGAACATTGCTGCAAAGGCACAAGGAATTTTATTCATTCAAGCTCGGAGCCTGGGCTGCCCTTTAAGAAAAAGTGGGAACAGCCCTTACAGACTATTCAGAAAGTCCCTTTATACCCCTCCTTCTTCCCTCCCATTAGTCCATCCCACCCCATCCCCTTATTGGTAGGTAAACCATGTCTGTCCTAAACTGACAGGTACAGGGTGGTCGTGTTCAGGGTTGATTGGCTCAGGGACAAGTCTTCTTTGTCTCAGGTGAGCGAATGAGAAGGAAGGGATAAAGGTCGCAAGTGGGGCGTGTGAAGAGTAGAGTGGCGAGTGCAAAAAGGGAAGGGGGTCAGGATGTGGGCTGAGTGCACAAGGGGGCTTGCCTAACACCTAGGTATGATAAGGTCCTTGGTATGTGGCGGCCTGTTGTTCTGAGCAAACAACAAAAGGAGGTAGTTTGACTTGAGTTAATTAGTTAGGCTCCCACAAAACTACCAGTGCTTGGAGTTCTAAAACCCCAGATCTGAGCCCTCAAAGAAACATGACAATATGTGAGAAGCCACAGGAGCTGAAAAAATAACAATGCAACATAACTGACACCCAGCAAAATAGAACGGCCAGAATAAAGGAGAACTTCAAACAAAATAATAGAAAATGGTGCTGGGTGAACTGGCTGGCAACCTGAAGAAGACTGAAACTGGACCCACACCTTTCACCATTAACTAAGATAAACTCTCACTGTATTAAAGATTTAAACTTAAGACATGAAAATACTAGAAGAAAGTGCAGGGAAAACACTTGAAGAAATCAGCTTGGGTTAATATTTTATGGGGAGGACCCCCTGGGCAATTGAAGCAACACCAAAAATACATTACTTGGACCCAATCAAACTAAAAAGCTTCTGCACAGCCAAGAACACAGTAAGTAAAGTAAGCAGACAGCCCTCAGAATGGGAGAAGATATTTGCAGGTTACGTCTCTGACAAAGGTTTAATAACCAGAATCCACAGAGAACTCAAACGTATTAGCAAGAAAAGAACAAGTGATCCCATCTCAGGGTGGGCAAGGGACTTGAAGAGAAATCTCTCTGATGAAGACAGGCACATGGCCTACAGACATGAAAAAATGCTCATCATCCTTAATAATCAGAGAAATGCAAATCAAAACTTCTTGGAGATATCATCTAACTCCAGTAAAATTAGTCCACATCACAAAATCCCAAAACCAGAGATGTTGGCGTGGATGTGGAGAAAAAGGAATGCTTCTACACTGCTGGTGAGAATGCAAACTAATATGTTCCTTTTGGAAAGACGTTTGGAGATCACTTAGGGATCTAAAAACAGATCTGCCATTCGATCCTACAATTCCTCTGCAGGGTATATATCCAGAAGACCAAAAATCACATTATAACAAAGATATATGTACCAGAATGTTTATTGCAGCCCAATTCATAATTGCTAAGTCATGGAAGAAGCCCAAGTGCCCATCAACCCATGGATGGATTAATAAATTATGGTATATGTACACCATGGAATATTATGCAGGCTTAAAGAAAGATGGAGACCTTACCTCTTTTATGTTTACATGGATGAAGCTGCAACCTATTCTTCTTAGCAAAGTATCTTAAGAATGAAAGAAAAAGTATCCAATGTACTCAGCCCTACTATGCAACCAAATTATAGCTTTCATATGAAAGCTATAACCCAATTATAGTCCAAGAATATGGGGAAAGTGGAGAGGGAGGGGGAAGGTAAGATGGGCAGAGGGAGGGTAATTGGTGGGACCACACCTATGGTGCATCTTACAAGAGTACATGTTAAATTTACTAAGCTTAGAAGATAAATGTCTTAACATAATAACTAAGAAAATGCAGTGAAGGCTATGTTAACCAGTTTGATGAAAATATTTCAAATTGTATATAAAACCAGCACATTGTAAAAAAAAGAAAAAAATTAAAATGTCAGAAGATTCACATAGAAGCAGAGTATAATGATGGTCACTAGGGGGTGGGAGAGGGAGAGAATTGGAAAGATGTTGATCAAAGGATACAGTTAGACAGGAGGAGTAAGTTCAAGGGATCATTATTGTACAACTATAGTGAAGTGACTGTAATTAATAACAATGTATGATATACTCAAAAATTGCTACAAGAGTATTTAAATGTCCTTACCACAAAAAAATTAAAAGTATGTGAGGTAGTGCAGATGTTGTGCAGACATTAAGGAGCTCAATTTAGCCCTTTCACAATGTAGATGTATTTCAAAACATTGTGTTGTACAGGATAAATCTGTACGATTTTTATCTGTCCATTTGAAAGATAGAAAGAAAGAAATGTTTAAGTGTATGAAAGATTGGATCCTAAATTATTCTGTGCCTCTAAATAAAAATTTATTTTGCAAGGGGAAAAAAAAGGAATGTGGCTGAACATAGTGGTTCATGCCTATAGTCCCAGCACTTTGGGGAGGCTGAGGCAGGGGGAATGTTTGCGCCCAGGAGTTAAAGGTCACAGTGACCCATGATCACTGCACTCCAACCTGGGCAACAGAGCAAAGGGGAAGGAGAAGGGAAGGGAGGGGAAGGAAGGGAAGAGAAGGGAAAAAAAGAAAGGAAGGAAGAAAAGGAGGGAGGGAGGAAGGGAGGAAGGAGGGAGGAGGGAGGGAGGAAGGGAGGAGGGAGGGAGGGAGGGGGAAGAGAAGAGAAGGGAAGGGAACATTAAAGCACATTCCCAAAAGTTCCATGGAACTAATAAGAAGAGAATAAATAAAGGAAATTTTGCTGGACGAATTTTTTTTTTTCCTATACTCACCACCATCTTATCGACAGCTCCACTTGAAACACTGGCCCAACCATAATAAATGCCAGTGGATGCATCATTTGGAAGATTACCTACTACTTATCCAGAAAAGTTAAATAAATAACAGAAGCAAATATTTTGAGTGTTGTGAATTTCATATTAAATATTCATAATAATCATATTTAAGCCTAATCATCACGTGCACAAGAATCCTGGGACCTTGCCTACAGTTATCAATTTTATCCTTCCATTTACTGGCTCAGATTTCCTCTCTTTGTGCAAGCAAGTTAGGAATAAAGTACAACATAGTTACATAAAGCTCTCCAAAAAGACCACACTTCTGGGGTAGGGAAAAAAAAAAACAGGTACAAAAACAGATACACTTTTTAAGACTTGCCCCTTCCTAAAAAGTTTCTAAATCACATGAAAAGAGTCTCACTTCCACAATACACAAGCTGAGGGCCCCAAGCTGAAAGCTGATTTAATAAGTCAAGAGTCGGTCCCGATACGTAAGGATGAATTAAACAGTCAGGTCTTGATTACGAAGACTAATGTAGACAAAAGCAGCCGGCTCTCATTCAACTGCCTGAGTCCTCATATGAACGCTATCGAAAAACAAATTAAAAAACAAGGGCGGTGCCTGTGGCTCAAAGGAGTAGGGCGCCGGCCCCATATGCCGGAGGTGGTGGGTTCAAACTCAGCCCCGGCCAAAAAAAAAACTCCTTAGAGTTAGCTTGAGAGTTCAGCCGCTCTGGCCCACATTATGGGGCAAACTGAGGGCCGGGCTTGGCCCACCACACCCTGTCTGGTCAGAAAGGCCCGAAAGGAGATGTGGAGACGCATCTGACCTCCTGCCCTCCCCACCACCTCAATTCCAGTCCTCCTGAGCTTCAAACCAGGGGCAGGGACAAGCGCCCTCAACCAGACCAAAGGAGGCGGGGTGAGGCAGAGGAGGGGACGTCGCCCCCGCGAGCCGGCCTGGAGACCCCGAAACTCCGTCCCACGCACCCGGGTACACGACTCTGCCCCATCACGTGTCCCGACCCGGGGTAACTGGCCGCCAGTGTGTGCAGCCAGGGCTGAAGCCCCCCACTTGGCCCCAGCAGAAGCTTTCATATGAAAGCTATAACCCAATTATAGCCCAAGAGTATGGAGAAAAAGGAGAGGGAAGGGAGGGGATGGAGAGGACGGGTGGAGGGAGGGTAATTGGTGGGACCACACCTACGGTGCATCCTACAAGGGGACCTGTGAAATTTACTAAATGTAGAATATAAATGTCTTAACACCATAATAACTAAGAAAATGCCCTAAAGGCTATGTTAACTAGTTGGATGAAAATGTTTCAAATTGTATATAAAACCAGCACATTGTACCCCATGATTGCATTAATGTACACAGCTATGATTTAACTAAAAAGAAGAAGAAGAGAAAGTACAGCAGGAGGCTCAGGACGCTGTCCCCTCAGGGCACAGGTGTTGAAGCAGAGCCCGGACCGACCAGCCAGTCAGCTCTGCCCTCCGGCCGGGCGCACCTGGACCCGGGAGCCACAGAGAACACGCCGGCAGCCCTCACGCCACAGACCCAACAGAAGCTACCAGGGACTCAGAGGCTGCGTCTCTCTGAGGGTCCTTACCTAACAAAAGCAATCAGTGTAACCTAGTTCTATTTACCCTCAATGAATCCCCAACAATTAAAAAAAAAAAAAAAAGACCACCCACAAGAGTGAAACAGTGGCTTAAAAGACCAAGTGCTGGACCCACACCTTTCACCATTAACTAAGTTAGACTCTCACTGGATTAAAGACTTAAACTTAAGACATGAAACCATAAAAATACTAGAAGAAAGTGTA
>NW_003852522.1:138221-167976 GCF_000181295.1 Otolemur garnettii
AGTGAATCTTTCTAAGAGTAGAATGTGAACGTTTTAAAACAATAACTGAGAAAATGACATGAAGGCTGTGTTGACCAGTTTGATGGAAGTAGTTCGGATTGCATGTGAAAACCCCACACTGTACCCCAGAAGTGCATTAATGTACATAGTTACCATTCAATAAAAAATAATAATAATAAAATAAAATAAAAGACCATGTGGAAGAAATATCTCAAAGCACAGAGCGAAATGCCAAAAGAGGAAAACCGTGAAGGGAGACTGAGAGGTCTACTATGGGGATTGCCGGTGTCTGGGGAAGAGAAAGAGGGAAGCGTGTTCAGGTCCCTTCTACCCCCAAAGCCTCCTTTAACCTCCTCTTCTCCGGCAATTAACACCCTATCTCTCTCCTTCACCAGAAAAAGAATTTTCTTTTTGCAGGAGAAGGGGCTCTAAATAGGGCGGTAATTCAAGCAAGAGGATGGCTTGAGCCCAGGATGTTGAACTTGATCTGAAACATGGTGACCCTATGGTGCTGCCGCACCAGCAACAGAGAATGTCGACCCTCTGCTGTCTCCTCCTCCCAGTGTTGCCTTAGCAGTCTGTCTGCTGCTGTCAGGTAAGCTAATTAACAGAGAAGGGACGAAAAATCTACAGTTTCCCTTCTTTTGTTGTTGTTTGTTTGTTTGTTTGTTTCAGTACTGGAGATATTATGTGCCTTTTATTGTTGCAGAAAGCCCATCAAAAACTTTTTTATTAACCTTTTCAAACTAAAAATTCAATAGAAACAGTACAAACATCTCTGTGTTCGGGGAGTTCCTTGTTCCAGAGTTCAGTCTGGACCATATAAATGAGCCAATTGAGAGAAGGGATGTGAAGGGACAATGGTGGGAATAATGAAGTTGCTTTCTGCTTTAGGAAACAAGAACCACATCTTCCTTTGGAAGAACCTAGTGGCTGATTTTTTTGTTTGTTTTTTGAACTATTAGAAGATTTTTTTGTATCTGTATTATGTAAAGATATAAAAACCTGTACATATGGAATTTTATTTTATTAACTGTTGACAAAATAATTTAAGCTGTAAAATAGTACAACAATTTAAGGAACCACTTAAAGGCTATCTTGTTTTAGAGTCTAAAATACATATAGTCTAAACAGTGTGACTGCAGAATGTTAAATTTTTTTAGGCAGAGAGTAATATTTATAAGTGGTCTAATCAAGCAGGATTTATTCTGATGGGCTTTTTTCCAGATGTATACACATATAAGTAGAGACAAATATTAGATATAGAAACAGGCAGATACTACATGTGTACATAAACAGAAATAAAAGTTTGAACGTAGGGGGATCTTGTTTCAGTTTTCTGATCTTTAACAAAAAAGTTTTCATTGTTGAACAGTATAGTAATTTAAGGATTCATTTTTAAGATTGTATAAAGGCTAGGCCATGTTATAGTAAATCTTTATCTTTTTTTTTTTTTTTAGTCATAGGTGGGTACTTATAAAATGACTAATTAGATAAGGACTATTTTCTGGAACTGATAACTGAGCCCCTAAGGTTGGGCACTGTGGAAAATACAGCAGGCAACTAAACAGGGGCTCTAACCCCTGTGCATAACTAGATGAGGGCTCTAACCTCCGTACACACTTGAATAAAAGTGAAAAGGATCTCCTTATAAATGTGAGGTGATGGCAAAAGCAGGAGGACATCATGTTAGCCATCTCTGGAAGAAAGTATTCCAGCAAGGAGCAGCAGAGAGGCACATTCCCCCCACACCTGTCTAGGTGGATCAGCAGGGCCCTGGGTGAGTCTATGCTCATCAATCTGCCCAGCCAATGGTCCCTTTGCCGAAATATGTTGCAAGGCCAGGCGCGGTGGTTCACACCTATAATCCTAGCACTCTGGGAGGCCGAGGTGGGTAGATTGCCTGAGTTCACAGGTTCAAGACCAGCCTGAGCCACAGCAAGACCCTGTCACTAAAAATAGCCAGGTATTGTGGTGGGCGCCTCCCTACTTGGGAGGCTGAGGCAAGAGAATCACTTAAACCTAAGAGTTTGAGGTTGCTGTGAGCTGTAACACTCTGGCACTCTACTGAGGGTGACATAGTGAGATTCTGTCTCAAAAAAAAAAAAATTTTTTCACTTTTGTTTACAGAAAAACCAGTGATTCCGGAGAACATCGAGGATATCTCCCCAGAAGAGCTGTTCTGCCCTCTAGTTTCCATTTGTTACTTTTTATTCTTACAGTAAAAGTAAATATTACCCATGTTATTACTTACTATAGAGTAACTTAAACAGATTTCTTTTCACAGGTTACAAAGTTATATAATTCTTTTTTATTTTAAAGCAGTTATATGTCTAATATATTTTTATTTTACATATTTAAATTTATAGTTATTAATATTTTGCTGGTTGCACAGAGTGCCCTCAGTCTTTGACTAATAGCATAAATTGCAATTTTTTAATTTATTTACAACAATAAGCTTTGAAAGTAAATAATCCTCAAACGTCAACACATTTACTTATTTGGTCTTGTTAAGACCTGTCCAGTAGGCTCGGCGCCTGTGGCTCAAGTGGCTAAGGCGCCAGCCACATACACCTAAGGTGGCGGGTTCAAATCCAGCCTGGGCCCGCCAAACAACAATAACGGCTGCAACCAAAAAATAGCCAGGCATTGTGGCGGGTGCCTGTGGTCCCAGCTACTTGGGAGGCAGAGGCAAGAGACTCGCTTGAGCCCAGGAGTTGGAGGTTGCTGTGAGCTGTGATGCCACAGCACTCTACCCAGGGGGATAGCTTGAGGCTCTGTCTCAAAAAAAAAAAAAAAAAAAAGACCTGTCCAGTAATGTCTTTCATAAAATGACCGTTCAAGTTAACAATAACTAGTAATACTGTCACCCTCTCACTGCTCATCCACTAAAGTCTGAAAGTCTGGCTTCTCCCTCCAATATACCAAAGAACAACTTGAAGTCCCACATGCTTCCTCATGGCACAGTCCACTGGATATTTCTCCGTCTTGCCTAGCTTGGCCTCGGGGTTGCATATGACTCTGTTAATCCTCTTTTCTTCTTTGGCATTCTCTTCTCCTAGATTCCCTGATACCACACTATCCCCCTGTAAGGATGACCAGATCAGTCTAGTTTGCCCAGGACTTTCTCAGCTTTTGCACTGAAAGTCCTGCATCCCAGGAGCCCCTCAGTCTCAGGCAAACAGAACCACTTCCACAACCTTCTCCTGTCCCATTGTATCTTCACTCAGGTTCTCCCAAAAGCAAGCTCTTGAGATAAGGATTTGAGTGCAATTAGTTCATTTCAGAGGTGATCCTAGAAAACACTAAAGTGGGTTGTGACAAAGTGAGGCAAACAAAGAAAGAAAGGCAACCAGTGTAGAATGTGTTTTAAAATGTGCTATTGAAATCCAAGCTATTCTGGAGGCTGGGGCCCAGGAGTTCAAGGCCACAGTGAGCTATGATCATGCCAGTGCACTCCAGTCTGAGCAATGGAACAAGACGTCAACTCTAAAAATAAAAAATAAATCTTTTTTAAAAATTAAAACATATGTTACTGAGCGGGCTATTGCTGTAGGCAATTAGAATTTCCTCCCAACAGGAACCCCCACGTATAACATGCATCTCAGAGTCATCTCTCCGGAGGGATGAGACAGCTGGACTACATAAAGAGGGTGCCCAAAAATGTATACACATTTTAGGAGAAAAAACTGTAATACTCAAGTCATGTTTGACTTCTGCAATTATAAGAGGTGATGTGACTTGTACTTGTGTTCATCTTTTGTTATAGGTATATACTGAGTATTGCAATTTTAATACAGTTTTTCTTTTCTTAAAATGTGTGTGGTTTTTGTTTTGTTTTGTTTTGTTTTGTTTTGGCACCCTTTGTATATACCAGGTCTAGACTTTGGTTGAAGGTTGTGCAAAAAATGTTCTTCCCCTGAAACTTCCCTCCTGCCATATGGAGGATCAAGTGGGCTCCTGTGGCAGCTGCTGGCTGTTTAAGAGTAACTGAAAATGTAAGGGTTGAGAATATAGGCAAGATTCCATCCTTGACTTTCCTCTTACTTGAGAAGTTCTAAGAACTTTAGCAAAAGTTCATGACCCAAATTTGAATGGGTGGTTCCCATCAGCGTTTTTTCTTCCCTGTCTCTATTAATGGTAACTCCATCTTTTCTGTGACTTAGCCTGAAAACCTTGGAGTTAGTCTTTCCTCTTTTCTTTCTCTCACATCCCATGTCTAATCATTCAGAAAATCCTATTAGCTATAGCTTCAAAATGTATCCAGAATCCTTGTAGCCTTCACAGTTAGCTCCCTGGCCACTATCAATGCTCACCTGCATTGTGGTGATTACCCCAGGAGAGTCACAAAGGTTATTAGCAACAGACCCACCATTCAACCTCTGGTCTCTCTTCTCAGCTCAGGATGTCTGTTCCAACCACACCGTGCCACAAAGTCAGTGTGTCTACACAAGAATTCAAGGTTACAGACAATCCCTCAGAAGATACCAGGTGCTACTGAAAGAGACCAGCCTTTGGAGGTATAGACAGAACCCAAATCTCAGGTGTGATATTTAATTTAATTTAAATGACATCAGAAAAGCCACAAAATTCTTCTAGACCTCAGTTTTCCCAGCTATAAAATAGCGCTGGTAATTATTCCATCCTCACAAAGTCATGGCAAAGATTAAATGAGAACAACTGCATAAATCTAGCACACAATAAGTGGTTGCTAAACCATGGTTATTATTATTATTATTCATCAAGAGCATCCAGTCTTTGCCCTACTAGACCCAAAGTGCTAAGAGGGAACCTCTTTCATGTTGCAATTAGACAACTATGAAATACGTGGAAAAGAGATAGGTTGGGGTCAGGCCCTCTGAGCGTGACTCAGAGATGTGACCACAGACCGCTGCTTCCCTATTTCTCAACATTTGTATTGGAGGAAATTGAAGTTCCTTCTTCTGAGATGTGAAAACTTCCCCTGACCCTAGTCCCCTGGGTAGAGAGCTTAGAATATAATACCCACCCACTCTGCAGAATGAGGACAGTAGGAGGGGCAGGCTTTGGCAGTGATGAGTCCTGAGCAGGTGTAGAGGTGGGAGGAGATGAAAACAGAGGAAACAGGAAGTGAAGTGAACCCCAACCTCCCCCACCACACCCCTCTCCTCAGCGCCCCACACACACCCCCTATAATCACCTACTCTGGGTCAAAATAGGAAAGACTCTGCAATTAGTCAAAGGCACTTGCTAATAAATAAATTTATCAGCATGGAAAATGTCTACCTACCCATTCTTGGATACAATTCAGGGATTGTACAAAGGGATTGCCACATCAAGTTGTGCTTAGCTGGGAGTAGTACCAGTCCTCTAAGTGGTGATTTCTGGTTTTCATGAGGCTCAGGGGGCTGCTTCTGGAATTTCTGTGAGAGTCAAGGGCTGAATTGTGTTCCTTCAAAACATATATGTTCAAATCCTAAATCCCAGCACCTCAGAATGCAGCTGCATTTGGAGATAGAGTCTTTTAAGAGGTAATTGAGGGTCGAGGGTGGTGATTCACACCTGTAATCCTAGCACTTTGGGAGGTCAAAGTGGAAAGATTGAGGCCCAGAGTTCGAGACCAGCCTGGGAAAAAAGTGAGACCCCATCTCTACAAAAAATGAAAGTATTAGCCAAGTATGGTGGTGCACACCTGAGTCCCAGCTACTTTGGAAGCTGAGGCAGGCAAATTGCCTGAGCCCAGGCATTCAAGACTGCAGTGAGCTATGACTGTGCCATTACACCCCAGCCTAGGAAACAGAGGTAGACCCTACCTCTGAAATTAAAAATCGAATAAAGAGCGAGAAAAGGACATTAGGACACACAGAGAGGAACAACCATGTGAAGATACAGAGAGATGATCATCTACAAGCTGAGGAAAGGAGCCTCAAAGAAACCAACTTCATCCACATCCTGATCTTAGACATCCAGCCTCCAGAACTGAGAAAAAAATAAATTTGTGTCATTTAAGCCACCCAGTACTTTGTTGTGGCAACCCTAGCAAGTTAATACATAGTGGTCAAGGACCACCTAACAAAGGGGCATTTTGAGAAGCACTAACATTGCCAAGAGCTAATACCCCAAGAAAGTCCACACAGAAATAAACTGAATTATGTCATCAAAGATCTTCACAACACACAGTCAGTCCAGGTACACATAGGCAGATATCTCCATCACTGCCCTGTGCATCTGACCTGTGTTGAGGTCTTGCTATTTAGCTGTTATACCTTTCTAGAAGTTCCATGGGCCAGGTATTGGCACCTGGCTTGGGAAAACCTCATCTAAGACATCAGGAAAATTGCTTATCAAAAACACTGTTGCCTTATCCACTTCCCAGAAGTTGGTCCATATCATATAGTCAATAAGGGAGCCCAGTCTCAGTTCATTCTGGTTCTGCAGAGTCTGAATATTTCATCTGTTTCAATGTCAGACCCAGAGCCCCCAGAGCCAGCATCATTTCCCAAGAACCATGATCAGAAACATGGTGAATGTCCTTTAGACCCCAGAATGAGGAGACCAAGCCCTGGACATCCTTCCAGCTCACCATCTATTTGGGTGAATCCAGGTCTTCACCTTGGTAATGACTTGACATGTGTCTCTGGGACCTTACTACACCCAGGGTGCTGATCATGACATGTTTAGGGCACATCCCATGTCAGTCCATGAAGAGGCAAGACTTTTTATGAAAGAGCAGAAGATTCTCATCTTTAAGATTCAACAGGAACATTTCCTCTCACAAATCCAATATGTAGTTTTGTCACAAGAGAGATCATTCCAGCTGCCACCTTTATTCATGCTGGCACAGTCCTCTTCATTCATGTTGTTGGGTTCCTCTGGGTCCCAGAAGCTATATGGAGGGAAAAGCAGGCATGGAGGAAGGGATTTTTAGGGTGGTAAAATTTTTCTGTGCAATACTGTAATCTCAAATGCGTGGAATTATGCGTTTGTTGAAACTCATAGAATGAGCCAGGTGCCAAGGTTCGCACCCATAGTCACAGCTATTCAGGAAACAGGAGGATCACTTGAGTCCAGGAGATTCAGACCAGGCTAGACAACATAGCAAGACCCCATATCAAAAAAATATGTATAGATTATATATGTATACTCATAGAATTGCGTGGCACAAAGAGGAAACCCTAGTGTAAACTATGGACTTTAGTTAATAATAATAATGCATCGGCACTCATCAACTGTAACAAATGCACCACACCAATACAAGATGGTTATGTGCAGGAGAGATGGGGTATATAAAAAACCTCTGTACTATCTACTCGATGTTTCTATAAACCTAAAATTGTTCTAAAAAATAATGTCTATTAATTTAAAAATATATATATATGAGGCTGGGCATGGTGGCTCATATCTGTAATCCCAGCATTTTGGGAGGCATCGGTGAGACTATCATTTGAGACCAGGAGTTTTAGATTAACCAGGGCAACATAGCAAGACTCTGTCTATACAAAAAAAAAAAGAATTTTTTGTTTGCAGTTTTGGCCGGGCCGGGTTTGAACCCCCCACTTCCAGTATAGGGGGCCGGCACCCTCCTCCTTGAGCTACAGGCACTGCCCTGTCTGTACAAAAATTGAAAGAGAGTCAAATGTGGTGGTGCATGCCTGTAGTCCCAGCTTCTTGGGAGGCTGAGGCAAGAGGATCACTCAAGCCCAGCAGTCTGAGCTGTAGTAAACTATGATTGCACCACTGTACTCCAGCCTGGGCAACAGAGCAAGACTTCATCTCAAAAAAAAAGTCAAATCCTGCTCATAATTTTAGAAAATTGCAAAATCTCCCTCACCCTGAAACCTCCTTTATTTTTTTCTTCTCCCAACCATTGGCCTTGGAAAGTTTGAAGTATCTGAGCAGTTATACTAGAAGGCTAAGATATTCCAGTGGAGGGAAAATTACAGGTACACAAACCAGAAGGCTCATCACCAAAAAAAGCCCCTTTTTCCACTCCTGTCTTGACAGATTCTAGGGAACCTGTCAGCTTGGACTGCAAAGGCAACAAGCACACAGGGAAGAGGGATACCCAGGGGTAGTACACCAACATAATGACCAGTGCTGCAAGTGCATCCCAATCAGGATCCGTAGGGCCTTCTCTTCTAGGCACAAATCTTTTAGTTATTAGTTGATGCAAAAGTCCAAAGAGTAACAGGAAGATCCTCAGGGGTGTAAGGGCAATGACAATATGCCAACCAGAAAAGGTATTTTTCCGTATTTAAAATCATGAGGCTGAGGCAGGAGGATCACTTGAAGCCTGGAGTTCAAGACCAGGCTGGGCAACATAGCAAGACCCTCATCTCTATCTTTTAGTTAAAAAAAAAAAAAAAAAAGGCTTGGCACCTGTAGCTCAAGCAGCTAGGGTGCCAGCCACATACACCAGAGCTGGTGAGTTCAAATCCAGCCCAGGCCTGCCAAACAATAATGATAACTGCAACCAAAAAATAGCTGGGCATTGTGGTAGTCACCTGTAGTCCCAGCTACTTGAGAGGCTGAGGTAAGAGAATCGCTTAAGCCCAAGAGTTGGAATTTGCTGTGAGCTGTGATGCCACAGTACTCTACGCAGGGTGACAGCTTGAGATTCTGTCTCAAAAAAAAAAAAAATCTGATACAGCCATACTAGTACAAAGCAGCTCCTGACTTCAACCACCCACTTCCTTGCCTTCTCTTCTCCCAATGGTCAGGCCCATAGAGGAAGCAGAGACCCCAGGAACTCTGGGCACTTGCCTTAATGTAACAGGTGACCCATCCAGCCACCTCCAGTCCCCTTCTTTGTGCTTGTCATGCAGTCCCAGCCAGTAGACCCGTGGGGAGCGGTGAGCCTTGGCCACAAAATTCTGTAAATACAAATTTCATTCACCCATCAGTTCCTCTACATGACCCTCAGGGTGAGGGCCTGACCTCTACAGTGTCCCACACATTTGGAACTTGAGAATACCACCCAGGCAGCACCTGTGGCTCAAGGAGTAGGGCACTGGCCCCATATGCTGGAAGTGGTAGGTTCATACCCAGCCCCAGCCAAAAACTGCAAAAAAAAAGTTAGAATACCACCACTTCCCCATAGCAGGATCAACACCTTCCTCTCACTGAAGCATATGTGATGGGAATAATCATGCTGCTTTTTCTCATGCAATCTGAGAACCAAGCTGTGCCTCAATTTCCCCATCTGTACAATGGGATAACATTAGCTACCTCCTCATAGGGTTTTTTGTGAGGATTAAATGGGTTAATCCACTTACGGTGCTTAGAATAGTGTCTGGTACACAGTAAGTACTACGACATCTTAATATTTAGCATTATAATACTTAAGTAGCATTTTTAACAACAGTAACTGTTGTCTTCTCAGTTTCCCTGGGACTTTTGCCCCACCCTGCAGCCTTAATCTGCATCCAGGCAACAAAAGAGTTCATTGCTTCAGGAAAAGAGTAAAAAGAGAAAGAAAAATAAATTTCCTGACTTTGATAGTTCAAAATCCCAGGGCTTTGGAAGAAAAGAAAGGGTTTACCTCAAAGACAAAACATTAGAAAGAAAATGTGATTTAAAAACAAGTCCTCTGTAGGTAAAGTAATTTATGGTAAGGAAAATCAGACCAGTGATTGCAGGTGGGAGTGTGGCAGTGAGAGATTAACTAGAAAAGGGGTATGAAAGGATTTTCTAGGGGGGTGGAAAATTCATAAATTTTGGTTGACTTGACAGTTACATGGGCAATTGTCAAAAACACTGCTCGTACCTTTATGCTCTGTGCATTTTACTATATGCAAATCACGCATCATTCACCCAACTTATCACCAGACCAAGATTCTCTAAGATGTGGGGTGGCAGATCACAATGGGAAGGAAATTATGAAGGTGTAGATGGTCCCAGAGGGAGGAACACTGAACCCCAACGCTGGTGAGCCCCAGGTGATGTCAAAAACCCCAGGAGGATTTGAAAACTCTACAGAGAAAAAAAAAAAAAAAAAACTCTGAGTGTTATTTCCTCGGTAAAGCCCCAGAGAGGCATCAGAAAACCATGGAAGAGAGGCAAGGGCTGCCTGTCCCATCCAATCAGATGGAGCCTTGGCAGCCTTCACAGTTTGTTAGACCCCAGAATAGGGCAGAAAAAGCAAAAAGATCTTTTGCACCCAAGAACATCAAGGAAGAGGGAAAGAGGCCTCCAGACCCAAGTGGGACACCTCAGGGGCAGCCCTGAGGCCTTCTGGCCCACTGAGTGCCAGAAAACCAGAAGAATATCTAACACATAGAGAGTCCTTGCTATTTCTAGACACCGAAGTGTCTAGAAGTTTCATCTTAAGAAACTCATCTGTCTTGACCATCACTGGATGTAAATTAGTACCCAGCACATAGTAAATTCTCAGGAAACGTTGGTTGAATTAACAAATTAATAAGCAAGCTATGCAGGCATCCCCTGTGGCTCACAGGAGTAGGGTGCCAGCCCCATACCAGAGGTGGTGGGTTCAAACCTGATCCCAGCCAAAAACTGTAAAAAAAAGAAAAAAGAAGCAAGCTATGCACTTTGAACAGATTATCTCATTGGATCCACATGATGACCCACTGAAGCAAATATTATCATTATACCCATTTTGTAAATGAGAAAATCAAGCCACAGAGAGGTTAAATAACTTGTCTAGAATCATCCAGTCCATGGATATCTCAGTGTATACCAGTCTGGAATAAAAACATCAAGGACTAGACATGTACTCTCCTCCACCTTAACTCCATACAAGCTGTCCCCACTCAGAAGAAAAATGGGGGAACCCAACAGACTGAGATTAAATGCCCACCATCCAGGCATAATGGGAACTCAAGCCAGAAACCAAAATGAGTAATTTGAAAAAGAAATCGTCAGGCCAGGCATGGTGGCTCATGTCTGTAATCCTAGCACTCTAGGAGGTTGAGGCCAGCAGATTGCTTGAGCTCAGGAGTTTGACACCTCTCTGAGCCAGAGAGAGACCCTAGCTCTAAAAATAGGCTGGTGTTATAGTGAGTGCATATAGTCCCAGCTACTAGGGAGGCTGAGGCAAGAGAATCAGGAGCCCAGGAGTTTGAGGTTGCTGAAAGCTATGATGCCACGGCACTCAACCCCAGGGCGACTGAGCGAGACTCTGTCTCAAAAAAAAACAAAAAAAACAGAGTCATGTTTCTTGTCAACCTGAGTTTAGGGAATATGATTTATACCTTCCCCATTTTCATTATCTAATAGAATCCTTTCAAAATGCTCTAGACAGCTACTTATAAATATGAAATTATGAAACAGGGATAAAAAACAAGGAAGGCATGCAGGAGAAAATAAGAAGAAGATAATAGACCTAAATCCAACCAAATCAATAAGTATATTAAATGTAAATGCCTAAATAAAAGCTAGCAATTGTCAGGTCATATTTTTAAAATCCAAGACCCCACTATGTACTTATACAAGAGTCCCATTTTAAATATAATGACATAAATTGGTTGAAGGTGAGAGAACCTTGCAAACAATAATCATATAGTGCTATCATGTTCACGGTCATGACCACAGACTGCGAAGCCGGCTACCTGGGCTCAGCTCCCAGCTCTGATGCATACTTGTGAGTGACCACAGGCAAATTGCTTAAATGCACTGTGCCTCAGTTTCCTCACCTGTGAAGTACAAATTATATGTACTGTATACAAATGATAATAGACTTAATGGTAATAGTATTAAGTCATTGAAATTATTCACAAATATGCCAGTTCTACCTGGATGCACAGGTGGGACCTTATTTTTCCACCATCTTAAAGGATAGAAGTGTCCGTGTGACTTGTTTTGTGAGTGGAACTAAGTGGAAGCTTTGAGGACCAGCATCTGATTTGCCTCATACACATTCATCATTGAGCTATGAAGACTGTTACTGAAGCATAAAATAACTTCTTGGCTATACACTAATTTATAGGGTTCTTGTGAGAATTATGTATGTTAGTGCATGTAAGATGTAAGGTATTTGTAACAAAGTCTAAAAAATAGAAAGTGCCAGCTAAGAGACAGCCACTATTAAAATCTCAATATTAGACATAAAGGCTAGATTTGTAAAAGTTAAATAAACAAAATCAGGATTTGGACTCAAAGCATAGCCTCTTAACTTCTGCATAATACTATCTCAGCAAGCGCTTGCAAAGCTTTAATAGCTCTAAAGTAAAGGGAAGGCTGTTTAAATACTAGAAGAGAGGCAGGCTGGCCCTGCTGGTTCTCAAAGACTTAGTGGAGACAACTCACCTGCTCAGCAAAGTTACTGATAATGACCAAGTGAGAGTAATTCTCCTGGCAGAACTTCCGGGCTTCATCCCATGACTTGGTGCTTGGGGAGAAGTAGTAACACTTGCCTTCGAAAGGGACCCAGCCTTCAGGACAGGTGACTCTGGTACATTCTGGGTAACAGATGGGATGCTATCAGGATGGCTTAAGAGCCAGAGGCATGTACATGTATGCCACACACATTGGAGCAGGCTACGCACTGCTCAACTCCAAATGGCATCGTTCACATAGACTGCACTGAGGATCATTTCCACAGAGTTATGTAATGTCCCAGCACTACCGTGTCCCCCAACTCTGGGTAGTTCTAATAAGTCCCACTCACCTAATAAGCCCCGAAGTTCCACCAGGGACTGGTTGGTGCCTGCTCTGACACGATCAATGTCCTTCTTCAGACCAGCTAGTCCTGCCATGCCAGTCACTATCAGAAAGGATGAGTTTAAGGGTTAGAGACCCAAAACCCCGTATGCCCACCCACCTGCCCACCTACCCACCACGGACCACAGACACACCAGAGAAAAGCAGAGTCATGCTCCCCACTACAGCCACATCTACTAAGTCAGGTTGGACTTCAAAAACCACATGTGGAGTGCCCAGGAGTCCTAAAGTGGCTCAGAGAAGGTTCAATCCCTGGATTTGGGGAAGAGGGGATATGGTGGACATCCTGAAGGAGATGGTTTTTGAAGGAAGAGGGTGATCAGTAACCTGGGAGAGAGGGAAGGCACAGGAGGCAGGGCATCTTCAGAGCAAAGATGCAGAGGCAAGTGTGTTGGGGGAGGCTGTAGGGTAGGGGAAGAGGGAATCTCAGAGGAGCCGGAGTGCGAAGTAGGATGAGGTCTGATGTCTGGATTCTGGGATGCCATGCTGAAGGTTTCACACTGGGCTCTGTGCAATGAAAAGCCATCAGTGAGTTTTAAGCAGATGATTTAACACATATGAGTGTATTCACATGAGAGATACTAGTAATGATGTGTGAAGGTAAAGATATGTTTGTATATAAAGGACTTCAAAGTAGGCTCAGCGTCAGTAGCACAGTGGTTACGGAGCTGGCCACATGCACTGAGGCTGGAAGGTTTGAACCCGGCCTGAGCCTGCTAAACGACAATAACAACTGCAACAAAAAATAGCCAGGCATTGTGGCGGGCACCTATAGTCCCAGAGACTGGGGAGGCTGAGGCAAGAGAATCCCTGAAACCCAAGAGTTTGAGGTTGCTGTGAGCTATGATGCTACAGCACTCTACCAGGGCAACATAGTGAGACTCTGTCTCAAAAAATAAGAAGAAGAATATACATCTAGGTTCCCTTTGTATGTGGCCAATTAAAATATATGTTCAACAAAAATGTGGGAATAAATCAAGGAAACAAAGACATGAAATAAAGAAAATATAAGAATCAACAAAAGAACATGTTGGCTGGGTGCAGCGGCTCACACCTGTAATCTAACCCTCTGGGGAGCCAAGGTGCAAAGATCACTTGAGCTCAAGAGTTCTAGACCAGCCTGAGCAATAGTGAGACCCCATCTCTACTAAAAATAGAAAAATTATCCCAGCACAATGGCAGATACCTGTAGTCTCAGTTACTTGAGAGGCTGAGGCAATTGCCCAAGCCCAGGAGTTTGAGGTTGCTATGAGCCATGATGACGCCACTGCACTATAGCCTGGGCAACAGAGTGAGATCTGTCTCACAAGAAAAAAAAAAAGGAAAAGAAAATGTTGAAGGGAATTCCTAAAACGAAGTTCAAAAATAAACAAAGATGTTCTGCAGCTGCCTTATAATTCAGTACACAGAGTATGGAACAGGAGAACAAAAATATCAGTGAAGCAGGGCCACAGCGTTGAAATAAAAATGATATATTAACTAAAGTGTTTTGCTGAAGTGTTTTGACTACATTGCAAGAAGGCTTACACAAGTGAGTTTTCGACAATAGAGTTTTACACATACTTTGAGAGTAAAGCAAATAGAAAGGGACTATAAGAAAGACAGAATTAGGCTCGGCGCCTGTGGCTCAAGCGGCTAAGGCGCCAGCCACATACACCTAAGGTGGCAGGTTCGAATCCCCAGCCTGGGCCCGCCAAACAACAATGATGGCTGCAACCGAAAAATAGCCAAGCATTGTGGCGGGCACCTGTGGTCCCAGCTACTTGGGAGGCTGAGGCAGGAGACTCGCTTGAGCCCAGGAGTTGGAGGTTGCTGTGAGCTGTGACGCCACGGCACTCTACCCAGGGGGATAGCTTGAGGCTCCGTCTCAAAAAAAAAAAAAAAAAAAAAAAGAAAGACAGAATTATACTATAACACGGCAAAAATGTTGGAATAAAAAAATGAAATCAAGGTACTACATCCCTCATATTTAACTAAAATGGCATAGGTTTAATGATGCAAATAGATTATACTTTATAATTAAGTGTGATTTATTATTATTGGTAAATATGAGAAGTGGAAAAGCTGGGGGCTGAGGAGTGAAGAGAAGGATGAAACAGGCTGAATCCTTGAGCAGAATGGCTTGATGTGAGGCACGGAGTGAGGCAGTGTGGGAGGGAGCAATTCTCAGACTTCCTCAGTCCTGGAAAGGTCACCCAGCCCAGAAGATTCTCCTACAACTTATGTGTGTATTCTCGCTTTTCCTCCACGGTCTTTGCCCTCTTCCAATGCTCACTAGTTCAGTAAATGGCCTTTCAGTTGAACAAAATAGAACTTTAAGACATACGGATATAGATACGTTACCTTTGACATTCCTCCCTCTTGCTCAATGACATTCCCCATCCATCCTTAGCTCCGGCAATTTTACCTTCAAAACTTTTCGGCTCCACCACTGCGCTCCATCCCC
Source organism: Otolemur garnettii (assembly GCF_000181295.1). NCBI lineage: Eukaryota > Metazoa > Chordata > Mammalia > Primates > Galagidae > Otolemur > Otolemur garnettii. The sequence goes on from NW_003852522.1 coordinate 153,328, forward strand.
ATGTCTACAGCCCTCATCCAAACCATCATCCTCTCTCAGCTGCCCAACTACACCATCTTCCTCCCTTGTATTTATGACGTGGCCTCCTACCACAGGGCACATCATGCACATGCACATCCCTGGTCCTCTCAATCCCTCACCTGGTTAATTCCTTCTTTTCTCTTCCTTTACTCCGTAATATCACCATTGCCCTAAGGAAGCCTTATATGACCCCCCCCTCAAAGATACAATCCAGATTCCTTGTTAAGGACACTTAGAGAGGTACACTGAAGACTTAAAGGAGGGGAGGGAGGGCATAGAGAGGGATGAAAATTGCCTATGGGTATAACATACACCATTCAGGTGATGAGTACCTTAGAAGCCCAGCCTTCACTGCTATATAATACACACATGTAATAGAATTCAACTTATACCCCCTAAATCCATTGAAATTTTTTTCAAAGATTTCTTGTTAGACATTTTCATAGAACTGCATCTCTCTTCCTTTGAATTGCTCATCAGAATTTGGAATTTTATATTCATTTGAGTAATAATCTGATTAATGGTTGTCTATGCCTGTGCTGTCCATGAGAAATAAAATGTGAACCAGTTACATAATTTTACATTTGCTAATAACTGACTTTTTAAAAGCCAAAAGAAAAACAGGTAAAATTGATTTGAATAATTTTTATTTATCTCTATATACCCATAATATTATGTTTCGGTGTATAATCAATGTTTTAAAATTATTAGCTGGATATTTTACAATGCATTCTTTTCTTGAAGCAAATGTTTTACATTGGTGTATATTTTATAATTCAAGGTACATCTCATTTGGGACCAACCACATTTCAAGTACTCAACAGCTACATGTAGCTTGTGACTACCATATTGGACAGTAAAGTCTGGACACACACACACAGGCACACACAATACTCCACAGTGACAGGGACTGCGTCTGCTATGTTCACCATTCTACCCGCCTCATGGTTCCTAGCACAATGGCTGGCAAAGAATAAAGCTGGTCCTAGATTTGGGTTTAAGGATTGGGCACAGTAGCTCATGCTTGTAATCCTAGAACTTTGGGAAACTGAGGTAGAAGGATTGCTTGAGGCCAGGAGTTCAAGACCAGCCTGTGCAACTTAGCCAGACCCTAAGTTGAGAAACATTAGCCAGGCGTGGTGGCGCATGCCTGTAGTCCCAGCTACTCGGGAGACTGATTACTTGAGCCCAGGAATTTGAGGTTGCAGTGAGCTGTGAGGACACCATTTCACTCTAGCCCAGGTGACAAAATATTCATGGCATGAAGTAATGATTGAAAGCACTCACCATTTGCTTGCCACACCATCTGTTGAAAGGTTAACATCCTCAGTTCTTCCATCACCTCCTGGTCTATGAGGAGGAGTATAGGTTGAGTCTAGGGCCTACCATGTCCCATCCCCACACAGCCTCTCTCCTTGCCCCATCCTGGCCCTACTCACACTTAATCAGTGTCACAGTCAGACTGATGCAGCCCAGGAGCAGTGATACCACCACCAGCACACACAGGTACACCATTAGTCTCTCCTCCTGGCAGCACCCAGGACTTCCAGACTTCTGACTGAGCCAAGGCACTGGAGTTGCTAGAGAATGTGAGCGGAGACAGAGACATAGACACTAGTGCTTCAGAAAGTAAGAAGGAATCCTTAAGCCTGTCTCCAAGAGCAGGAGCCAGAGGTCTATAGTCATGACCGTTCTGCCAGATGGTCAGCAAGAGTGTGATGGGGAGATTGAATGTTCTTGAGAGGCCCAGAGTATTCATGGAGCATTTACTGTATACTAAGTAAGCATCACATTACAACTTTCTTATCAGATCTTCATCATTATGATGTAGATATAAGAATTATTCTGATTTTGTTTTTAGAGACAGGGTCTTGCTATGTTGCCCAGGCTGGTCTTAAACTTCTGGTCTCAAGTGGTCCTTCCCCTTGGCATCCCAAAGTGATGGGACTGAAGGCATGAGCCACCATGCCAAGCCAGAGTTATTCCCATTTGACAAGTAAGTAGACTGAGGCTTGGTGAAGTAACAAATGACTTGGACCCAGATCTGTGCTTAATATCCATGATGCATTATCTTCTCTGACCAAGCTGCTCCCCATTCAAGGAAGCCTGTGAACCCTTGCTTGTGGGGCAAAGAACATTTCCCACATCTTATGCAAGCAAGAGGTGGAGACTGTCAATTACCCAGCAGGCACCCTGGGTCCCTGGGGGGATCTGGCCTTGTCACTGGGAGAAGCTGCTTCTTGTTTTTTCCGTTTGGTTTTTTAGAGACAGGATGTCACTCTGTTTCGCAGGCTAGAGTGCATAGCATTGTGATAGCTCACTACATCCTTGAACTCCTGGGCTCAAGAGATCCTCCTACCTCAACTTCCAGAGTAGCTGGGACTATAGGCACCCAGCTAATTTTATTTTTTGCTTTATTTATTGTAGAGATGGGATCTTCCTACATTGCCATGGGGTCTTGGACTCCTGGCCTCAAGTAACTCTCCTGCCTCAGCCTCCAAATTCAGCTTCCTAAAGAATTTACGCTGACTCAATTTTCACTCTAGAGCTGGAGGTCTAAATCAAATACACTGGCCACTGTCAGAGGGGCCATCAGGAATCCTAAAGGGGATGAGGACTTACCAGCTAGGGATGGCTGAAATGGAGGAGGCTCCAGATCAATGCCTGGGAGAAAGGAAGAGAGAGGTTTATTCAGAAGATGTGCAAAGATTCTGTCTTCCAAGATGAACAAGCTCTGCTTTATTCTCTGCTCAGAATTAGGCAGCAGGGAGGAAACTTCCAAATGCCCCTCTTTGGCTTCTTGAAGGGTCTTCCCACTGCTCACCCAGTTGAGGAGGTACACAGGGGACAGGGGTGAGGTCCAGGCCTGGAAGGAATCAGAAAGGCATCAGTCATTCTGAGTAGGGCTTCAGCCAGGTAAGCAGAAAAGATCCCAGCAATAGACTCTCACCTATTTTCTTTGGGGGCTTGCAAGGAAGTGGAGGGTTCTCTGATTTCTTTTCTGAGGAAGGGAGGAATAGGTACTCAGATCCAGAACAGGGCAAACCCAGCACTGGGTCTCCAGCCCCTCCACCCCCCAGCCACAACTCACCTGCCCTTGGGGGCCGTGGCGGAGCAATCAAACCTGGAGAAGAGAAGCTTCAAGTTAGGGTAGGTCTGAAGACGGGAATGAGATTGAAGGAAGTGATGGAAACAGAGTTAGGATTGCAGTGAAAGGTTGGATGGAGTTAGAGATGGGGTTGGGCCAGGCAAGGTGGCTCATGCCTATAACCCCAGCATTTGGAGAAGCCAAGGAGGGAGGATCACTTGAGACCAGGAGCTCCAGACCAGCCTGGACAACATAGAGACCCTATCTCTACAAAAAAAAAAAAAAACCAGAAAAATTAGCCAGTGTATGGGGGCGTGTGCTTATAGTCCCACTATTCAGGGGACTAAGGCAGGAGGATCACTTGAGCCCAAGAATTTGAAGCCACAGTAAGCTATGATTGTACCACCCACTCCAGCCTGGATGACAGAGCAAGACCCTGGATGTGGGAGGAGGGTTATGATTTGGGGTGTAGTTAGGGCAAAGAATGGAGTTGTTGCTGGGTTTAGAAATGAGAAAGAAGTTCAGGTTGGGTTGTAGTTGGGGTATGGAGATGAAGTTGGATTTGGGAACCCAGAAGGGGCTGCATGTGGAGATGGGAGGGAGCTGTGATTGGGGACAGGGTGGCCCTGAAAATGAGAATTGAGCTGCTCTTAGAGTTGGGTTTGAGGATCACATTAGGGTCATGCTGGAGTTGGAGATGGAGCAGTTAGGGCACAGCCCAGTTCACCTCCTATCTCATGCAAAACCTCATGGTATCCCTGGACCACCGTCCTCCCAGGGTGGCCCCACTCTTGACTCAGGGATAGGAGATGGAGAACCCCAGCCCTCATGGAATGGTCTCTGTCTACAATGCCCAGCTAATGCCCCCTGGCAACTCAATTCCCTCTATTCCTCCAGGGCACACCTGGCCTTGAGGAAGTCCTCTTACCTGGCTTGGGTGGAAGGTCCTTGTAGGGTGGGGCTGTGTTCTCATAGTCATCATCATCATCCTCACCCATGGACCCTTCCAAAGGAAAAGCATGGTCAGTCAAAGCCCAGTCCATCTATCTTCCTCTATCTCTCAGGCCCTGGGCCCTGCCCCAGCTGCTCCAAGGTGGTGATGCTGCAAGCTACTTCCTGACCACAGCCTGCCCCCAACCTGAGCCTGGTCAGGGCCTTGCCTGGTGGGTGTGGGCATGCAGAGTTAGTATACATGGTGTTCACACCTGTCAGCCCAGTCCACAAGGATCCCTCATGGCCTCAGGGTCCCCCATGGGAGGTCACTCAGGAAAACCTCTCAAACCTGGCTCGGCGCCTATAGCTCAACCGGCTAAGGCGCCAGCCACGTACACCTAAGGTGGCGGATTCGAATCCCCAGCCCGGACCGCCAAACAACAATGACGGCTGCAACCAAAAAATAGCCGGGCGTTGTGGCGGGCACCTGTGGTCCCAGCTACTTGGGAGGCGGAGGCAGGAGACTCACTTGAGCCCAGGAGTTGGAGATTGCTGTGAGCTGTAATGCCACGGCACTCTACCCAGGGGGACAGCTTGAGGCTCTGTCTCAAAAAAAAAAAAAAAAAAACCTCTCAAACCGCCACTTTTATATCTACGTGTCATATTCTTGTTGAAGCTAGGCCACACAAGTCTAAATAAAACCCAGGCCTTGGGTATAAATGAAAAGAAATTGGGAAGCCAAACATCCACTCATAGTTTTCTTATTTTTTTTTTCTTTTGAGACAGAGTCTCACTATGTTGCCCTCGGAGGTGGCATCACAGCTCACAGCAACCTCAAACTCTTGGGCTTAAGCGATTCTCTTGCCTCAGCCTCCTGAGTAGCTGGGACTACAGGCACCCACCAAAATGCCTGGCTATTTTTTTGTTGCAGTTGTCATTGTTGTTTAGCTGGCCCATGCCGGGTTCAGACTCACCAGCCTGGATGTTTGTGGCCGGCGCACTACCCACTGAGCTACCAGCACCACCCCACTCGTAGTTCTCTAAGCACCAGCTTTCATGTTGCAGAGACTTTGGACCCAGCGTCCTGGGTCTGTCTTCCTAGCAAATGTCTTCTTGTCCCTCAAGTTCTACTCTGTAGTCCCCTCTTCTTATCCCCACCATTGCAGGCAGAGGCCTCAATCCTCCATGGGATTTCCCCAATCTCTTGTTTCCTCTCCTCTCACCCAAAGCTGTGCCCCAAACTGCCTCCCCCATTACACTGGCATATTGTCACAGGCAGGGTCTAGGTTTCTTTTTCTTTCTTTCTTTCTTTTTTTTTTATTGAGACAGAGTCTCACTCTGTCACCCTCAGCAGAGTGCAGTGGCATCGCAGCTCACAGAAACTTCAAACTGTTGGGCTTCAGCGATTCTCTTGCCTCAGCCCACCTAATACCTGGGACTACAGGCACCCACCACAATGCCAGCTATTTTTTTGTTTTGTTTTGTTTTTTGTTTAGCAGGCCCAGGCCGAGATTGAACTCACCAGCCCCAGAAAATGTGGCCAGCACCCCAGTCACTGAGCTACGGGTGCCCAGCCAGAATCTAGGTTTTTTTAAGCACCTGCCATGCTGGTGCCTGGCAGGGACTGGGTGCACAGGACACTGGACACTGATCGTGTGTCTACAATGGCAGCTAATGCCCCCTGGCAACTGAACTCCCTCTATTCCTCTAGGGCACACCTGGTCTCCAGGAAGTCCTCTTACCTGGCTTGGGTGGAAGGTCCTTGTAGGGTGGGGCCGTGTTCTCATAGTCATCAGCATCATCCTCTTCCATGTACCCTTTCAGAGGAAAGCCATGGTCAGAGCCCAGTCCATTCCTCACTCTGGCCCTGGCTCAAGATGGAGACACAGCAACCTGTTTCCTAACTACAGCCAGTCCCCAGTCTGAGCCTGGACAGGGCCTTACCTAGAGGGTCCGGGCACGCAGAGTTAGTATACATGCTGTACACAGAAGAAAGGAACACAAGAAGCCTGATGAGTGTCAGTGAGGGCTTGGCCGCTTCCGCCTCTTCTCCTTCCTACACAAGTGTCTGGGCCTCTCTCAATTCTCTCTTCCTTTAAAAGTCAAGTACATGCAAATCTACCTTGAGGGGAAGCCCCCACACCACACACACACACACACACACACACACACACACAATGCCATTCTCCCTAGTTTGGATTCGGGTGTAGAAGAAACAATGATCGCAGCCCCTGCCCTTTAGCTCCCACAGAGCACCAAGCCTTGGATGAAAAAGATGGATAAGTTCCGTCCTTCAAGGAACTTTCGATCTAGACAAGAGAGACAATAAACCAGTAAAGAAACATAGAAACAAACAATATAGTTTTGATATGTATTTTACTTTTAGTAGTATTATGATTTTGTTGTTGTTGTTGTTGGGGATTCATTGAGGGTACAAAGAACCAGGTTACACTGATTGCATTTGCTAGGTAAAGTTCCTCTTATAACTATGTACCACCCCCAAGAGGTGTGTCACACACTGTGAACCCCCAACCCCCGCCCTTCTTCCCTCTCTCCACTCCTCCGTTCCCCCACCCTCCAATATGTACTAGGTCATCAATTGACCTCGTATCAGGATTGAGTACACTGGATTCTTGTTTCTCCATTCTTGTGACATTTTACTAAGAAGAATGCATTCCACCTCTATCCAGGTTAATACAAAAGATGTAAAGTCATCATCTTTTTTAGCGGCTGAATGGTATTCCATGGTATACATATATCACAGCTTGTTAATCCATTCCTGGATTCGTGAGAATTTAGGTTGTTTCTACAATTTGGTGATTGTAAATTGAACTGGATAAACAGTCTAGTGCAAATGTCTTTATGATAAAATAATTATTTTTCTTCTGGTAGATGCCCCGTAATGGGATTGCAGGAGCAAATGGGAGGTCCAGTTTCAGTACTTTTAGGATTCTCCATACTTCCTTCCAAAAAGGTTATATTGGTTGGAAGTCCCACCAGCAATGTAGAAGTGTTCCCTTCTCTCTACTTCCATGCCAGCATCTCACATTTTGAGATTTTATTATGTGGGCCATTCTCACTGGGGTGAGGTGATATCTCAGGGTAGTTTTGATTTGCATTTCTCTGATAATTAGAGATGATGAGCATTTTTTCTCATTTGTTAGCCATTCATCTGCCTTCTTTAGATAATGTTCTATTCATCTGTCTTGCCCATTCATATAAGTTATTGGTGGCTCTTTTTTTGTTGATTAACTCAAGTTCTCTGTAGATCCTAGTCAAGCTTTTGTCCAATTCATAATATGCAAATATCTTTTCCCATTCTGATGGTTGTCTATTTGCTTTGGTTGTTGTCTCCTTAGCTGTACAGAAGCTATTCCATTTAATTAAGTCCCATTTGTTTATTTTTGTTGTTGTTGCAATTGCCACCAACATCTTCTTCACAAACTCTTCCTCAGGCCATTATCTTCAAGTGTTTTCCCCACACTTTCTTTGAAGGTTTTTATTGTTTCATGCCTTCAATTTAGATCTTTTATCCATCCTGAATCAATTTTAGTGAGTGGAGAAAGGTGTGGGTCCAGTTTCAGTCTTTTACATGTGGTTATCCAGTTCCCCCAGCACCTTTTATTGAATAGGGATTCTTTCCCCCAGTGTATATTTTTGTTTGGTTTATCAAAGATTATGTGGCTATAAGATGTTAGTTTCATCTTGTGGTTTTCTATTTGATTCCAGATATCTATGTCTCTATTTTTGTGCCAGTACCATGATGTTTTTATCACTATGGCCTTGTAGTACAGCCTAAAGTTTATTAGGTTGGTGTCCTTGGCTTTGTTTTTATTACTAAGAATTGCCTTAGGCTTGGCGCCTGTGGCTCAAGCAGCTAAGGCGCCAGCCACATACACCTAAGGTGGTGGGTTCATCCCCAGCCCGGGCCCACCAAACAACAATGATGGCTGCAACCAAAAAATGGCCAGGCATTGTGGCGGGCGCCTGTAGTCCCAGCTACTTGGGAGGCTGAGGCAGGAGACTCGCTTGAGCCCAGGAGTTGGAGGTTGCTATGAGCGTGATGCCACGGCACTCTACCCAGGGGGATAGCTTGAGGCTCCGTCTCAAAAAAAAAAAAAAAAGAATTGCCTTAGCTATATGGGATTGTTTCTGGTTCTATACAAAATGAAGAATTATTTTTTCCAAATCTTGAAAGTATGATGTTGGTATTTTAATGGGAATTGTATTGAATCTGTAGATTGCTTTGGTAAGTGTAGACATTTTAACAATGTTGATTCTTCCCAGCCATGAGCATGGTATGTCCTTCCATTTGTTAATATCTTCTGCTATTTTTTTCCTTGGGGATTCATAATTTTCTTTATAGAGGTCCTTTACCTCTTTTGTTAAATATATTCTTACATATTTCATTTTCTTTGAAGCTACTGTGAAGGGAATTGTGTCCTTGATTAGCTTCTCATCTTGGCTGTTATTGGCATATACAAAGGCTACTGATGTGTGAACACTGATTTTATATCCTGAGACATTACTGTATTTTTTGATCACTTCCAAGAGTCTTCAGGTTGACTCTTTGAGGTTCTCTAAGTATAGATCATATCATAGGCAAAGAGGGAGAGTTTGACTTCCTCTGCCCCCATTTGGATGCCCTTTATAACCTTCTCTTGCCTGATTGTGTTAGCTACAACTTCCAGCACTATGTTAAATAGTAGTGGTGATAAAGAACAACCTTGTCTGGTTGTTAGAGTAAAGCTTTCAGTTTTACTCTATTCAGTATAATACTAGTTGTGAGTTTGTCATACATGGCTTTGATCAGTTTAAGAAATGTGCCACCTATGCCTATATTCTTCAGAGTTCTAATTAGAAAAGGATGCTGAATTTTACCAAATGCTTTTTCTGCATCTTTTGGGAGAATCATATGGCCTTTATTTTTGTTTCTGTTGATATGGTGAATTACACTTATGGACTTGTGTATATTAAACCAGCCTTGCATCCCTGGGATGAAACCTACTTGATCATGATGTATGACTTTTTTAATGAGAAGCTGTAATCTATTGGCTACGATTTTATTGAAAATTTTTGTATCTATATTCCTTAGTGAAATTGGTCTGAAGTACTCCTTTTTAGTTGGGTCTTTTCCTGGTTTTGGTATCAAGGTGATGTTTGCTTCATAGAATGTGTTGGGGAAGATTCCTTCCTTCTCAATTTTTTGGAATAGTTTCTGCAGTATGGGTATAAGCTCTTCATTGATGGTTTTGTAGAATTCTGGTGTGAAGCCACCTGGACTAGGGCATTTTTTGGTTGGGAGATTTTTTATTGTTTCTTTGATATCAATGGTTGAAATTGGTCTTTTCAAGAGATCTGTTTTTTCTTGGTTATGTCTAGGGAGATGGTGTGATTCCAAGTATTGATCCATTTCCTCCACATTGTCAAGTTTCTGGTCATTGAGTTTCTTGTAGTATTCAGAGATGATCTCTGGCATTTCTGTGGCATCTGTTATTATTTCCCCTTTATTGTTTCTGATTGAGGTTAATAGAGATTTTACTTTTCTGTATCTAGTTAGTCTGGCCAAATGTTTATCTATTTTATTTATTTTTTCTAAGAACAAACCTTTCGTTTTGTTAATTTTCTGAATGATTTGTTTTCAATTTCATTAATCTCTGATTAAATTTTGGTTATTTCCTTTCTTTGCCTGGGTTTAGGATTAGATTATTCTTCTTTTTCCAATTCCACAAGATGGTTTGTGAGTTTATTGATGAGTTATCTTTCTGTTTTTCAAATGTAAGCATCTAGTGCAGTAATTTTTCCTCTCGGGACTGCTTTTGCTGTATCCCACAGGTTTAGGTAACTTGTGTCTTCATTGTTGTTATCTTGAAGGAATTTAACAATATCCTTTTTTATCTCTTCCTGAACCTAACTATCTTTCAGCATAAGTGTTGGGATGAACAATTTTTTGTTGGAGTTAAGTTCCACCTTTATTGCCTTGTGGTCTGAGAAAGGTAAAATTTCTATTCCTTTAACTTTGCTGAGGTTTGATTTGTATCCTAGAATGTGATCTATTTTAGAGTATGTGCCAGTGGTGCCTGTGGCTTAGTGAGTAGGGTGCCAGCCCCATATACTGAGGGTGGTGGGTTCAAACCCAGCCCCAGCCAAATTGCAACAACAACAACAAAAAGTAAATAAATAAAAGTCTTAGAGTATGTGCCACGGGCTGATGAGAAAAATGTATATTCTTTTATTTTGGGATGGTGCGTTCTGTATATGTCTATTAATCCCATTTGTTCTAGAGTCATGTTTAAGCCCTTTGTATCTTTGTTTAGTTTCTGTTTAGAGGATCTGTCCAGTTCCATCAGAGGGGCATCAAAATCCTGGTTATTGTGGTATTATGGGATATCATCTTGCTCAGACCTCTAAAGGTTTATTTCATAAATCTGGGAGAAATTATGTTAGGTACATAAATATTTAAATTGAAATGTCTTCTTGTCATATTATTCCTTTGACCAGTATGACGTGTCCATCTTTGTCTTTCTTAACTACAGTTGCTTTGAATCTACTTATATCTGAGAATAATATTGCAACCCCTCCTTTCTTCTGATTTCCATTTGCTTAAAATATTGTTTTCTATCCCTTAAGCCTGACTCTTTTTTTTATTAAATCATAACTGTGTACATTAGTGCATTTATGGGGTACAATATGATGATATTATACACAATTTGGAATGCTTACATCAAACTTGTTAACATAGCCTTCACCTCACTTAATTATTTGTTGTGTTAAGACATTTATACTCTAATCTTAATAGATTTGACATGTACCCTTTCTGCACAATTACCCTCCCACCACCTGGCCTCCCCTCTTTGTCCTTCAAGGATAGGTGTGTCTTGTGCTTTTTGATCCATTGAGCTAGCCTGTGCCTCTTCAGTGGGTAATTCAATCCATTGACATTTATTGAGAGTATTGATAAGTATGGTAGAATTTTATTCATCTTGTTATGAGAAAGTCTGCTGTGTAGTTTTATCCTTTGCACCATTATGGAAGCTAAGTTTTGGCCTTTAATTCTAGGTATTTACTTTGGTGGTGGTCCATTTGGTGTTCAGTGTTGAGAATAGATCTAAGTATTTCCCATAGAGCTGTTCTTATTGTGGCAAATTCCCTCAGTGCTTGTACATCCACAAAAGATTTGATTTCTCCATCTCACAATTCTAGAGCAAGAAGTGTGAAACCAAGATGTCAGAGGACCATGCTCCCTCTGTAAACTACAGAAGAGGGTCCTTCCTTGCCTCAATGGTTCCAAATGTTCCTGGGCTTGTGACCACATGACTGCATTCTCTGCCTCCACCATCACATGGCCTTCTCTGTGTGTCTCTATGTCTTAAATCTCCCTCTTCTTTCATTGGATATAGGGTCTACCCTAAATCCAGAACAATCTCATCTTTAGATCCTTTACTTAATGACATCTGCAGGAATTCCTTTCCCAATTGTCACATTCCCAGATTCCAGGGCTTAGGAGTTAGGGTGTGTCATTTTGGGAAGACACAATTCAACCCACTATAAGGTCCAAAGACTGAGTTCTCTCTGATACAAGGAGCTGAAGGAAACCAGGAAAGGAGACTAAGAATAAGTTACCAGAGAGGTAGGAGAGTGTGGTGGACTCCTAGAAGTTGAGTGAATTAGGAACAGAACCCAGTGAGCCAAATGCTGCTGAGAGACGATCAGAGAGGAACTGAGAATTGACCCTGGACCTGACAATGTGGAGGTCATTGGTGACCTTGACCAAAAGTGGTGTTGGGGAGGCTGTTGGAGGACGCTAACTGGAGAGGTCACAGCCTCTTTTGCAGAGGAAACACAGTATGGAGAATGAGTAACAAGGACCACTGTTTAATTTCTGCTGCAAAGGGAAGCAGAGAGGCCAGGAAAGGTAGCTCATGCCTGTAATCCTAGCACTCTGAGAGGTTGAGGTGGGAGAAGCACTTGAGGTCAGAAATTCAAGACCACCCTGAACAAGAGCAAGTTCCTGTCTACAAAAAAAAAAAGAAAAATTCCCCAGGTGTAGTGGTGGGAGCCTATAGTCCCAACTACTCAGGAGGCAGAAGTAAGAGGACCGCTTAAGCCTAAGAGTTTATGGTTACAGTAAGCTGTGATTGCTTTCACTGCACTCTAGCCTGGGCAAATGAGGAAGACTCTATCTCAATTTTAAAAAGGGATGGGAGTGGGGGGCTCGGCACCTATAGCTCAGCCTGGACCTGCCAAACAACAATGACAATTACAACCAAAAAGTAGCCAGGCCTGTGGTGGGTACCTATAGTCACAGCTACTTGGGAGGCTGAGGCAAGAAAATCACTCAAGAGTCTGAGGTTGCTGTGAGCTGTGATGCCACAGCACTCTACTGAGGGCAACATAGTGAGACTCTGTCTCAAAAAAAAGGGTGATGATGGGGGAGAGAAATGAGATAGTAAATGGAGGAGAATGCAGAGTTGAGTGAGGAGAAGTTAGAAAATTTTACAGTATGTCATATGCTCGATGCAAAAGACTCATTGGAGACAGAAAATTTGATGACACAGGAAAGACAGGGTAGAATGGTTCTTGGTTAGCCCACTAAGTGTGAGATCAAGTGCCCAAGCACAGGGTCACCCTCAAATAGGATCTGCCAACCTCAACACCCTTGGCACTTGGGACTGGATCATTCTTTGCAGTAGGGGCCATCCCACATGTGTTCGGTGTGAGATGTTTAGCAATATCCCTGGTCCTGATCCACTCAGTGCCAGTAGCACTCCCCAAGCAAAAATACCTCCAGGCTGGGCAAAGTGGCTCATACCTGTAATCTCAGCACTTTGGGAGGCTAAGGCAAGAGGATCACTTGAGCTCAGGAGTTTGAGGCTATAGTAAGAGGTGATCACACCATTATGCTCCAGCATGGGTGACAGAGTGAGATCCTGTCTCTAAATAAATAACAATGAAATTTAAAATATTTGTATTTGACTTAATAAAAAAACAAAGTACTAATTTTTCCAGATCTTTAAAAAAATAAATAAATAAAAATTAAAGCAAAGCAATAGCAAGAGAATAGCCAAAAATATATATATTTGTAAATGTCTTCAGACATGTCCAAACATTTCCTGGGGGCAGAGTCACCCTCCACTGGGAACCCATGCTGTGGACGCTCCTCTGAGTTCACGTACTGTAACAGGATGGAAAAAGGAGTATGAGATTCAAGGAGATTCAGAGAGAAGTAGACATGCAGGTGAGCTGGTGAGATCCAGTGATTGGGTATAAGAGTGAAAGAAAGAAGAATTAAAGGCAGGTTCTATGTGTTTGTGTGACTCAGCTTCTGGAAAATCTCAACCAGAAGCCAGTCCCCAGTGACTGCTGCAAGCCCCGTATTTTACTTGGTTGATACTGATTCATCCAAAAATAGTCATTGAAGGCTGGGTGCGGTGGCTTACACCTATAATCCTACCACTCCCGGGAGGCCAAAGCAGGTGGATCACTTGAGCTCAGGAGCTTGAGATCAGCCTGAGCAAGAGCAAGATCTCATCTCTACTAAAAATAGAAAAACTAGCCAGGCATTGTGGTGGGCACCTGTAGTCCCAGCTACTAGGAAGACTGAGGCAAGAATATCGCTTAAGCCCAAGAGTTTGAGGTTTCAGTGAGCCATCATGCCACAGCACTGTACCCAGGGTGACAAAGTAAGACTTTGTCTCAAAAAATAAAAAGTCATTGAGCCACTCTGGCTTGTTGTGTGCCATGCCGGACCAGACGAAAACAACAATGAACAATATAAAGCGATAAATGGGGAGAAGGGGCTAGACATTGAACAAGCAACTAGCACACAATTATTCAATTAATATTATGATAGAATAGAGCTGAGCGCAGTGGCATGCACCTATAATTCCAGCTACAGGGGAGAATGAAGCTGGAGGATCACCTGAGGCCAGGAGTTCAAACCAGCCTGAGCAACACAGTGAGACCCTATCTCTACAAAAAATAGAAACATTAGCTGGGCATGGTAGCGTGCACCTATAGTCCCAGCTACTTGAGATGCTGAGGCAGGAGGATCACTTGAGCCCAAGACTGCAAGGTTACAGTGAACTATGATGATGCCACTGTATTCCAGCCTGGGGCTGAGAGGGAGACCCTGTCTCAAAAAAAAAAAAAAGATATTATGATAAATAATGTTATGCTATCAAAAAAAAAAGTTCAAGAGGCTTTTCAGGCAGTTGGTGGGCAGTAACTGAGGCAAGATGCTGCAGAATCTGTTGGCTCTCCGTCAGATTTCGCAGAGGACCAGAAGCACTGCTTCACACAGGCATTTTGAAAATAAAGTTCCAGAGAAGCAAAAGCTGTTTCAGGAGGATAATGGGATTCCAGTTCACCTACAGGGTGGGCTGGCTGATGCCCTCCTGTAGAGAGCCACCATGGTTCTTACAGTTGGTGGAACAGCATATGCCATGTATCAGCTGGCTGTGGCTTCATTTCCCAAGGAGCAGGATTGACTTCAGTCATCCCAGTGATCACTTGGTTCACTTTCATTTAGCTCTGTATGGACCAGTAAACTGATGAGTAACTGAGCTCTTCTTTGGGGATCAATATTTATTGGCTTGTACTAACTG
>NW_003852522.1:168334-185974 GCF_000181295.1 Otolemur garnettii
CGGGCTGGGGATTCGAACCCGCCACCTTAGGTGTATGTGGCTGGCGCCTTAGCTGCTTGAGCCACAGGCGCCGAGCCTAATTCCCTATATTCAATCCCTTCTTTTTCCAAGTACTTGGAGCAGTCTCCATTTTCTATACTTTACCTTGATTGACACTTTCCATAAAGAAACCTCTTCTGGGCCTATTTATCTTTAGTCCTCACCCATATCTATCATTTTCTCTCTTGCCTTCCACAGAAAGTGCACCCAGATGTGTCCTGCTATTGCGCAGTCAGCTGAATAAAACTGACTCCCAAAGATATCCTGTGTTTATTCCTCAAGACCTGGAATGTGACCTTCTTCAGCAGAGGGGGTTTGTAGATAGGATTAAATTAAGGATCTTGAGATGAAGATATTATCCTGGATTGCCCAGATGGGTCCTAAATTCCATCACAGGTGTCCTTATAAAAGGGAGAAAGGCAGAGATTTGACTCAGAAGAAGGCGGTGTGGCCACTGACGAAAGAGGCTGTGCTGCTGATGTGAGAAAGGGCCACCAGCTAAGGAATGCTGAGAAAGCAAGAAAACAGATGTGTCCACTACGGCCTTTTGAGGGAGCATGGCCCAGCCAACACCTTAGTTTCAGCCCAGCGAAACTCATTTTGGTCTTCTGACCTCCAAAACTATAAAAGAGTCCGTTTCAGTTTCCATTATTTTAAGTCACATGTATTGATTTGTTAGAGTCACTATAGGAAACTAATATGTGCTCCAAAAGGCAAGACCTCGATCCCTTTTTAGGGGCATTCCACTAAAAGTAAGAGGAAATGCAACTCAAATCAGTTTAAACAATTTGGAAAAAAAAATTTTTTTTGAGACAGTCTTGCTCTATTGCCCAGGCTAGAGTGACATGGCATCCGTCTAGCTCACAGCAACCTCAGACTCCTGGGATCAAATGATCCTCCTACCTCAGACTCCTGAATAGTTGGGACTACAGGCACCTGCCACAATGCCTGGCTAAGTTTTCTATTTTTAGTAGAGACAGTATCTCACTTTTGCTCAAGCTGGTCTCAAACTCCTGAGCTCAAGTATAGAAAAAAAAATTTTTTAAATCCACCTGGCCCATGTAAAAGTTAGAATAATAGGTTGGGTTTACATAACAGATATTCAGAACAAGAGTGGCTTAAACAAAATAGAATATATTTCTCATCTGACAGTCTTGAAATAAGCAATCCAGAGTCTCCACAAGTGGAAAATCCTTCCCAGCACGTGGGCAGGGGGTGTGGCCCCTGCCCCAGTTGAGATAGAAGAATGGCCACAGATCAGCTCACTTTCCATTAAAAGCTGACACCAGAGTCAGGGATTTCCCCTGTTATACTGCTTGAAGTCATAGAACCTTCCCAACCTGCATGAGAGCAGCTGTGACTATACCCATTTTAAAGATGGAAAAATAGATACTTATCTGAGAAGGTGAAAAAAGCCAGTCTGCAAAGGACATGAACAGACATTTCTCAAAAGAAGACATAAAAATGGCCAAGAAGCATATAAAAAAAAATGCTTAGCATCAGTAATCATCAGAGAAATGCAAATTAAAACCATGATGAAATATCATCTTACCCCAGTTAAAATGGCTATTACCAAGAAGTCAAAACTAACAAACACTGGCAAGGATGTGGAATAAAGGGAACACTCACATACTGTTGGAAGGAATGTAAATTTGGACAACCTGTATGGAAAAAATAGCAGAGAGATTTCTCAAAGAAGTAAAAGTAGATCTACTGGCCATGCACAGTGGCTCACACCTGTAATCTCAACACTCTGGGAGGCCAAAGCAGGTGGATTGCTTGAGCTCATGAGTTCAAGACCAGCCTGAGCAAAAGCGAGACCCTGTCTCTACCAAAAATAGAAAAATTGAGGCAAGAAGATCGCTTGAGCCTGAGTTGGAGGTTGCTGTGAGCTATGACTCCATGGCACGCTACCCAGGGCCACAGCTTGAGACTTTGTCTCAGAATATATATATACTTATCTACCATTTGATACAGAAATTCCACTACAGGTGTCTGTCCAAAGGAAAAGAAATCATTATATCAAAAGGATGTCTACACTCATATGTTTATCATAGCACTACTCACAATAGCAAAGATACAAAATCAACTCAAGTGCCCATCAACAGATGACTAGATAAAGAAAATGTGGTCTGTATACCCAACAGAATACTATTCAGCCATAAAAGAAGAATGAAATCATGTCTTTTGCAGCAACATAGATCTTAAATGAAATAAGTCAGACACAGAAAGACAAATACCACGTGTCCTCCCTTGTAAGTAGGAGCTAAGTGATGTGAACACATAGATACAGAACATGGAATGACAGACCATGGAGACTTAGAAAGGTGGGGCAAGGAAGATGAATTACTTAACTTGGACAATGTACATTATTCAGGTGTTGGATACCTAAAGCCCTGACTTCACCACTACAAAATATATCCATGTAACAAACTTAGGTAAAGTCCAAGTTGTGGTTGAGTCCTATAAATTTACACCCCAAAAATTTATATAAAGAGCATACCTGCTCAGCAAACACATACTGCACACATATAGGGATTATTAGGCTCCAGCTGAATGGAGAAAAGTTCCAAATAAATATGGAGAGTAGAAGGGAAGAAGCAAGTGAGGTGGTGGTGAGGACTGACGGCACCTCTGCCCATCAAGAGCACTCTTTGAGTCATCGTCCCTAATCATCCGAGAAATGCAAGTCAAAACCACCCTGAGATAACACCTCACCCCAGTGAGAACAGCCCACATCACAAAGACCCAAAGCTGCAGATGCTGGTGCTGGTGTGGAGAGAAGGGAGCACTTATACACGGTTGGTGGGGTTGCAAACTAATACAGCCTTTTTGAAGAGAAGTACGGACAATCTTCAAAGAGCTAAAAGTAGACCTTCCATTTGATCCCACAATCCCATTACTAGAATTTAACCAAAGAATAAAAATCATTTTACCATAAGGACATTTGCATTTGAATGTTTATCGCAGCTCCATTCACAATTGCCAAGATGTAGAAACAAGCCAAGTACTCATCAACCCAAGAATGGATTAATAAATGGTGGTGTCTATGTACCATGGAGTACTATTCAGCCATAAATAAACACAGAGACTTTACATCTTTTTTATTTTACCTGGAAGGGTTTGGAGAACATCCTCCTAAGTGTCACAAGAATGGAAAAGCAAGCATCCACTGTACTCAAGTATAATATGAAACCAGTAGATGGACAACTATATGCCTACACAAGAGAAAAACACAATTAAATTCAAGTGGGGGGAGGAAGTGAACTGTCACCTAACAGGTACAGTGGAAGGCTGTATGGCACACCTCCTGGGTGGAGGGTAAACTACAACTTGGATTTTACCTAACAAATGCGAATAACCTAATCATTTGTACCCTCATATTAATCTGAATTTTTTTTTTAAAAAGAGCACTCTTTGACATGGGTGGGCCTCCGTGAGCAAGGTAAATGCACTAAAGCCTGAGGCCGGGGGGGGGTGGTGGTCTCACACTGTGTCTTTACATGGAGATAGCTGCGTGATCAATGTCATCTCTGAAGACCTGGCACGCAGTAGTTACTCAGGAACTGGTGGAATCCAGCCCTATCAACTGAGTATAACATTAGGCTCCAGCTGCCCTCAGTTCTGCCCCGTTCTCACTGTGTGACCTCAGGGAAATAGAACATCTCTGAACATTCCTCTCCTGATATATAAAATAGGTATTCATTTGTTCATTCATTCATTCAACAGATATGTATTGACTACCTACTATGTATTAGGCTCTGTTCCAGGAACTAGGAATACACTGGCTAACAACGACAACAAAATCCTACCCTTGGGGAGCAGCAACAGGGATACAGATAATAAATGAAATAAAAATATAACTCAAAAATATCTTGGAGGTTCTATTAGATAGTCCTAAGTAGAAAAAGAAGAAAAATGCAGGTGCAGCGATTTGTGCCTGTAGTCCCAGCTACTTGAGAGGCTGAGATAGAAGGATTGTTTGAACCCAGGAGTTTGATGTTGCAGTGAGCTATGATGACACCACTGCAGCTCCAGCCTGGGTGACATAGTGAGATCCTATCTCAGAATAAAAGAGGCTTTGGAGTGACACAGCTTTTATCCCCACCAGAAGACCCAGCAACAAGGATCTATCTTGGATGCAGAGACCAAGCTCTCACCAGACACTAATGCTGACAGCACCTTGATCTTGAACTTCCCAGCCTTTAGAAAAGTGGTTCTCAACCTTCCTAATGCCACGACCCTTTAATACAGTTCCTCATGTTGTGGTGATCCCCAACCATAAAATTATTTTCATTGCTAGCGGCATTAGGAAGGTTGCTCCTAATGAGCTCTAGAACTATGAGCAACAAATTTCTGTTCTTTATAAACTACCCAGCCTCTAGCCAGGCAGGGTGGCTCATGCCTATAACCCGAGCACTTTAGGAGGCTGAGGCAGATGGATTGCTTGAGCTCAGGAGTTCAAGACCAGCCTGAGCAAAAATAAGACCCCCATCTCTACTAAAAATAGAAAAAGTAACCAGGTATTGCGGTGGGCATCTGCAGGTCCAGCTACCTGGGAGGCTGAGGAAGGACGATCACTTGAGCCCAGGCGTTTGAGGTTGCTATAAGATATAGCACCATGGCACTCTACCGTGGTGACAGAGTGAGACTCTGTCTAAATAAATAAACTACCCACGCTCAAGTATTTTATAATAGCAAATGGCTGAGATAGATATTAAGTGCTTAGAATTTAAAAGGCATTCTTAGATAGATAACCTTTGAACTGGACTGAAAGGGGTAGTGGGAAAGTCGTGTAAATATCTGGAGAAAGACCAGGCTCATGCCTATGACCCTAGCACTCTGGGAGGCCAAGGAGGGTGGATTGCTTTAGCTCATGAGTTCTAGACCAGCCTGAGCAAAAGGGAGACCCTGTCTCTACTAAAAATAGAAAAAAAAAAAAACTGAGGCAAGAGGATCACTTGAGCCCAGGACTTGGAGGTTGCTGTGAGCTGTGATGTCAAAGCACTCTACCGAGGGCAACAAAGTGAAACTCTGCCTCAAAAAAAAAAAAAAAAAAAAAAAATATATATATATATATATATATATTGAGAGAGAGAGAGAGAGAGCGCTCATTCTGGGCTGTGCAAAGTGCCTGAGGAGAGCAACAGGAAGTCTTAAGGTGAATGTCACCCTCTCATTAAAGCCTTCTAGAATGACCGTATTTAAGGCCAGGTACAGTGGCTCATGCCTGAAACCCCACTTTGGGAGGCAGAGGCAGGAGGCTTGCTTGAGGCCTAGAATTTGAGTTTAGCCTTGGCAACATAGCAAGACCCCATCTATGTAAAAAATAAAAAAATTCACCAGGCATGGTGGTGTAAACGTGTAGCCCCAGCTACTCAGGAGGCTGAGGCAGGAGGATTACTAAAGCCCAGGAACTTGAGGTTGCAGTGAACTGTGATGAGGCCACTGCACTCCAGCCTGGGCATGAGAACAAGATCTTGTCTCAAAAGAAAATAATTTTTTTTTAAACGGCCATACTTACAATTCCAGGCCAGCCTTTCCTCATATACTCTATTGGCTGTTTTTCTCCTTGCATGTATCTCAATGCTTCAACTGTTCACTGCTTGTCTTCTCCCCATTGGCAGCTGAGCTCCACAAGGACAGGGAATTGTGTTGTTTTCATCACCATTTCTTACTCCTGCCACATGATAAATACCCAGTGAATGTTTGTTGAATGAATGAGTGACCATGCTGCCTACCAAGCAAGCCCTGACTAAAGCCACTCCTGAGGGCCAGGCCACTCCAGGTCCTCACTCATGCCTTCAACACCAGCCAGCCACCCTCAACACAGCAGCAATCTCCAGGTGTCCTTAGCACCCCACCCATGTTAGAGGTGTTTTGTCTGCCTTCTAGGCGGAAGTGAGGGCTTCCCCAAGGGTTTTCTGGTTAAGGCCTTGCTGACTTTGTTTTTCCTCCTTCCCTCAAACTAAATTACTGAGATCACCTGATCTTCCATTCTAGGCCATGGCACCATCTGTACCATGGCAAGGTACAGATACCACTCAGAATTCCCTTCCCCATGCCAGGCCTCACCAGGAGCTTCTGGGGCTGCTCTGCTCACAAAATGCTAATGCAGTCCCTACCTGGTGTTGATCAGAGGGGCAGGACAGGAGGGTGAGGGAAGGAAGAAGGGGGTGAGGCGGGGAGCTGTGGACAACAAACCAAGTCACCGGGGGGCATTGGGCCATTGGGCAGGGGACAGAGGAAGTTTTCCTAGTCAGACAGTGGATAGAGAAAAAAACAGGAGGAGGCCAGGTGTAGTGGTTCACACCTATAATCCTGCCAATTTGGGAGGCCAAGGTCGGAGGATCCCTTAAGCCCAGGACTTCAAGACCAACCTGGGCAACACAGTGAGACTTTGTCTCTACAATGAAATTTTTTTAGTCAGGCATGGTGGTATATGCCTGTAATCCCATCTATTCAGGCAGCTGAGACAGGATTGCTTGAGCCCAGGATTTCAAGGCTGCAGTGAGGTATGATGAATGACAGAGTAACACTTTTAGGTAAGGAGGGAGGGAAGGAAAGGAAGAAGACAGGGAGTAAGGAAAATAGAAAAATAAACATTTTTTAATTCACAAAAATAAAGAAAAAACAGGAAGGATATAGATTATAACTGAGGCCCAAACCCCTCCTCACCCTCATACATGCTACCTAAAATCACCCTGACCCTAATGTCAACCCTTGCCCCAAGTCCCCAACTCTGAGTAAAGACAGGCTAGTCTGAGTCATTTCAGTCATACCTATAATCCTGGCACATTGGGAGGCCAAAGTCCTGGGCCCTTAAGATAGAATGAGCCACCCACATCCCCACCGAGTCATCCCTTGGTTGGATGCCTTCAGCTTCTACTTACCACATAAATACTAGTAGGAAATAAGTCATTACAGTAGCCCTTTTTCTTTGGCCTTCTCATTAGAGACTGTGCCCTGGATGGCAGTAATAACAGTGCACATGTATTGAGCACCTACTGCATGCCAGGCCATGAGTGTTGTTCATACAACCATCTAACTAATCCTCCAGCCTCTTTATTTGTTTATTCATTACTCATGTTTACTCAACAAAACAAATTTTCTAAGCATCTACTATGTGTCAGCTCTGTGCTAGGTATAGGAATACAAACAAGACAGACAAAATTCCCTGCCCCACGAAGCAGACTCAAGAGGACAGACTTTCTACTTCAAGCAACAGACATAGAAAAAGAAAAAGAAATTATATTAAAGTGCAGAAATCAGCAGTAAACAAGAAAAATCAATCAAATGGCTCTTAGCTTAGATGGTGCTAAATAGAAAAATAAAGGCGGGGGGCAGCGCCTGTGGCTAAAAGGAGTAGAGCGCTGGCCCCATATACCAGAGGTGGTGGGTTCAAACCCAGCCCCAACCAAAAACTGCAAAAAAAAGAAAGAAAAAGAAAGGTAGGGGTGGACTTTGTGAAGACCAAGGAACATTATGAGGTAGGTATTACTGTTACTGATCCCATTTTACAGATGAATAAACTGAGACTCTGAGAGCTGAAGTCACTTCCAGAGGTCACAAAAGGAGAGTGAGCTAGGACCATAATTTGTGTCCCTGGGGTTCCTTCTAGCTCTGACCTCTGCGTAAGCAGCTGAAGCAAGAGAAAGGGAAGGAGAGGAGAGATACACAGGACAGGCAGGGGCTGCCCAGACAGCTGTGCAGTTTGTGCACTGCACAACGCCTAGAGCTCCATTCACAAAGACCACAATGTGAATGCTACCCCCTTGAGTCTAGAAGAATCCGAGAATTACCTATCTATGTGCTGGTCTGGGGACAGGGACATGAGGAGGTCACAGGTAACCCTGGAAAGAGCTTTTGTCACTTAATATATAGGTGGCCAGGCACAGTGGCTCACAATTGTAATCCTAGCACTTTGGGAGACCAAGGCAGGGACATTCCTTGACCTCAGGAGTTTGAGACCAACCTGAGCTAGAGCAAGACCCCATCTCTAAAAATAGCCAGGTGTTATGGTGGACACCTATAGTCCTGGCTACTTGGGAGGCTGAGGTAAGAGGATCACTTGAGCCCAAGAGTCTGAGGTTGCTGTGAGCTGTGAAGCCACAGCACTCAACCAAGTGAGACTCTGTCTCCAAAAAAATAAATAAATAAATGAACACTATATCAGTGGTCACTTCTTTGTATCAGCACATGACCACTTAGCTCAGCAATTCTCCCAAGATGGTCCCCAGACCAGCAGCATCACTATCACTTTTACAAATGTAGGTTCTGAGGCCCCACCCCAGGCTTCCAAAAACACAGTTTCAGGCTGAGTCCAGCTTTTGCTACATCTGGAAACAAGGAACGACAGGAGGGTTTCAGCAGAGGAATGACATGATCTGATTTCCATCATGACAGGTGCACCTTGTGAGCAGGCAAGAGATTGACTAATGTGAGGACAGGAAGCAGGATACGAACAGATGAAAGTGTCTTAGATAGAGCCAGAGGCTACTGAAGGGGCTAGGAAAGGGCTATGGTCATGAGTGACTTCAATGGCGGAGCCAAAGGAATTTGCTAATGAATCAGATGCCTGAAGACCAGAGGTGAACAGGTGCAGTCAGACGCCTGCAATCCCAACATTTTGAGAGCCTAAGGCAGGAGAATTGTTTAAGGCCAGAAGTTTGAGACCAATTAGGCAGTAGTGAGACCTCATCTCTACAAAAAATAAAAAAACTTAACTGGACATGGTTGTACACACCTGTAGTCCCAGGTACTTGGGAGGCTGAGGCAGGAGGATTGCTTGAGCCCAGGCATTCAAGGTTGCAGTGAGTTGATGATGCCACTGCACTCTTAGCCTGGGCCACTGTCTGAAAAATAAATAAACAAATATAAATAAAATCCCACGTCGAGATGGGCATGAGTGGAGAGGGATTTCCACCCTCCCCACCCCCTTTGTCTCTCTCGTTCACCGCTGTATCCTCAAGGTCTGAAACTGTCATTTATAAAATATATAAGTAGATAATAATAATAATAACCAAGCAGTATTTATCTAATACTGTATGCCAACCACTGCTGTATTTCACATAAATTAACTTCATTTTGGCTGGGCATGGGGGCTCACACCTTTAATCCTAATATTCTGAGAGTCCCAAGCGGGAAGAGCACTTGAGTCCAGGAGTTTGAGGCCGACTTGAGCAAGAGCAAGACTTCATCTCTACAAAAAAGAAAAGAAAATTAGCCAAGCATGGTAGTACATACCTGTAGGTCCCAGCTACTCAGGAGGCTGAGGCATGAGGACTGCTTGAGCCCAGGAGTTTGAGGCTGCTGTAAACTATGATGATACACCACTGCACTCTAGCTGGGCCAACAGAGTGAGACCCTGTCTCAAAATACGCACATGTGTGCACATGCACATTTAATTTATGCAACATTAAAATTGATATCCCCATATTACAGAGAACTGCCAGCACTTGCTCAGACATATAACCATTATATAAAAGCATTCTGATCCAGGACTTCCCTTTGACCCACTGGGGGAACAAGTGTGATTTTATTTTAAATGCTGATATGCCAAGCTGGGCATGATGGATCACACCTATAATTTTGGCACTCTGAGAGGCTGAGGCAGGTAGATTGCTTGAGCTCAGAAGTCTGAGACCAGTCTGAGCAAGAGTGAGACCCCATCAAAAAAATGGAAAAATTAGCCAGGTACGCAAAAAAATAGAAAAAAAGTCCTAGCTGAGCATTTTGGCAAGAACTTGTAGTCCCAGCTACTGGGGAGGTTGAGACAGGAAGATACTTGAGCCCAAGAGTTTGAGGTTGCAGTGAGCTATGATGATGCCACTGGCACTCTACCCAGAGGGACAGAGTGACACTCTGTCTCAAAAAAAAAAAAAAAAAATGCTGATATGCCTGACTGCCTTCCGTATGGAAATGCCTAATGCCTGAAATGTCTAATGTTTCTGTTTATAGAAACACCTACTCTTTGTAAGTTTCAACTTTCCTCCAGAACAGCCCTCAGTGGTGTTGCATATGTGATAGTTGTGACGTGTCCACCTACACGTTCCTTCCAGAGTATGTGTACTTTTTCCCCAAGACATAACTCATGTGTCTAGGGGATTGGGTTGAGATCTACCTGTCTTGCAGCCACCCAAGACTACACTCAGACAGTAAGTTCCCCTACATAAATCACCCTATACGGACAAAATGGATTTGTCTGCCTCATTTTGGGGTCTCTTGGCTCCTTAAGCATGGGGGGTGGGGGTGGTGCTTTGCATACATGTGCATACAACCCTTTCACATAACACCCAGGCAGAACTATCCTTCTTGTTTAGAGGACCTCACATACTACAAACACAAAATGAATGTATTAAAGAACACAGGTTGATGAGAAAAACAAAGTGGCTGTGCAGGGGTGGGGTGGAGAACACAAGAAGGCCCCTGTCACTTGGGATCCTGCGATCAGAGCTGTCATGGAACAACCATAATTCTAAACGCAGCAACGTTACTCTGTGTCTAAATCCTGTGACTTCTGGTTGTGCTACAACCCGCGACAGAAGCAGTGAGGACCACTTGAGCACCACACAGTTTAGGTAGGAGAAAAGATAAATTTTATCATGTTTTAGTTTCCTGGGGCTGCCATAACAAAGTATCACAAATTAGATGGCTTTTTTGTTTTAAGAAACAGGGTGTCACTCTGTCACCCAAGCTAGAGTAACCTCAAACTCCTAGGCTCAAGCCATCTTCCCAGTTCAGCCTCCCTAGTAGCTGGGATTACAGGCATCAGCCACCATTCTCAGCTAAGTCTTTCTTGTAAACCATATTGCCCAGTCTGGTCTGAAACTCCTAACCTCAAGTGATCCTCTGACCTTAACCTCCCAAAGCACTGGGATTGCAGGTGTTAGATAATGCACTGGGCATAAGTGGCTCTAATGAACAAAAAATCATAATCTCATAGTCTGGAGGCTGGAACTGCAAAATAAGGTGTTATCCCAGCAATGCCCCCTCAGAAGGCTCTGGGGGACATTCCCTCCTTCCCCTTCTGCCTTCTGGTGGTTGCCTGAAATCTTTGGCATTCCTTGATTTATAGGTTATGGAGGCATCACTCCAATCTGCCTCTGTTGTCACATAACATTCTCCCTGTGGGAATATCTCTATGTCCTAATTTCCCTCTTTTTAGGACACCAGTCACTAGACTCATACCCACCCTAATCCAGTGTGACCACATCTCAACTTGATTGCATGAGCAAAGACCCTATTTTAAAATAAGGTCACATTCATAGGTTCTTGCAATTGGACTTCTACACACTTTTGGAGACACAGTTTAGCCCACAACAACATGTGAAATGAAATTTATTCTTGCATAACCAAGCAGCATTTCCCAATGCTGTTAATTGGCTTCCCTTTGCAGTCTACTTTAGGATTCCAGAGAAACAAATTACCACAGCTTTTGTTACACTTGCACTTAGAGGCCAAAGAGCACAGTATTTTACTGACATTAAACAGTATATCACAGTCTTAAAGTTGCTTAGACGTAAGCCCTAATGTAACAGATGTGAAATGTAATACCAATTCACTACAGTAGCAACTAGAAGCATATTAGAATTGCAACTTGTCTTATTTCTACAAAATATTCAATAGATCTTGTGGGGTTAAGACTTCAAAAGCACAGGCAACAAAAATAAACAGATAAATGGAACTATATCAAACTATAACCTTTGCACAGCAAATGAAACAACACAGTGAGGAGACAATCTGTAGAATGGGAGAAAATGTTCGCAAATTATTCATCTGACAAGGGACTAATCTGCAGAATATACAAGGAACTCAAACAACTCAACAGAAAAAAAAATCCCATTAATAAGTGGGCAAAGGATATGAATAGACATTATTCAAAAGAAGACATACCAATGGCCAACATGTATATGAAAAAATGCTTAACATCACCAATCACAGAAATGCAAGTCAAAAATCACAATAAGATCCTTATCCTGGTTAGAAGGTCTGTCATAAAAAAGACAAAAAATAACAAATATTGGCAAGGATTCAGAGAAAAGGGAACTCTTACACACTGCTAATAGGAATGTAAACTAGTACAGTCAGTATGGAAAACAATATGGAAGTTTCTCAAAAAGCTAAAAATAGAACTACCATATAAATACTGGTAGATATTTATCCAAAAGAAAGGAAATCAGTAAATCAAAGAGATACCTGCGCCCCCATATTTATCACAGCATTATTCATAATAGCCAAGATATGGAATCAAACTAAGTGCCCATCATTTGATGAATGGATAAAGAAAATGTGGGTACTATTCAGCCATTAAAAAAAAAAGAATGATGGCCCGGTGCCTGTAGCTCAGCAGCCACCAGGCACCAGCCACATACACTGAAGCTGGTGGGTTCAAATCCAGTCTGGGCCTGCCAAACAACAATGACAACTACAAACAAAAAATAAAAATAGCCAGGCACTGTGGCGGGCGCCTATACTCTCAGCTACCTGGGAAGCTGAGGCAAGAGAATTACGTAAGCCCAGGAGTTTGAGATTGCCGTGAGCTGTGATGCCACTGCACTCTACTGAGGGTTACAAAGTGAGACTCTGTCTCAAAAAACAAAACAAAACAAAAATGAAATCCTATATCAACATCATACTTTAAAGATTTAGAAAAAATAGTTTTTCATGTCCTATGGAACCAGATAAAAACTCATATGGCCAAGGTAATGCTTAGTAATATAAACAAAGCCAGAGGCATTACCCTACCAGAGTTTACGCTATATTACAAGTCCATAGTGATCAAAGCAGCATGGTATTGGCACAAAACTAAAGACATAGACACTTGGTATCAAGTAGAAAACCAAGAGATGAAACCAGTCCCTTATAGCCATCTGATCTTTGATAACAAAAGTATACACTGGGGGAAATAATCCCAATTCAATAAACGGTGCTGAGAGAACTGGATAGCCATATATAAAAGACTGAAACTCGACCCACACCTGTCACCACGTACAAAAATTGACTCAAGATGAAAAAAAGATTTAAATCTAAGGCAGGAAACAATTAAAATCCTGGAATAAAGTGTGCAGAAAATTCTTGAAGATGTTATGAAGAAGACTTCTATGGCAATTGCAACAACAACAGAAATTAACAAATGAGACTTAAAGTGAAAAGTTTCTGCACCACTAAGAACACAATAATCAAAGCAAATAGACAGTCTTCAGAATGGGAAAAGATATTTGCATGTTACAAATCTGGGGAAGGTGTGATAACTAGGATCTATAGAGAACTCAAATTGGTCAATGAAAAAAGAGTAAACAATCCCATCTATCACTGGGCAAGAGACATAAAAGCCTTCTCTGAGGAAGACAGATGAATGGCTAACAAACATGGGAAAATGCTCATCATCCCTAATTATCAGAGAAGTGCAAATCAAAACCCTGAGATATCACCTAACCCCAGTAAGATTAGCCCACATCCCAAAATCCCAAAGCAGTTGCTGGTATGGATGTGGAAAGAGGGGAGCTTTTTTTTTTTTTTTTCCAAGACAGAGTCTCATTTTGTCGCCCTCAGATTGGGCTCGAGCAATTCTCTTCTCTCAGTTTCTCTGGTAGCTGGGACTTTAGGTACCCACCACAGCACCCAGCTATCTTTAGAGACAAGGTCTCGCTGTGGCTCAGCCTGGTCTCAAACTCATGAGCTCAAGCAGTCCACCCGCCTTGGCCTCCCAGAGTACTAGGAAAGAGGGGAATACTTTTACACTGTTGGTGGAACTGCAAACTAATACAAGCTTTTGCAGCTTCTCAGGAAGGAAGTATGGAGAATTCTCGAAGAATTCAAGTTAGATCTCCTGTTTGACCCCCACAATGCCACTACTAGGCATCTACCCAGAAGAAAAATATCATTTTATCATAAGGCCATATGTACTAGATTATCACAGCTCAATTTATAATCACCACGATGTAGAAAGAGACTAAATTTCAGTTCAGGAATGGATTAACAAATTGTGGTATATGCATACCATGGAATACTATTCTACCATAAAGAAGATGGTGACTTCACATCATTTGTATTAACGTGGATGGAGTTGAAACACATTATTTTCAGTAAAGTATCACGAGAATGGAACAGCAAATATCCAATGTTCTCAATACTAATATGAAGCCAGTGTATGATCTAATTCATGCCCACATAGGAAAAAAACTCATTTCAATTCAAGTTGGGGGGAGAGGGAATGAGGGAAGGGGAAGAGGAGAGGGGGGTTTTGAGGTGCTCCCACTGAATGGGCACAAAGTAGAGATATATGGCATAGTTTTTAGGTGCAGGACATACATACAAGAGGGACTCTACCTAACAAATTCAAATATTGTGATTTGGTTGTTTGTACCGTCATATTAACCTAAAATTTAAAAGAAAAGAATGAAATCCTGTCATTTGCAGAAGTATGGATCAGTCTAGACGAGATTATATTAAGTGAAATAAGTCTGGCATAGGAAGATAAATGCCACCTGTTCTCACTTATATGTGGAAGCTTAAAAGACATGAATTTACAGAAGTACATAGTTTCCAGTGATTGTAAGAGGCTGGGAAGGATAGGAGGGAGGTAAGAATAGGGAGGGACTGGTTAACATACAAAATTACACCTAGATGGGAACAATAAGCTCGAGGGTTCTGTGGCACTATAAGGTCAGTATGGTTAATAACAATTTAGTGTATATTTTCATAAAACTAGAAAAGGAGATTTTGAATGTCCATAAGACAAAGAAATGATAACTATTTGAGGTGATCAATATACTAACTTGATTTAATAATTACACATTATATACATGTATGGCAAATCACTATGTTCCTTAAATATGTACAATTACCACATGTCAACTAAAAATAAAAGGGAAAAATTCATGAAAATCCAGCATGTTCCCAAGGCAAGATTATGCTCTTAAAGAGGACTGGAGCCAGGCAAGAAGGCTTACACCTGTAACCCAGCTACTTGGAAGTCTGAAGCACAGCCAGGAGTTCCAGGCTGTGATTGAGCTATGATTGTGCCACTGCATTCCAGCCCAGGTGACAAAGTGAGACCCCATCTGTAAAAGAAAATTTTTTAATGAATGGAAATCCCTTTTACCCCCAACCATCCAAACTAATGTCACTTACTCTTTTTTCTTTCTCATGGACCCTTCATATCACAATTTTTTAATCCAGTCTTATTTTCATTATTTCTTACATAATGTTTTCCTATCCTATTAGACTGTAGATGTACAATGCAGGGACCATATCTGCCTGTTGACCACTAGACCCAATATATGCTAGATGCCTAATAAATGCTTTGCCAGCTGAAAAAAAAAAAAAATGTGTGTCCGTGTATAATATATTCAATAGAATTTATTTATATGTACAGCTTTAACTAATGTATAAATAATTTGAATTTATTTATTTAAATTAAATTCAATCAAAATATTTAAATAATTTCATTAAAAATTATAACATTCACTATATAATCGGTATTCTGTAGTTTTATTAAGGGAAATTCAACTGTTTTCAAAGAAAACAATTTTTTGAAAAATTTCATTTGTGCTCTATACTTGGGCCACCAGGAACACCCCAGACCTGACGACTGAGCGAGGTCCCAGGCCCACTTGATTCTGGGGGACATTCCTTCTGGGGTTCGACTATATTCCGCGAGGGGGCGCGGCACCTGTACTGCCTCTTGCTTACCGCCAGGTGGAGGAAGACGGACCAGAGCAACTCTCTGGAATCGTTCATCTCTATGATCCTTGCAATGGCCTGAGCGACCCGGAAGCCGTGGCTGGCGAAGAGGGCAGTGCTTCCGGGTAGGTGCGAGGTGACCCTACACTGCTGCGGGGGTCTGCGGCGACAGCAGCCATGGGAGCCCACCTGGCTCGCCGCTACCTGGGCGATTCTTCTGTGGAGCCCGACCCCCTGCGGATGCCCACCTTCCCTCCCGATTACGGCTTCCCAGAGCGCAAGGAGCGTGGTGAGGCCCAGTGCGCAGGCGCGGCCGGCAGGAGCGGGGCGCGGGTGCCGGGAACCCAGGGTCCCCAAGGCTGGGCTCGAGCCTCACGACTTGTGCCTGCAATAAGTTCCAGCTGCAGTGCGACCCGGAGGAGTCAGAGAGCGCGCGTGGCCCTGCTTAAGTGCGGAGGCATCCCCAGCCAAGGGCACGGCTTGTATATAATCTCCGGGTCGAAAAACAGAGGCGCCTAGGAAAACAGCGCTCAGAGTGGGACTTTGTCCTGGGGGCAATGGGAGTCACAGAGGGTTTATCATGGAAGGGACATGTTAGTTGTATCCCTGTCCAGATGTGACTGCTACTTTTAAATATGCACAAGAAAACTCAGGGAGGTTTGTGACGTGCAGACTGTTCTGCACGATGCTTTTATGGTAATGTCACAGGTGTATTGATCACCAGTGCTGGGCCAGGCCTCAATTTGGGCACGGGGGATGCAGGAGGGAACTGGGGGGTGGAGGCGGGAATGCAAGCACTATCTTCAGGGAACTCACAGCCCACTAGGGGATATAATGGAATTAGGCAGGTCTTGGGAGCAGCACGTAGTAGGTAAAAAGTCAGGCTTCCAGGAGGCGGTGGCTGAAAGCAAAGACCCCAAGGAGGATGAGTAGAAGTTGACTGGAGAGAGAGGATAGAACCAGTGCTTAGAAGCAGAAGGAGCCAAGTACACAATGAGATTTGCTTTGTCAAAAGGTCCTGCTGTTTGCTGAGTGGGCAAAAACTTTGAGACAGAAGACCACTAAGCAGTGGGAGTGAAGACAGGTTGGATTTGAGAGAATGTTGGGAGGTGGTATAACCATCTCCCAACACTCTCCAGGTAGCCCTTTAGCCTCAGCTGAACCTACAACCCATTTTACCCACCTCCTTGCTACTGCCTCAGCACCCTGCTTTGCAAATGCCAGCAACTCCCTCTCCTCTTCTTCCCTCTCCTTAGCACCTGTTTCTATGCAGCTTCCCCAAACTACATGGCTGTTAGTCCTCAGCTCTCACCTAACCTTCAGAAGCAAGAAGCACAATTGATCAAGTACAGTTGATCACTGCCATTGCCTGGAAGTCTCTCCTCCCCTGGCTCCCAGGACACTTCACTGGGGACTGCTTTACTGATACTTCTTCACCTCCCCTTTGGAGTACCCCAGGGCTCAGGCCTTCTCTTTTCTGTCCACCATCCCCTGGCTTCAGGTACCTTTTGCACATAGTGCTCACAGTTTTTGTCTCCTGCTGGGCCTTGACCTTTAACTCCAGACTCCTGGATCCCACTGCCTGCTCAGCATCTCCACACATTGTCAACTGTCACAGTCAGTGGGCCCAAAACAGCTCCTGAATGTCTCTGAAAGCCTGCCCTTCCCTCTTCCCTGTCCCAGTAACTGGGGGCTCCATCCTTGCTTGGGCTCAAAACCCCCCAAGGCATCCTGATGTCTAATCTCACATTTCTTTGCATTTGTTTTGCTACTTGGAGTGTCTTCCCCCAGGTGTCTGTGTAACTCATTCCCTCACCACCTCATGCTTCCTCTCCCAGCATTCCCATTCTCTCTCCCTCTCCCTCTCTGCTCTCACATCACTTTTTCTCCCTCATTCTTTTTTTTTTTTTTTTT
>NW_003852522.1:186064-209678 GCF_000181295.1 Otolemur garnettii
TGAGCAGTCCTCTTGCCTCACCCTCCCCAGTAGCTGGTACTACAGGCACCCCCCCCCCACCATGCCTGGCTAGTTTTTCTATTTTTAGTAGAGATGGGGGTCTTGCTAAGGCTGGTCTCGAATTTCTGAGCTCAAGCAATCTACCATCCTCCACCTGCCAGAGTGCTAGGATTACAGGTGTAAGCCACTACACCCAGCCCTCTCCCTAATATTTAATCATTACCAGGTATTCTGCCAGACACGCTTTGCTTGTTCTGTACTTCCCTTCAACTGCAGGGATGATTGTGTGTTGTGTTCACTGCTGTATCCCCACAACTTAGCACACAGTTAGGTGCTCCAGAATCTTTGAGTTTGATTTAAGTTGTGTGACTGTAAGATACAAAAGAAGGAGGGGTCTAGCATTGCTGACTGAAGCACCAGGTGCAGGTGGCATCACATTGACATGAGAACCAGTAGGAGGCTGTGTGTGGATGCCCTAGGGCTCAGGCACCATATAGGATGGAGGGACCATGTTGAAAGGTCTCTCAGGTGCCAGTGTTTGGGCAGCTGCAGAAATGGGAGGAGCCACGGTAAGAGAAAGGATGCAACCAAGTGAAAGGCTGAGGAAGGGTGGTATGAGAGGAAGCCTGAGGTGGCTGGGCAGTGGTGGGATGGGGTAGAACCAGAAGTGAAGAGATATGGGGGCAGGAGAGCAACTAGGCCCAAGTGAGACCAGAGTCGTAGCCAGGAAGCAAAAGGGAGAGAAACCAGCCTGGGGAGGGTCACAATTGAGAGGTACACATGCCTGGTCTCCCTTGGGCAAGTGGAAAGGAGCTCAGACCAAGAAAGGTGTCATGGTAAGGAGAGTCAGGGAGGCTGGGTAAGGTGGCCCATAATGGGGTACACAAATAGAAGAGCAGAGTGCTGAGGAAGGCAATGAGGCTGGAGCACAGGATTGCTGGGCACACCAGCCCTAGGCTGGGATGTGGTTGATTCCTAATGGCCCAGGTGAGCCTCCTCCTGAAGTTGACTTTGTCCAGGGTCAGGGGCTCTGGGACCCACAGCTAGTCTGGCTGTCTTTGGTGGTATGTGCCTAAGTACTTTACAGGTATATTAGCTCAGTTCACGCTCAGGTAACTCAGGTTACCTGACAGTCCATTCTGTGGTACAAGGAACTGAGCACAGAGAGCCCTTGACAGGTGATTTTGTTCCTGAGCTTGGGCTCTACAGAGTGGCACTGGCAGAGTGGCCATGGAGAGAGGGTTATTTGGGGGAGCGGGACAAAGCCACCCTCCTTTTGTCTAGGCTTCAGTGTCCAGGTTTGCCTTTGTGCAAATTAGAAAAAGAGGCCCCTTCAAGATACTGTTAATGGCTGTAATCCACTGCCATCTGCCACCCAGTTATCCAGAAGGGACGCCTGTGCATTGTGGCTGATGCATGCAGGGGCTCCTGTGGGGAACCCCTGGCAGTTAAGACACTCACAAGCCAGCCTGGCTGAACCCCGGCCACTCCTCCCACAGAAATGGTGGCCACACAGCAGGAGATGAGTGATGCACAGCTGACACTCCAGCAGCGAGACTACTGTGCCCACTACCTCATCCGGCTGCTCAAGTGCAAGCGTGACAGCTTCCCCAACTTCCTGGCCTGCAAGCATGAGCAGCATGACTGGGACTACTGTGAACACCTTGAGTGAGCCCCAGGCCCATCCCAAGCCCTTGCCACACCCCTGGCCCTGGATTCCAGGAGGGTGTGGCCCCAGAGGCCAAGAACAGTGAACTGAAGTTTCTAGCCAGGCCCTACCTTAGTCCCACAGAGGACTCTCCAGAGCCTAGTGGGTGGGACAGAGGAAGAATCTGAATGGGACAGGGGTCTAAAAACACCTAGACAGCTGCCCCAGGGCTCACTGGTGTACACCAAGGAAATAGTAGAGTCAGAGCAGCCAGCACCTGCTTGGGCACCCCTAGACATGAACCATAGACACAGAGGCCATCCCACCCAGAGACCTCCCTCATGGTGCTTTGGGATACCCACTCCAATCCCATCCACTTCCCAGGGTTATAAGAGGGCCATGTCCCAGCCAGAGAGCCTAGTAACTCTTCTCATGCTCTGCCTATAGCTACGTGAAACGCATGAAGGAGTTTGAACGGGAGCGGCGGCTGCTCCAGCGGAAGAAGCGGCGGGAAAAGAGGGAGGCAGAGGCTGCCCAAGGCAAGGGGACCGGAGAGGTGGCTCCCGAGGTGGCTCTATAGGGAGTCTGCCCACCCTGTGGACCAGTCAAAGAAATAAAATCCTCCAAGCCCTTCAGCCTGAGCCCACCTTTTACTGTGCTATGGGGAGGGTGGGAGGTGCATCATGGTGGTGCCCAAGCCCACGAAAGAAACACACAGGACCTGAGTCTAATAGGGACAGGCAGGTTTATTCCAGGTGGTGGAGAGCTGTGGTCTGCACTACTCTAGAATGACACTGAGGTAAGGGGACGACAGCCTGGCTTGGCTGAGCAGCTCAGAGCAGGAAAGGAATGATGGGCATGCGCAGGGGTGGGTAGTCACGGAACTCCTTCAGGTAGCTGCGATGCTTGCCCTTGGCCCAGATGGTCATCTGGGTGAAGCCCACAAGGGAGAAAAGAGCCACTGTGGGGAAAAATGGGGGTGTCAGAGAAGGGCTGCCTGGCCCAGATAGCAGGGCAGTGGTGAGGAAGGGGCAGCAAGCTCACCTGGGAGACACTGTGTCATGATGGCAAAGCCAATCCAGGACCCCACCTACAGGCAGAGGAGATGGGAGGGTGAGGGTGGACAGGGCTGGGCAAGGTTGGCATTTCTGTACAGTCTCACTCAACCCTGCACATGTGGATACCCACAACTCAGCCAGCCACCTCCCCATAGTCCTTGCTTCCTAAGTGGGGGTGGGGGAACCTCAAGTGAAGACAGTGATGTGTGATAGAAGCCCAGTGTTACACAGCCCAAGAGCCCAAGAGGCCATGGCTTCTCCAAGTGCAGGCTGAAAAAATGGTTGCCAGACCAAGTGCCCGTTCCTAGGGCTGGCCCCTCCACATAGAACCCTAGGCTCCAGAAGGGAGAAAGGCAGGGCAGCCCCTTACCTCATAGGTGTAGTTGGGGCAGGACACTAGCACGAAGAGCCAAGTAAAGGGGTTCTTGGTGGGGTAGGGGATCTTCCGGGTCTTGGACCCTGGCAGGTAGGACAAGCCGAGCAGCAGGTCAGACCCCCCTCAGCCCCCATTAGCATGAGCCCACCCCAGACCCACAGGCGGCCACTCACCAGCAGGCCGCAGATCCCGCAGGGCCATGTGGATGGAGAAGTTGCCAAGCTGGCAGATCTGTCAAGGGAGCAGGATCAGCCTAGAGCCCACCAGCTGACCCCTCCCGCCCCCATCACCACCCCCAGCCTCCTTACCACAAAGATGGCCAGTGCCAGTTTAACCTGCTGGGCTCCATAGGCTGAAGAGGAAGCAGGGACATGAGACCGACGCGGGGAGGGTCTACGGTAAGGGAAGGGCTGGGGCGGGCGATCTGAGGCCACTTACTGGGGGGCGTGTACAGTGGGTGATTGATGTAATAAGCCATCCACGCTGCGAAGCCCCAGTAGTAGGTACAGTTCTGAAAGGGAGCCGGGCAGGGATGGGACGAGGGTCAACGCTGCGAGGGAGGGGTCGGGATGGTGGGCGGGGCTGGGGCAGGAATCTGCAGGGGAGGGGCCAGAATGGCGGGCGGGGCTCTCACTTTGAAGATGTTGCGCAAAGGCATGGTGCCATGGGAGAAGCGGTGCACAAAAAGTGTCTCCAGCAGGCGCTTGATGTAGTGGAATGAGTGGCAGATGCAGGCGAGGCTGTAGAGGAGGAATGGACTCAGCTGGAGCTGGTCCAGCGGGCCTTCCACCCTTCATCCACCAATTGCCCTGTTCCCGCCTGGCCCCACTCACTGCACCACCGTGTGCCGACTGGACGTAAAGTCGTATTTGTGGCCGTAGATGAAGGGCACCCGGAAGTAGAAGAGCAGGTAGATAAAAAGGGGCCCCGCATACTCTGTCAGGAAGACCTGAAGGTACAAGGGAGCAAGGTGAGTCATCCCACTATGGCTGATTGGAAAGGGGTCTGTGGATGGGGTTAGGACTCACCGTGACCCAGCTGATTTGGGCCCCCAAGTCCCGGAAATAGAGTGTGGCCGTGGTGCCCACAGGCAGCTTTTGCAGAACATCCTCATCCTTCAGAGACTTGCCCTCTGCAGAGAGGTGGGCCAGGGCTCAGGGCCTGCCTGGGCCTTCTCCCACTGCCACCCAGGAGCCCAGGGGTGGGCCAAGTGGACAAATGTACTCACTGGGGTCCAGGCGGAGGGACTGGCGGGCAGGGTACCACTGTGGATCTGGAGGGACAACAGGGCAATCACAGCCTACAGCTTAGCAGGCAGGGCTCAGCCTGCCAGCTGCCCACTCCCCTGTGCCTCTCAGGGTTTGAGGATTCTGGGGCCCCACAGCTCCTCCCACCCTGGGCAAGGCCTCTTGGGCCTGTGTAGTTCCAGAATACCATCTGGAAAAGCGGGGGCAGAAGCAAGATCTTGTCCTTCTGAATGCCCAGCGAGGGCGTTATTGCTGAGGGACACATCAGGCCACCTGCCCCAGCCAAGCCCAGAGAAGCCTGGGCCTCACAGGAGGCATCTCTGCAGGCCCTTGAAGGAGGAAGCATACAGGATGGAGTCTCTCCCAGAGGCTCTTGGCCAGAGGGATTACAGGGACCAGTGTGGCGGGCCCTAGACTCACGGGACTTGGTGAAGAGGTTCTTGATCTCCGCGATGGTGGCATGGGGCTCCACCTGGGAAGCACAGGCCAGAGGGACATCAGCCCGGAAGAAGCCCAGGCCCAGGATTGGGGGTGTGGCAGGGAGTGGATGGACTGGGGGCCAAGGCTGCTACTATGGGAAGAGGGGTTGGGGTCCAAACACCCACCTCCATGCTCACGGCAGGAGCATCAAGGGCCCTGCCAGTGTGGGGACAGCTGTGGGCCTGTGGGCTCCAGTTTTACCAGGCAGCCAGGCTTAAATAAGCTCAGGAAGCTAGACCTGCTTACCTGCCCCTCCTTTCCACTTTTTATCCCCAACTCCCCCAGGGTGAAGGCCTCTGTCCTCCCCAAGGATGGCCCAAGCCACTGACCTAGGCAGGGGCACTGGCCTTGGCAGGGGCAGGTCCTAGCGCTCCACCTCCCCAGGCCCCAAAGCCCCTACAGGGTCCAGTGAGACTGCCCTACCTCCTCCCCAGCTGGAAGCCAGCTCCTGGCCACATCCAGGGCCATGGCTATCCACTCTACCCCAAGTGGGCACACTACCCCTCATATGCCCTCTGAAGGGCAGGGGGGTGGGGCACCAGGGCAGAATCACGGGTATGAAGGGTCCAGCTGGACGGCTCCAGGGCTAGAAAGAGTAGGGTCCCTGGCCCAATGCCCAAGGCCCAATACAGCCAATGAGATGGTCCTACCTTGTCTAGGAAACACAGCTTTTCCCTCGTCTTTGCATCCAGAATCTCCACCTCAAAGAAGAGAACAGCCTTTTTAGGTTTCTTGGCTGCCTTCGGGGGCATGGGCCGGGGCAGCCCATTGAGACCAAAGCCAGGAGCAAAGCCAGGACCAAGGCCAGGGCTGAGGCTGGGCCCAAGGCCGGGGCTGGTCTCCCGGGCCACCATGCTCAAGTTCATGTCCATGCTGCCTGCCTCAGGCCCTGTGGCTCCACTCTGCCCACAGTGGCCAGTAGCCTCAGCTCCCAAACATCAGCCCCCACCACCAACCTCTCCATACGAAGCTGCTCTGGGCCGGGCAGGCGTGATCAAATTCTGCCGCGGTGCTGGAAAGAAGCCCGGGCCTGCTCTGGTGCTGCCAACTTCTCTGCCAAATGTAACCCGAGTGGCACCAGAGCCACTGCCCAGCTAAATATAAAACCATCCCAGACTGAGCACCCCCAAGGAGCCATGCCACAGATCGTCTCTGGAACGGCCTAAGGAGCAACACCCCAGGAGCTAGGCTGGTGAAAGAGGCTTTTGAGTACACACAGCCTCTCAAAAACACTAGGAGCAGGGAAATTCCTCCAGGGACAGCCTGGGACAGCCTCCCAGCATGACCTGCCCCAGCCAATGGCCAGAGGAGGGTGAGAGGCCAGGAAGCAGCTCAGGCCACGGCACCCAGCTTAGGCCTAGAGAGTTTACAGGGCTTGGAGAAATCCCAGCTATTTTGAGAATCTGCCAGATAGATCATCCATTTCCCCTTCTGAGCTGCAAAAGACACTCTGGATTACCTTCCTTGTGCATTTGTGTTCCCAGGGAGGTGACAGATTCCACAGTTATTGGAGCAGAGACTCCCTCTAAATGTGGACCAATCAGGGAACAATAAAGTGCCTGCAGCTGGACTGATGAGGCTCCCCAACATCCCTCTCCACCATTTCTCACCTTGTGGCCACAAACAGAGCAGTCCTCCCTCCCAGTCAGCCCAGCACCGCACCCACATCCAGGCCCTGGGCCCCACAAAGCCCAGAACACATGGGCTGCATCTCCTGGGCCATGAGCCAGATCTGTGCCAGCCCCTGCAGAAGAGCCTGGCCCAGCTCTCCCACAGCCCCCAAGTGGACAATCAATCAATGAATGGCAGTGCAGAGGGGAGAGAGGGCACCTCAGGAGATGTGATCCACCATCCAAGCAGGTGAGGAAAGGCTACTGGGGTAAGGTTCAGCATGATCCTATCAGACAAGAGCTGTAGCAAGCAAGGTGGTTCTGAAGCCAAGTCTGACACTGGCCAGCAATGACAGAGGACCCATCCCACCCACAGACCCCCAGCTGGCCCTGAGTCAGAGGCAGCCTGAGGAAAAGGAGTGAGGCATGCTGCTCAGAGATAAACCCTAGGCCAGCTGGGGTTTGCCTCTGAGGCCACCACTATCAAGGGCACGTCTGCCCACCCAGAGCCCAGGGAGATGGGTCTACTGCAGCTGGAGGCCACCATGAAGGAGAGGGCTTCATAGTTAACCCGGAGAAGCTGGGCACCCAACAGGTTTCTTGGCAAGGCAGGGTACACAGTGAGCAGCACCCAGGACTATCTCCAGCCCTGCCCTACAGTCACTGGGGGACCCTGGGCATGTCATCTCTCTTGGGGCCTCAGCTCAGGGGCAAGTAGGAAGGTGTCTACCTCCTCAGACTGTGAGGTGATGCGTGTAAAGCACCAGGTGATAGCTGCCATATGGAAAACTCCCCAGAACTGCAGGCACTGAGGAAGGGTTAGACCCCATGGGAGGCGGCCTGGCACCTCATCCTGGGTCAGATCCTGATTCCCCCACTGGTCTGCAGGTCCCTGCTTGCCCTTTTATGATATACACACCCTGCTTCCTGGATATTGAGGATACAAGGGGGCCCAACACCCCAGAAGTCAAGGCTGGTGATGCCTGCTGAGTACCTGCTATCAATTCCAGGCTTTGCCAGGATGTGTGGCCTTGAGGGGCAGGTTACCGAGCCCCTCTGAGCCACCAGGATAACAAGGCCAGAAAGACCTAGCACATGGAGGGGCCAGAAAAAAAGAGCCTGGTCACTCAGCTAGCTCAGTCAGCAGAGCAAAGGAAAAAAAAATAAAAGAACAAAGAGCCTGGTCACAGTGCTAAGAGCATCAAGCCCCACCAAGGGTACTTATAGGAGAGGGACAGGGAACACATGGAATGCACCAAAAAGGGTTATAAGAGTAGGGCCTGGCCAGGCACAGGGCCAGCCCTGTGGCTGCAGGTATATTAATAGTTCCTGGGCCTTAGGCAGGCAGTGCCCACATGCCTTCAAGTCCGTGTGGCCTGCAGGAAGGCAGCCCAGTGTCTACTGGGAGAGGAGGCCTCTGAGTTCCTGCTGAACCACTCAACAGCTTAAAATACAACCAACCCCTCTCCCTGCCCAGCCAGCTGCTGAGGGGAGGGCTGAAATTCTACCCTATCCCCCAGCCCAGGCACAGGACCAGAGCCCAGGAAGGACAGCACTGGCCGTCGGGGCCCAACGGACTGCTAAGACGCTGGGCTGAGGCAGGAGTGGGTAGATGGGAGAGGGGCCACACTCACAGCAACAGCAGCAGCAGTGCCCAGGCCAGCTAAGGCCAGAGGAAAAGAGCTGCCCTGCTAGTACAGAGGTAAGCCCCAGCTGCAGGGCAGCACCCTGGGAGCCCTCGGAGGGCAGGAATGCCTGAGGCCAGGGGCATTGCAGCAGGATTGATCCTCAGTGGGACAGCTGTACTTCTCCGACCTCCTACCCCAAATCCCCAGTCACAGTGGCCATCTTCCCCCAAAGAGAGGACTGAAAGGCCCGAGGGAGGACATGGGACCTCTCTGAACTATTCGTGCAACTCTCTGTGCCTCAGTAATGACTTCAAAGTAAAAAGGTAAGTAAAAGTTAAGTAAAAGGTAAGTGAAAGAAGCTGGATGCAAAGGGCCACATGTTCATAGGTAAAGTCCAGAGTAGACAGAAAGCAGACTAGTGGGTGCCATGGGGTGGGGGGAGAAACAGAGAGAAACTGCTGATGGGTACCTGGTCTTCTTTTGGAGCGATGACAATGTTCTAGAGCTAGAAAGAGGTGGTGGTTGCACAACATTGAATGCCACTCATATGTTCACATTTAAATGAGTTAGTTTTATGTTACATGAATTTCGCCTCAATAAATTATTTTTTAAAGGGATAAGGGAGATAAACAAGTCTAAATTACCCATTAAAAAAAAGTTCCAGGCAGGGGAACAAGAGAGGTTCTCTACTCCCACCCCTGGAGACTGGGGGCCTAACTGGGTGACATCATCATGTACTTCCCTATCCTTGTCCTAGGGCAGGAATTGCACCTCTCCCACCCCACCTCCGCACTGTGCACACAAGCTTGCTCAGGTCTGAGGCCAATAGGGGGGAGGGCCCAGGGGATGCCAAGGACTACAGCCAGAGGGCACAGGCAGCTGCTGAGCAAAGCCCCAGGCAGAGGGTTCTGAGCACAGAAGTGGGGCAGTGGGCTCCCACCTGTCCTTCAGAGAAAGTGGCCCCAGGGCTGGGAAGAGTGGAGGGACAAAGCTGGGACAGGGGAGATGCTCAGGATGAATTAAAGCAGGTCTATGAAGGGGTAACTGGCCTGAGTGAGGTCCCAACCTGCCTGCAGGCAGAGGGTGTGGCCCAGCTGCCTCAGACACAACAGACAGGCAGAGGACAAGGATGAGGGCAAGTGCTTTGGGAAGGCTAGTGGCTCTAGGATGAAAGTTCCACTAGCCTGGAATTCTCAAGGCCTGAGATTCCTGGGCCCACCGACAGCAACTCGTGGTAGCACGAGGTCGGGGCGGGGCTGAGAGCCAGGACTAAGGGTGTGGTTCTGAAGCAGTGGTTCAGGGACCAGGCTTCAGCTTCCCCCAGCTGTGTCCAGGGCCCTGCTGAGCAGCAGGGCCCACAATCTTTACTCTCTTTGTGATAATAAAGATCTTATTCATGAAGTAGGAGCAGCAGAAAAAGGGGGTCCTACTTTCTGAGCACTTGTTCTGAGCCAACTGTGTCCAGAACCATTTGGGAGCCAGAGCTCCTAGTATCATCCCCAGCTGGCAGATGAGAAAAGAAGAGCAGCAGAAGAACAGAATAGTCATGAAACCATAGGAGAGGTCCACAGTGTTTGCATGGGCTATCTGCTGTCTCAAACACCCTCAACTCCCAAGGCCTTCAGAGGGCTGTTTAGGGAGACCCTACTGACCTTGTACTTAAAATAGAGACATTTACCATCTGCCTCTCATTAGAGACTAAAGCAGTGATTCTCAACCTTCCTAATGCCATGATGTATTTTCATTGTTATAAAGGGGTCCCTGACCCACAGGTTGAGAACTGCTGGACTAGAGCAACAACTCTTGAAGGCAGCAAATATCTGTACTCAGCCACTTTCCAGCACCCAGAACAGGGCCAGTGTGGAGCTGTGTTCACATAGTACCTGGGGGAAGGTCACATAGGTCATACCCCAAAGCCTCCTCCTCTTCCCCCCTCCTTCACCACACTCTAGGCCCTGCCCACCATGCCAGACACCAGAGC
The DNA here is from genome assembly GCF_000181295.1 of Otolemur garnettii. NCBI lineage: Eukaryota > Metazoa > Chordata > Mammalia > Primates > Galagidae > Otolemur > Otolemur garnettii. The sequence goes on from NW_003852522.1 coordinate 196,093, forward strand.
AAAGGTGGGCACTCAGATGCAGAGGCTGCCTGCAGGAAGCCTCACCACAGGAGGGCTTCTGTGAGGCCCCACCCAGTTCTGGTGACCCTATGGCAGCACTCTGACTACCAGACCCTCCTACCTGGCTCTAGTGTACCCCTCATGGAGGAAAAGGGTCAGCTGACCAGGCTATGGGGACTCCAGCTCTCAGGGAAGCCGGGCTGTCTTTCACTGTAACTCCAACACATGCTGACCAGCTCAGTATGGCCTGGGCCCTTGAAAGTGGCACCACAGTCCCACTCCCAAGGAAGGTAAGACCCTGAGAGCTAGTGGTGGGCATGCCTCCTCAGCTGTGCTTATGCTCCACCATACTGAGATCAGAAAGACTCACCGATTTCCTGGCTGTGTGGCCCTGGACAAGTTACCCAACTTCTCTGAACCTTCATCTGCAAAGTGGCTTTCCCCACCCGACATCCCCCAGGATTATAAGAATTACAGGGATGATAACAAAAAGAAAAGTACATAACCATCTCTAGTCTAGAATAAATCTTATTAAATATAAGTATTATTTGACCAATAGCTATGCCAGATGCACAAAACAGCCAGGCCTTGCCCTCCTCCTGAAACCCTGACCATGGTCTTAGAAGAGTTAGGACATAAGGGTCAGAGAACTGGTGTAACAATGCCTCACCCAGTGAGTAACAGCAAACCATACTCTAACAATAGCAAGACACATACAGGTGGCATTGCCACCAGGATGACTGGTTGCCAGAGGCAGAGGTTGTGACACTCTCCACTGCCCCCTTATGGCCACAGCCTTTACTCTCACTGGCTGGAAAGACACCTGAAACAGCAGCCTGCCCAGGCAGGGTTCCAAAGCCCTTTGTCAGAACAGCTCCAATGCAAAATGGAACCTTAACCCTTGCTCTGCCACAAGCCAAGAGAACTCAAAAGAGCCACTGTCCTGCATGCATTCATTCATTCCTCCCACATCTCAGGTACTGTTCCAGGCTCCAGGACACAACAATGAACAAAACCAAGACCCTGCCTTCAAAAGATCTGTATTCTAGTCTGTGTGCCGGGAGAGTGGGGAGGATGGCCATTTTAGACTGGTCAAGAAAAGCTTCCTTAAGTGCTTTAGAGCAAAGGCCAGTGGGAATAGAGAGGGAACAGCAGACCCAAAGACCCTGGGGCTGAACCATGCTTAGTATTTTTGAAGAATAGAGTGAGCAGAGAGAGTGGGGGCACAGAGGAGACAGAGGGGATTGTACAGGCCTCGTAGACCACAGGGAGAACTTTGGCTTTTTCTTTGAATGAGGTGAGAGCCATGGAGAACTCCTGAGCAGCTGAGGGATGTGACTCTACTGAGGTATTCACAAGTGCACACTGGCCATTACTGAAGGGGAACAGGCAGCAAGGGTGAAGGCAGGAGCTGGGACACCAGGACAAGAGAGCAGGGAGGGATACATGGAGGGAGTGAAAAGTGGTCAAATTCTGGACAAACTATGAAGGTGGAAGCAACAAGACCTAACAATGGTCTAGATGTAGGGATGAGATGTGTGGGGAGTCTGGGACGGCAGGAAGAGCTGAATTTGCAACTTCTGCTCACCACCCAAGAGGCACAGCCAGGCAGGCTTGGCACATGCAGTCTGGCACCAATGCCCAGAAGGACTCTCAAGCTTCAGCTTCCCCATCTTTACAAACAAGCTGGGACTGATGCTTCCCAGGCCCCTCCCATCTGTAAACAAGACTCAGTGGACTTGTTGGCTGCAGAGTCCACATCACAAGACCAGGCATGGTGCCTCCCTGCCCGGGACAAGAGGCAAGCACAGGCCTCAGAGTGAGCCTGGATTCAAGATGGGCCTCTGTGTGTCCTAAGATGTGACCTGCCCTATGGATGGGTGACTACAGCAGCCAACAGTTACTGTATGCTCCCTGCCTGGGCTGGAACTGCAGCAGCTTCCCTGATGCCTTTCACACTCACTGTAGCCTGAGGGACCAGGAGTCTTTAGCTCTATTCCATAGATTGAAGAAGCTGAGACCCAAGGAGTAAGGAGCACACCCAGGTCACCTGGGAGTAAACACCAGAGCAGAGACACTTACATATGCATGTTCATGGCCAGGCCTTCTACAACATGAGGGGCTTTGGGCCTCCACACAGAGCTGGTACAATGCAGAATACCCTGTCTCTGATCAGGGAGCTCCAGCAGGCTCTCCTGGACCCCACAGAGAACAGTACTTCCTCATGGGAAGCATCTTCCCCCAAGGCTGGGAAACAAGAGGCTTGGCCAGAGATGCAAGCCCTAGTGCAGCCAGGGACCCCCGGCAAAGATGTAAAGGGCCTCACAAGTCCTTTAGCTGGCTTCCCTCATGGCCTCACCAGAGACTAAGGCTGCTGCACTGACAGCCTGAGCTGTCTGTGAAAACACTTCCTAGCCCAGAGGACAAAGGCCTGGCCCACCATCCCTGCCTGAACAGCACCAGCCACCACACTTGAATCGCAAATACAGAGACTTGAGCACATTCACCTGGACTGCAGCTCAACAGCTCAGCAGATCAGCACCTCAGCACTTTCAGCTCCTTTTCCCTTCCACTTTCCAGAAATATTGTGTCACACTGCTAATGCCAGGATGGCTGAGAAGAACTTGGGCTCAGCTGCCAGGAAGTTAGCACAGGCTGCACCTGCTCAGCCAGAAATACCTCCTTCCCCAGTGGCCTTGGCTTGTGACCTCATTTCTCTGCAGTACCAAGGGGATGGTCTTACCAGCCTCCCTGAGATGCCATGGTGGAGACAGAACATTACCCAGCACAAAGGCTGAGAGACACTGGCAACCTACACTTTAACCACTCTGTTCCTATCTCCTGTCCCTGCTGGCAAGACAAGAGGTACCAGGGTCTGAACACGATGTCCCTAGGCTCCCAGATCCAGGGCCTGGGCCAGAGACAATGGTACCCTGAGGCCAAGAAAATCTGGGGCTGCCATTCCTGCCTGGCAGAGCCCTATGCAACTAGGTAGCAACCTAGCCTTAGAAGATGTTCATCAGATGCCTGTGTGCTCCTGGGTTGGTTGATCCAACCACAAGAGTCAGAGATGAAGGTGCCCAATAAACACAGGGAAGAATCAGAGGATCAAGATCTCGGTCCTAGGCCTGCCCTATATTCACTAGACTAGCAACTCCCTGGCACCCACAGCCTACACACACACATCTCTGGGTGCCTACCGGAGTCCAAGTGGCATTGCTCAAGTCTGTTTCATTTAGATGAGCTGCCAAGAGTGATATCTATCAGATGGTTTCCTCATCCCTGGAACTGTGCAGAGGACCCAAGCCTCACCCAGGCCTGGTAAGCTAAGGATTGTGACACCTGTTTAGGCAGCTTAGAAAACTGGGGCTTGGAAATGAGGAGGCCCTTGACCAAGGCAAGTAAATAGCCTAGAAGTGCCAAAGTGAGTGCACACCCAGCATGCCTGGGCCCAAAGCTCCCATAACACAATATGCCCTTGCCCTAAAGAGCTGAGCCACATGTTAACAGAGAAAGAGAAAAACCAAAGCAAAAAAACAACACTGAATCTACTTATCCAGAACATGACAGGCCGGCCGGCCTGCCTGCCTGCCTGCCTGCCTGCTAGTCAGACTCTGAGTGAGTGTGGGGAGCCCAAGGACCCCACCCTCCAGCCTCAACCTGCCCAGCCACTCGCAGTCTGTCAGCTTCTGATACCAGAGGGGCCCATCCAGGGTCAGCAGCTGTGGCAATGCTTCCTGCATCTTTTCCTGTCACAAGCTAAGGACACCAACAGGCCTGGGAAAGCAGGGGTGAGGTTGTCCCCAAAGCTGGCCAATGAGAACAATGTCATACCAACCATGCCTGTCTGAGCCTCAGCTTCTCCATCTGATAAATGGGTATGTTCATAAGAGGACCTAACACACAGGGTTTCTTGGGAATTGGAGGAAATTCCTGTGGCACCCATGGTCTGTGACAGAGGGGCCTGCCCATTAGACCCTGACCTCTAGACACTGGCATTGGAAATTCTGATGACAGGGCCAGCACTCAGCTTCAAAAACTCCCAGGCAACATATGGAGACAGCCATGTTTAGCCTGGGCTGTATTCCTCAAACAGTCCCCTGGCCTTTGGAGAGGTCCTGAAACTCTTATTTACTGACTGGGCCCTCTGAGTGGGGCTTCAGTCAATCTCCATGATTACTCTCCTCCTCTTCCCCACAAAGGCACCAACAGGCAGTGTGAGAGCACTCAGCTCCCACCAGGCCATACAGACACTGTTAGATTGGCATGGTGACCCATTTTACAGATAAGAAGACCAAGGCTTGGAGAGTACAAGTAACAAGCTTAAGGACATATGCGTGACAAACTCCAGGGGGCAGGACTCCATGTGTGTTTATTCCTTAGAACTGAATACTCATGGGCACCAGCCCTAGGGGAGGTCTAGTCTGGGGACTATTCTTTCTTCCTCCAAGGCTATCCCTGACACTCCCTTTTAACTCTCCAGGCCCAGACCCCTCAAGGATGGCCCAGATCTGTACCCTTGCGCCCACTGGCTGGGTCTTAGTGACCACACCTGGGTCGCTCCATCTCTGGGCTGGAAGGTGCTATTGGCCCAGGAAGCCTGTAAACAGGCAGAGACTCTAGACCTTGCAGATACAAGGTGACAGGAGGAATAGGAGGAATTCACCAAGGCAGACCCCCACTGGCCGAGTCCAAAAGCCAAGTCAGTCCACCCCGTGAGCTCAGCTTGCCAAACCGCCCAGTCTAGATCCAGCCTCAGACATGCAGCAGCAGCTAACACCCCACCACTCCCCCAGCTCACAATAGTGGGCCACATCCTAGACACCAATTACCTCCTTTACTACTAATCCTCTTTTGCAGAGGAGGAAACTGTGGCTCATTTGTTCACTGACATACACCAGGCACTGTTCGGGGATCTAGGGATTTAGCCATGGAAGGAGAGAAAAAAAAAATCCTTGTCTACATGGAGCTAACATTTTAACAGAGAAAAAGACACAATGAAATAGTTACATATAATATATTAGAAGGTGACATGTGATGTGGAAAAAACAAAGCAAGAAGAAAACACAAGGAGTGATGGATGAAGAGGAATAGGTGTACCGTTTATATTATATAAAGTCATCAAAAACTGGGCTTGGGCTCGGCGCCTATAGCTCAACCGGCTAAGGCGCCAGCCACGTACACCTAAGGTGGCGGGTTCGAATCCCCAGCCCGGACCTGCCAAACAACAATGATGGCTGCAACCAAAAAATAGCCGGGCGTTGTGGCGGGCGCCTGTGGTCCCAGCTACTTGGGAGGCAGAGGCAGGAGACTCGCTTGAGCCCAGGAGTTGGAGGTTGCTATGAGCTGTAATGCCACGGCACTCTGCCCAGGGGGACAGCTTGAGGCTCTGTCTCAAAAAAAAAAAAAAAAAAAAAAAACTGGGCTTGGTGGCACACCCCTATAATCCCAGCTCCTGGGGTAGGGAGCTAAGGCAGAGGATTACTTGAGCCCAGGATCCTGAGGGGACTCTGAGCCAAGCCATAAAGGAGTGAAGACCCAGAGAAAGGCCCCCATTTGAAATCTGCGGAAACCATCTCAAGCAGATAAATGGCCTGTGCAAAGACCCTGAGGTACAGCGTGCTCAAGTAACCACACAAAGGCCTGTGTGACAAGGTGAGGGCAGGGAGGTGCAGGTCATGCAGGGTTTCATGTGGACTTTGTCTTTTACTCTAAGTAAGGTGGGATCATGGGAGGTTCTACGTAGAGCAGAGATATGACCTAACTTGAATTCTTAAAGGATCCTTCTGAATCATAGCAGAATAAGGGTGGAAGCAGGGAATCCCAATTAAAGGCTGTGGAAATAATGCTGTCAAAGATAATGATGGCTTAGGTGAGGGCTTTGGCAAACTACATCCAACAGGCCAACTCTGGTCCACAGCTTATTTTTGAGCAAGCTAAAAATTGTTTGTACATTTTCAAGTAGTTAGAAAAAAAAAACCTATATCATGACATATGAAAATTAAATGAGATTCAAGTTTTACCTTCCATAAATATTTATTGGAACAGGCCATGCTCATTGGTTGTCATCTATGGCTGCCATTGTGCTACGAGGTCAGAGTTGAGAAGCTGTCACAGAGGCTGTATGGCCTACAAAGCCTTTACTACTTGGCCCTTTGCAGATAAAGTTTGCCAACCCTTGGCTTAGGCCTAGCGACACCAGAGAAGCTGATAAGAAGTGGTTATATTCCAGATATATGGTGAAGGTGGAACTAAGGGCTATGCTGATTTTTAGACATGAGGCATGAGAGAAACAGAATCTAACAGCTTAGGGTCTAGATAACAGGAAGGCTGGAACTGCCATTATCTGGGTAAGAAAGATGCAGGTTTGGATTGGGGAAAACCCAGAGCTCCATTTGGACATGCCAAGTTTGAAACGCCCACCAAACATTCACCTGGAAAAGATCCAAGTCCTTGAGAAACACCACTCCCCAGCCCTCACCACCCCACCACCTCCCACCCTGAATTAGATGGAAACATTGATGAGTGAGCAAACTAAGTGCTCTGCAAACTTTAAGCTCCTAAAATAATTTTCTAAGTTCTATGTATCCCCCCCACAACACTTTTAAGCTGACATCTAATATTTTTTACCTAAGCTTGAATAGTTCACCTAATTGAATAGTTGTAAAAGATGTAATTTCTGGCTTATTGTAAACAGTGAAAATTTTCTATAAGTGTTTATAGAGCTCTATTAAATCTATCTGTAGAGTCTGAATGATTTAGTAATTTGATACCTACCATCAACCTTTAAAAAAAAAAAAAGCTATGAGCAAGCTCTTCAACATTTGTTCCTTTTTTACTTTGAATTCTATCCCCCTTTTCCACAGGATCTTACATGTTTATGATGAAGGTTATTAATCACCCAATCATATTTATCAAACTGAAATTTACTAAGGCTCAAAGTATAAAAGAAAAACCCTTCAGGATGAGTTATCCTTACAGTATCAGATGACATAAATCATGAACATAAATCACAATCAACACAGTAAAAATCTATCGCAACTGTTAATAAACGGTAGCCATAAATAGATTATTACTGCCTCTCTCATGGTACAAATGTACCCTTTCTCTCAGTTAATTCAGATCTCCAAGGTGAGTGCTTCTTATTGCTAATATGAGAAAGACACAGTTCAGCATCACTTTGACTCTCATTTCTTTATTCTTCTTTTCTAATGTAAACACTAAGAAGCAATATTCACATAAATAAGCAGATGGGAATGGGTGGAGTCTTGTTAAAGCAAAAAAAATCCCAATTCCACCCACTCCTTCTGAGTTTTATGCCCAAAAACTCTCACAATGATTTATGAACATTTATAATGATCTTCCAGCTGAATAGCCCATGAGCTCTGCCCTCATGATTTTTCTGAAAGCAAAGATCTGTGAGCACCTGAAGTACAACAGGACCCAGTGACTAGTATCACTCTCTTCCTCACTTCCCATGCCAGGCCCCAACAACCAAGTAAAGCATGGTGAGTGTTACCTGGCCAGAGTCCCAAGGTTTGAGATATGGGTCCCAACTCCTAGTAAAGCCTCAGCCACATGAGTCACCCATCTCCCAGGGGCTCTACATGGCCCAGAGGAGGTGTGACCAAGTCCACCAAAATTTATATATACTATTGAACCACTCAGCTGTGCCTCAGGGTAGCTGCAGTGGCCTCCTGCATCATGACCCAATTTCCAGAGCTCCTCGGAGACAGCAGTAAGCCAAGGGAACCCACACAGACCCAGAAGTTGTGGCCCTTCCCATGCAGAGCAAGGATGTGCCTACTACCCAGAGACTTGCAAAGGGCTCAACTGTGAGCAGGGCCATCTCTGCACCTCCCAAAAGCCTTTTCTGCTCACTGAGCAGTACTCATTATTCATTCACTCAGCAAACACTGACTGAACCCCTTGATGTGCTAGAATTGCGCTGGGTGCTGGGCTCAGGATGAACAGAACTCAGGATGACAGGTCTATGTGTGACAATAGGCATGCAGGCAATGTTATAGGTGCCAGGAAACAACAGTGAGCACAGTTGAGAAGCCATCCTCCCTGCCCTGACCTCCGGATTTGCTCATGCTTAAAGGGAACTCAGACAAAGTATCTATTATGTAACAGGAGGTCCGGATATACCAGGCACTATGAGGAAAAGCAGGGCAGAGGGCCCAGAGGGCCACAGGGGGTATGTCAGGGAAGGCCTTTCTGTGATCTGCGCAAAAGCAGGGCAGAGGGCCCAGAGGGCCACAGGGGGTATGTCAGGGAAGGCCTTTCTGTGATCTGCGCCAAGGACCATCATGAGATTCACAGAGTGGGGTGCAAAGGCCCAGAGGCAACACGGGTGCTTGGCAGGGTTCTGGAACATCCAGAGGCTAGAGCCAAGTAAACTTAAGGAGAGTAGCTGAGGCTGAGGAGGAGACTGAAACAGAGGCCAAGGCAAATGCTTTGGGGGGTTTAGCCTCAAGCAATGGGAAGTTGCTGGAGTACCCCAGGCTGGTTTGGTTTCCAGAAGGATCCTAATGGCTAGGGACCAAAAGATGGAAGGGAGACTAACATGGCAATAAAGATAGATATGAGAGGATCAGAAACAACACAGGCCAAGGACTCCCAAGGTTTGGACCAAGAAGGATGTGGTAAGAAAGACACCCTAGTTACAGATCCTGAGGTGACATTGATTCCAAACCAGAGACCAGTTTTCAAGAAAAAAAAATAACTACACAGCACAGATATACCTACATCAACCTTAAGATGCATCCCAACTTAACAAACATTAAAAATTGAGGTGAAAAAGTTGTGCATCCTGGAACTAAGGGAGTAGTGATAACAAGAAAAAGATGAGGGTTTCAGCAGAGGTGGGCAGGGTTCCCACAAGTGTAACAGGCTGTCTCATCTATAAAGAGAAACGTAAACTAGCAAAGATGGTGGGCTCCAGCTGTTGAGAGGGGTTGAGGAAGATGCCCTGATTTGTCATCCTACCAGCACCTGGTATTTGCAAGCAGCTCTGAAGGCCAAGACCCTGCAAGCCCCAGAAGTCCCTCGGCTGTGACCCTGTTATCAAAAGGAGGGCAATGGAAGACAAACAGTTAAGGGAGAGGCAAGGAATCCAGGAGTCCTGAGCAGATGTCCTTCCCACACTCTCTCCCTAGACAGTGCTGAGCCAGCAGACTAGAAATGGCTCTAGTACAGTGTGCCACCCACAGAGGTGAGCTGGGACATGCAATTCCCTGGCTCACTCCTCAGACTGCACCTGGATGAGCCTGCAAGAAACTCTTACTGCGTTATGTAGATTGTGGCTTGGGGCATCCCATGGGATCCCGTCTTATCTGTACATGGAAACTCAAGAGTTAAGTAACTTTGAATCAAAAAGAAGGAAAGAAAAGAAAAAGAAGAAGAATGGCCAATCTCTGAAGTACCAAAAGATGAGCAGAGGCCAGATTCACAAAGGGCAAGAGCCCACATGAACGTACTCAAAGATGCTACAGGCTTATGACCACGCTCAAAGTCAGATCTGCCGATCCTGGATGATGGCCATACATCACATGAGCATCCAAGGGTTCCCCTCCACATCAGGCTGCACTGCCTTTTGGGGGAAACATCAATTATGTGGCCAAATGCTGAAGCCTGCTCTGTACTTTTGCTCCATAGGACAATGGCCTCTAACAGACACTCACATAATCATTTATTCCACAGGCATCCAGAGACCCTCCCGGGGCTCACACAAACACACATTATCATCAGAAGGTGCCAAGTGCTGGCCAGATGCAATGGCTCACGCTTATAATCTCAACACTCTGGGAGGTTGAGGTGGGTGGATTACCTGAGCTCACAGATTCAAGACCAGCCGGAACCAGAGCGAGACCTCATCTCTAAAAATAGCTGGGCGTTGGGCGGCGCCTGTGGCTCAAAGGAGTAGGGCGCCAGTCCCATATGCCAGAGGTGGCAGGTTCAAGCCCAGCCCTGGCCAAACACTGCAAAAAAAAAAAAAAAAAAACAGTAGCCAGGCATTGTAGCAGGTGCCTGTAGTGGCAGCCACTAGGGAGGTTGAGGCAAGAGAATCACTTGAGCCCAGAGAGTTTGAGGTTGCTGTGAGTTACGATGCCACAGCACTCTAGCAAGGGTGACATAGTGAGACTCTGTCTCAAAAAAAAAAAAACGAAGGTGCCAAGATCTGTGTAGAGAAAAACTCAAACATGAGAGGTGACAGGGGATGAGTGTGGCCTGGGGGTGGGGAGCCTCTTGAAGGCACTTTGTCATATTCAACGTGAGACCACAGAGCCAGCATCTCCCAAAACCATTCCAGCAACCAATTGAAGCACAGGGATTACCTGGCCAAACACCACCATGTCCTCTGCGAACTCTCCAAGCCCAACCAGGAGTGAGTAGTAGTCAAACAACATGCTGTTTAAGACTATACACATCTCCCTAAGAATTCTGAAGTTACCCATACTCCACCCATGCACTCCTCTAACTCAGCAGTTCTCAATACATAGGAACTGTATTAAAGGGCCGCAGCATTAGGAAGGTTGAGAACCTGCTCTAAGTCCACCCAGCTCTTGAGAATGTTGATTCAGCAACTCTGCCCACCCACCTATCTCCTTCTGAGTTAGACTCTTGAACTGTCTCCCCACAAGGAGATTAGGGGCTCAGCCCCATGACCCCCTCAAGCTTCAGCCTGCTTCCCAATGGTTCCTAAAGCCCTAGGGCCATGTTAACTTCCCACCCACATCCCCTACTTGGCAGCCCCACCCTAAATACAGGCACAGTTCCCAAGTCCAAGCCAGTGTTCCCTGTTTAATTTCAGATAAAGAGAAAAGAATTCAGAAGGACCCAGAGGACAGCAAAAAGTCCTGCAGTCTCTCAGGCAGTCTATGAATGGCCAGTGGGCTCTACTTACATAAGAGCCTGATTTGAACAGGGATAGGACCATGCCAGCCTGCCAGTCTGGCACAGCTATGGAGCTACAGAGCTACTGAGAGGGCCTTTATCCCTGAAAGGGCTGAGAAACACTAGTGGCCCATCTCCAGCTGACCATGTGATGGGGCGAGTGAGCCCCTTTCCTCCCACAAATCTCCAAACACCATCCACAGCCCACTTCTCAGAGCAAGGAGCAACTGCCCTGTATATTTAAATGACAAACCCTATAACATGAGAGCACCCTGAGGACTTAACACATTAACTGCCACGTGAATTGTATTCAACTTATGCTGGTTTTGAGCCTGGGGTCTCGTGAAGCATCTATAACTCACAAGTCTGGAACACTTTACTGCCAGACTAGAAAAAAATTTTCCCCTTGGGGCCATGATATCTTATTAAGTCAAGAGACATGTGAATTATATATGCTTCACAAGGCCCTGGACTAAAAACTAGCAGGAGTTAAATACAATTTATATGGCAGTTAATGTGCCTGACCTTTTTTTCTAGTGTGGCAGTCAATGTATTAAAAATAAACTACCCTGGGCGGCACCTATGGCTCAAAGGAGTAGGGCCCTGGCCCCATATGCCGGAGGTGGTGGGTTCAAACCCAGCCCTGGCCAAAAACTGCAAAAAAATAAAAATAAAAAATAAACTCTGATAGTCAAACTTTTAGATAAAATCAACAGAAAAGGGATTTCATCACCCTCAGGATGAAGTTCATCAGCCTTACTGGATGATTATAAAGCTCTACCCCATTGACCTCATCTCTTGAGGTGGGACAGGGCACAGCCTGGCCTCCAGGTCCCTGTACACAACAGGCAGCTCTGCCTAGAACAGCATTCCCCTCCCCTTCCCCAAAGGCCTCATCCTTCAGGCTTTGGCTTAAATGAAAAGATCTTGAGGGCAGAGGCTGTGTATTGTTCATCCCAGTATTCTTGGCCTATGATAAGTTTAGAGAGGAAAAAACATGCTGGAATCAGTGAACTAACGAATAAATAAGGTAGAAAGCAGAGAGGTGGAGCCCCAGGACAGGAGAACCTGTGTGGTGAGGGGCAGACCAGTGCCATCTTCAGCTAGGGAGGAGGAATAGGACTAGGGGAATAGGCAAGCGTGGGCAGAGAGGGCCCAGGCCAGTGGATGAAGGGCCATAAGAAGCCAATTCCTCTATCAGGACCACTAAGGGTGGGCCACAAGGCTATCTTAGCCCATACATGAGACGCTGGATTCACCCATGCCTCACACTTGCCCTTCTGCTTCATGTGAGCCTGACCCACAGAGAGGCAATCCATTCATTCATGGAATCATTCATTCTAGAAAGAGGCACTGGGCCAGATGCTGGGGAAGCCACAGGGACAGAACAAAGAGTTCCTCCCTTTACAGAGCCCACAGTCTGATGAGGTAGAAAGCCCACCAAACACCCACATAAAAACACAGCCCTAGCCAGGAATGGGCCATGATGGAGATAAGTGGGTGCTAGGAAGATAAGGAAATGGGCAGTGGTCAGAGTCTAGACAGGATGGTCAAGGAAGGCCTCTCTGGGTGACATGGAGGCTAAGCGCTCATAAACAAGAAGGGGCAGGTTACAAGAAAAACAGAGGGAAGAGCATCCCAGGCCAAGGGAACAGTGTGTGCTCAGGGCGGGAAAGGGGGTATAGGTGTTTGTGGAAAAAACAGACAGCAGTATAGTGACAAGACAGGAAAGCAAAGGACAGACAATGACAAGAAGCCTTTTATTTTCCATCAGAGCAGTTGGCATTCATCCAACTCTGAGAGTTGGACTCTCAGATGTCCCTACCAACATGGGCTTCGTCAGAGGTGACAAGAAGCCTTCTGAGAGAAGGCTCTTGAGCCATGGTATACTAAGATCCTCCCACTTACTAAGACAAAAGACCCCTTGGCTGTGGCTGGGGGGTACAGAGGGGGCAAAAACATACACAGCGTGCTTCTGAGTGAGGGGGCACCCGGAGCCAGGCCGACTTTCAGTACCTGCTACCTGGGATGATTCTTTGTCACAAATGATTAAAAAGTGGGTTCTGAGAATGCTTTCACTTCACCAACAGTCTTCCTACAAAGAAGGAAAGAGTTGATAATTCTAAAAGGTGACTTGTGCAACATGTGGCATTAGATCAAAACTGACAAACTGGCATTTGGGATTCTTCATCTTCTGGGCATATTATACAGCATGAGTCCATCTCTTGGCAGTTGACTGGCCTTGTTCATTGATAAGTTTTTAAACCTTCAAAAGAGACCATTTGCAGAAAACATTTCAGGCAGCCCTGGAAATGCAGACCTGTCCTCATCCACCTAATGATGTCTACCTTGACTATAGGCCAAGTGTGCTGGGTACTTCACATTCCCTAGTGGCCTTCCAAGATAGATGTCCTTATCCTACAGCTCAGACAGGTTAGATAACTGTCCTGAGGACAGAGCAGATGGTCTCCAAAGGCCACGTCCCTCACCACTACATGCTTCATTCCTCCATCAGCGCACAACCACCTAGGCCCATTACAGTAAAGCCCACCCTGGGTCTATCCTGGCTCTGCTACTCACTAGCTACAGGCACTTTTCTGTGCCTCAATTTTCCCATTAGTCAAGCGGGGATAAGAATACTAACTACTTTGTATGTTCATTATGAGGATTAAATGTCTTTTTTTTTT
>NW_003852522.1:209860-216929 GCF_000181295.1 Otolemur garnettii
GGGCTTAAGTAATTCTCCTGCCTCAGCCTCCCAAGTAGTTGGGACTACAGGAGCCCACCACAATGCCTGGCTATTTTTTTTTGTTATCATTGTCACTGTTGTTTTAGCAGGCCCTGGCTGGGTTCAAACTCACCAGCCCTGGTGCATGTGGCCAGTGCCCTAACCACTGAACTATGAGCACTGATCCAAGATGGGCTCAGCACTCGCAGCACAGTGGTTTCGACGCCAGCCACATACACTAACAGTTGTGGGTTCAAACCCAGCCTGGGCCAGCTAAACAACGACAACTGCAACAAAAATAGCCAAGCGTTGTGGCAGGTGCCTGTAGTCCCAGCTACTTAGGAGACTGAGGCAAGAGAATCGCTTAAGCCCAAGAGTTTGAGGTTGCTGTGAGCTGTGACACAAGAGCATTCTACCAAAGGCAATGTAGTGAGACGCTCTCAAATAAATAAATAAATAAAAATTTATATATATATATATATGTCTTAATGGATAAAAAGCACTTAGAATAAGCACTATGTTCACAATAGCTCTTATTATGACTATGCTCTAGCTACTGGGGGAAATGTTCCCAGATACTAAAACACTCTCAGTCACTCCTGTCCGTATCAGCAAGAGAGTGTTAAGACCCAGTCTGAACTTGACCAACTAGCTCAAGGTCTCTGGCCTTTCTCACCTATCCAAGCCTGTCAGTGAAACTGTAGGATTCCCAGTCAAATCCAACCACACACCCCTTCCTAAGCAAGGGCCCCACTCTCTCCCTCCTCTGGAACCAGTTAGTCAAGAGACTATACTGGGCTTAGGACTCTAAGTGTCCCCATGCTGTATGACTGAAATAGCTGCCCCACAACCACACAGTGAAACCCACAACACTCATCTCCCACTTTTCTCCTCCTCCTCCCACCCACCTCCTTGGCCTGGGGATCCACCTCCTCCTCATTGAACCGTATCCTCCACCTGGGGAACTGCCTCTCCTGCCACAGGCCCCTACTCCCCTCAGGACCACCTTCACCACAAGTGCCCCACTGTATCCAAGGGTGAGTAGGATCACAGCACTTGTTAAATGCTGTAAGGTGCTTGGCACCAAGCTGAAGTTTTCCAGGCATCTATTTGCTCATCTAATGCTCAAGAGACCAAAAACAACAACCCTGAAATGATAACCTGTGAGACAGTGACAATTTTCCCTAGTGGTGCTGGTCCATGTGCAAGATGGTTTTGAAGGAGGGGCCTGATCTGTAGCATTTGCCATTTTCATGGTCTAAATATCCTAGTGTGCCTACTTTCAAGATGTAAACCTGATGTCCCTGAACACAGGCTTGGGAAGATGCACACAATTAGAGCCAATGTGAGCCAGCTCTGGCACACCCCCAGTGTCATTTTATAGTTGACAAAACTGGCTTGAGAAACTAAAGAATTTGCCATGGGCTCCACACACTTTGTCAGTGGCAGTTAAGGATCTCAGCCAGCTCTGACCCAAAGCCTACAGGCTTTGCTGTCTTCCAAGGAAAAGTATCAATTCCAAATTCCACCTAACCCAAAGGGGGACTGGTGTGTGACCTGGAAAAGGCCCTCCTCTGTGGGTCTCAGGTGCTTCGTCTGTAGGCTGTGGAATCAGAAGTTAAACCAGAAGAGTTGTAGAGCTCACATAGGCCCAGAGTTCTGAGACTGAGTGTCCACAAGAAGAGAATGGCTGAAGTCTAGAGCTATGGAGAATAAGGAACCCTAGACCAGGAGATTCTGCCAAATGAATTACCATCTGCTCAGAGCAAGAAACCTACAGAATGCTGAAAACCCTAAGACACTCCCCACCAGAATCTTGGAATGAAGCATGCTAACATAGGCAAGGTCTTTAAAGCTCAACACCACATTTTGTGACTTGCTAATTCCAATCTTGCCCTCACTCCCCAAGAGGGAGCCCACTCAATTTTAGAACAAAGGGAAGAAGAAACTCTACCGGCACTCCACACTGACCCACAGCATCCCACCCTCCCTACACAGATGCTCTGTCCTCAGAACAGAGTAGAACAGCAACTATCTGCCTTGGGAAAGCCATTACTGGGGAAGACATCACTAGGGAAGTCACTGGCCTGGATAAAACCACAGTCAGACAAAACCCAGGCCAGGCCTTAGCTACACTGCCTCTGAGTTGTGTGACCGTAAGCAACTTAAGTTTACTTTCTCTGAGCTTAGTCTCATCTGTAAAGTAAAATACTAGTTCTAACTGGATCACAGGGCTCCTTAACTGTCGGCAATATCAGAAGATCTAGTCCAGTGGTTCTCAACCTGTGGGTCATGACCCACAGGAGCTGTATTAAAGGGTCACGGCATTAGGAAGGTTGAGAACCACTGATCTAGTCTATATCCTGTCTCCACCACAACATGACTTTGGGCAAGTTCCCTCACCTCTCTGATCCACTGATTCCCTATCCACAAAACAGGGGTACAAAAAGCACCTACCTCTCAGGATTTTTGGAAGGACACAATAAATATAAACCGTCCTAGCTATCAATCTTAGCCAGCAACAAAAAGCTAGCACAGGAAGAGAGACTCACAGCCAGGGTTCCATCCTGCCCACAAACGCAAAATCAATCCCAAAGCATTTTCTGAAGGTCTGTTTGATGCAGAGTGCAGAAGGAGATGGAAGAGAGAAGAGTTCAAGGGGTCCCTGATTGCAGAACACAACACCTGCCTGGCACCAGATGCAAAAGTAAAAGAGAATGAACAACAGGCCAAAAAAAAATACCCTAGTTATCCCTCACCTTCTATTTCAAAAAGACAAAAAAATTCAGGAGGAAAAAAAGAGAATAGAAAACAGATGCAAACAGCTAGGATCCCACCTCCCAGATTTAACATAAATTCACATTTACTTTATTTACTTCAGATTCCTTTAAAAAAAATTTAAAAAGATATATCCAATCATCCCTCCCCTTTCTCCCCCCACCCCAAGCAATAGTTCCTCTAACTTCAGTGTTTCTTACCTCTTATTACAATTTGTCCTCTTATTATGTATCTGTAAACAACACACAGAAGTCACCTTTGGTACCTTTTTTAGTTTTTTGTTTGTTTGTTTGTTTTGAGACAGTCTCAAGCTGTTACCCTGGGTAAAATTAGAATGTCGTGGCATCATAGGTAAAATTAGAATGTCGTGGCGTCATAGCTCACAATAACCTCCAACTCAGACTCAAGCAATCCTCTTGCCTCAGTTATTCTATTTTTAGTAGAGACAGGCTCTTGCTTTTGCTCAAGCTGGTCTCGAACTTGTGAGCTCAAGCAATCCACCCTCCTCCACCTCCCAGAGAGCTAGGATTACAGGCGTGAGCCACAACACCCAGCCCTACTACCTATTTTAAATTGATAAAATCTTTTGCAACATGTTTTCCACTCAGCATATTTGGAGATATATGAAAGAATCGGGTAAAGCAAACCATAATATCATGGAATTATGCACAACAGTTGAAATGAATGAACCAGAGCCAGGCCTGGTGGCTTATGCCTATAATCCTAGCACTCTGGGAAGCCGAAGCTATAGGATCACTTGAGCTCACGAGTTCGAGACCACCCTGAGCAAGAGTGAGACTCCATCTCTAAAAAATACCCAGGTGTGACACGTGCATGTAGTCCCAGCTACCTGTGAGACTGAGGCAGGAGGATCACTTGAGCCCCAGAGACTGAGCTTGCTGTGAGTTATGTGATGCCATGGCACTCAACTCAGGATAACAGAATGAGACTGTGTCTCAAATAAATAATAAAATAGAAAAACTAGCCAGGAGTTGTGGCAGGCACCTGTAGTCCCAGCTACTCGGGAGGATGAGGCAAAAGGATCTCTTGAGTCCATGAATTTAAGATTGCTGTGAGCTATGATGCTACAGCACTCTACCCAGGGCAACAGAGTGAGACTCTGTCTCAAAAAAAAGAAGAAAAAAGAAGGAATGAACCAGAGCTACGTGCAGCAACTCCTCTTTTAGGCAAAACCCTGGATGTTAGATTTCCAGCAACTTTATAATGTTCAATACTAGTAATAGGCCAGGCATGGTAGGTGGTGGCAGTCATGGCTCACAACTGCAATCCTAGCACTCTGGGAGGCCAAGACTGGAGGATCACTTGAGCTCAGGAGTCCAAGACCAGACCGAGCAAGAATGAGACCCCAATTCTACTAAAAATAGAAAAATTAGCCCAGGCGTTGTGGTGTGGGCCTAAAGGCCCAGCTGAGACAGAAGGATCGCTTGAATCCAGCAATTTGAGGTTGCTTTGAGCTATGGCACTCCAGCCTAAGCAACAAAGTGAGACTCTGTCTGAAAAATAAATAAATAAAATAGAAAAACTTTCTATTCAAAAATTCTTTCAAGCCAAGAATTGTTCCCAAAAAAAGTCTTCAAAAAAAAAAACACTAGCCCTTGCTTTCATGATCTAATGTGCTTTGCTCACAAAGACCAGCAGCAGAAAGGCCCGGAGAAGTGAACTGCCACCCTGAGGCAGTGGCAGTATGATGGCTCAACCCAGGCCCATCCAAGTTCCATACACCTCTGACACTATTACACAAAAATCAACATTCCCCTTAATTTTTGCTGCTTTATCCAGTTTTGTATCTGAACAACAGCCTCTTGGCTAGAACTCTACTTCCAGAACTTTCATATTTAATCCTGTGAAAGAAACTAAAGAACTTTCCTGGGACAAGGTTATGTTGGTCTAACAGGGGTTCTCAAACTTTTTAAACAGGGGGCCAGTTCACTGTCCCTCAGACCATTAGAGGGCCAGACTACGGGCCCCGGGACGAGTCGGCTGCTAAGCAGGACAGGCAGCGGCAGCAAAAACACCTGGCAAGCCGGATAAATGTCATAGGTGGGCCGCATGTGGCTTGTGCGCTGTGGTTTGAGGACACCTGGTCTAGGATAATCTGCAAGATGGGAAACAGAAAAGCTATCCTTTTAGAGGATCAGAAGATCCTAAATGAGGCCTGGCACAGAGGCTTATGCCTGTAATGCTAGCGCTCTAGGAGGCTGAGGCAAGTGGATTGTCTGAGCTCATAGGTTCAAGACCAGCCTGAGCTAGAGTTAGACCCCTGTCTCTAAAAATAGCCAGGCATTGTGGCAGGCACCTATAGTCCCAGCTACTTGGGAAGCTGAGGCAAAAGAATCGCTTGAGCCCAAGAATTTGAGGTTGCTGTGAGCCGTGATGCCACGGAACTCTACCGAGGGCGACAAAGTAAAACTCTGTCTCAAAAAAATAAAAGATCCTAAATGAGTGGTGGACACCCAAAGAGGATAAGGCTTCTGAACCTCTGGCTACTTGGCTGTGCCTTGCCCCTGGAGGCTGAAGAGGGACTAGTTTTCCCAGGAATTAACAGGCTGATTTACAAGAAACAGTAGCTGTTTTACTAGCTGCTACTGGGCTCACTACTTTCAGTCTCAGCTGTCATGGCAAAATCAGCAATTAAAAAAAACTCCTGTAGCCTAGGGTAAGCAGGATAAACAGTTCTCTTACCAACCTAGTTCTGACCCCAACACAATCCCAAGGCCTACTTTGGCATTCCAAGGAAGCAGCTTCAGCCAAGGCCTGGGGAAGACCTGTTCTAGATGCTTCACCTTAATTAGGCCACAGATGGGATAATTTTTTCTCTCAGATGAGATTAGCAGTGATATGAAACCATTATCTAAACAGCAACAAATGTCACTCCAGCTGGAATCTTAACTACCATATCAGACCCCAACCAGACATAACTTGCTGTGTGACAGTGAGCAAATCCTGCACTTTTGGGGGCATTACTTCTATCACTTATAAATTGCACTTCATAATCTCCAAAGTTTCTCCAGGGGCCAAGAATGTCTTCTGAAAGAGGCTAACCTCTAAATCAGTGGTTCTCAACCCTAATGCCACAACCCTTTAATACAGTTCTCAGGACCCACAGGTTGAGGACCGCTAGTAGACTGAAGGTTGCTTCAGGGTAGGAGGAGGGACTTAATCTCAAACAGAAACAATTCTTTGATCTAGATAATTGGAACCTTTTCTCAAACTGTTTGTTAAATGTGAGTGAAAGCATCACATCTATTTTTATTGGCCTTGCAACAAACACTTGCTTGCCATTCCAGCTAGGGTCAAAGACAACTTGCTCCTCCTATCCAGAACCTGCAGTTATCACCTCAGTGGGTACTTGGCAAATGATAACAAAGAAGGCAGCAAAATAACAAATTTTTTTTTCCTGCAAGGTCACTTTGAACAGAGAGTTTGAAGTTCCCTCCTCTTTCTGGGAAAGAAATGGTTTTTTTTTGAGACAGAGCCTCAAGCTGTCCCCCTGGGTAGAGTGCCATGGCATTACAGCTCACAGCAACCTCCAACTCCTGGGCTCAAGCGAGTCTCTTGCCTCCGCCTCCCAAGTAGCTGGGACCACAGGCGCCCGCCACAACACCTGGCTATTTTTTGGTTGCAGCCGTCATTGTTTGGCGGGTCCGGGCTGGGGATTCGAACCCGCCACCTTAGGTGTACATGGCTGGCGCCTTAGCCGGTTGAGCTATAGGCGCCGAGCCGAAAGAAATGGTTTAAGTAAGAGAGACCACATTCTCTAGTGAAAGCCTTGGACCTCAGGCTATATAACCAGCTTCCCAGACAAAAGTACTCACCCCAAAAGTACTCACTCAAGGGGCCATTTTATCTGACTGCTAACCAGCAAAACTAACTGCATTTTGCAAAATGCCATGCATCCACACTGCATCTTTCAAATTGAATGTGGCTTTTTCTCCAGGGTTAGACAGAGAGTTTGAGAAGGGATGCCATATTAGAACTTTATTCTAGAATGATAAAGGTGAATGACACATTAGAGCAGGGGTCCTCAAACTTTTTAAACAGGGGGCCAGTTCACTGTCCCTCAGATGGTTGGAGGGCCAGACTGCAGGCCCCGGGACAAGTCGGCTGCTAAGCAGGACAGGCAGTGGCAGCAAAAACACCTGGCAGACCAGATAAATGTCCTAGGCAGGCCGTAGTTTGAGGACGCCTGCATTAGAGATTATTGAATCCTACCTCCCCATTCTTGGTACCACATCAAAAATGACAGAGTACTGGGTTAAAGGCTTCAAAA
>NW_003852522.1:217648-231032 GCF_000181295.1 Otolemur garnettii
AAAAAAAAAAAAAAATTTAAATGAGCCAGGTGTGGTGGCGCGTGCCTCCTGTAGTCCCACCTACTCAGGAGGCTGAGGCAGGAAGATTACTTGAGCCCAGGAGTTTGAAGTTGTGGTGAGCTATGATGACCCAACTGCACCCTAACCAGGGCAACAGAGGGAGACTGTCTCAAAAGAAAACAAAAAAAGAAAGAAAGAGAGAAATAGTTACTTAAAAGTCAGCAATAATTAAATGACAAAAGTGATAAATACTAATATTATATTACCACATAGGGGCTAAGGCGATAAGCACATTAAGAGTTTGTCTAAAGGGAAAAAGAAGACCCACGTTAGAAGTCAGAAGACTTGACATCAAGTCTTCAAGAGTGTACGTAGGCGACATCCGATTTCTCCTTGGTGACAAACGGAGGTCGACAGAGATGACCTCTTAGATAAGCAGAAAGCAAGAGCAGCTTTGCTGCTCAGCCTTGGCGCTGCATCTGCCTTACCGCCTAAGTTTCTCCAGGACGTCCCGGGTGAGGGAAGGGGTCCAAAGGTTGAATATAAAAGAAGGCTGATTTCAAAGCCCACTTCTACGCCAGAGGCGGCAGCATGGTGCAAGGTTTGTGCAAGACTCCCTCAGATCGGGAGCAAAAGTCACACACCCTCGCCGCTTCCATGACAAAGTCTGCAACTTAGCCCGCTGGGGGATGCTCTAGGAACCTGCAGGTTTCCCAGGCCTTGCAGAGACCCCAAGAAAAGGCAGTCCCAAAACAGCCTGGGTTGCACATTTATAAATACCTCCCCTGCACATGCGCACTAGAATTTACGAGTGGCCGGGGCGCAACGCGTGCCCATCGCGCCTGCGCCGTCCGGTTCGTACAGTACCAGAAAGGGGGTCTCTAGGTCCCGCGAAGAAGTAAAAAGAATAGGCTGCAGCGTCCACCCAATTTCCGTTTCTCCTTTCTTACCTCATATTGCTTCATGGTTCCCTCACACGGCAGATATTGTTTCTGCTGCTACTGCGGCAGCCTACCTGCGCGCGACACCACAGCAGCCACCTAACGCGCTCGCGACCGCGGCGCTAGACTAACCGCGGCTCTGAGTCCGCCCCGCCCCTCCCTGCTGCGCGCGCCCTGATGACCAATCAGCACGCGAGGTTCCCACCTTCGTCCCCGCCCCGAGAGGCCAGTCTGAGCAAAAACTAGCTGCTCTCACCACGGTGAGGACCAATCAGCTTGCGGGACCCATCGAGGGGGCAGTGCGGAGAGTGGACGGGCGTGGCTAAAAGAAGGGGCTTGGCCATTCGCCAATCAAAAGAAGGCCTTGACACCACCCGCCCCCTTGCCTGACTCCCGGGTGGCGTTGCTGTGGAAACCGAGGTAAGCGACAGTTACAACAAGGCGGGGGGCGGGAGCAAGAAAGTGAGTGACAGGGAGGGCAGAGTCCACATGGCTGGCGACGCGACGGGTGAATTATGAGGTCGGCAGCCCTGGGAATACCCCGGGAGCAGGAGGAGAGGACCAGGGCCTAGGAGCGCAGGCTGGGGTGCCTGGATGAAGAGGCTGTTCAAGCGAAAGAATTCCATTGTCCTGACTGGGAGGGAAGGAAAGGGAAAATGGGATGGTGAAAAAGCTCCCTGGGACTTCCCCAACCTGCAGCCTGAGCTCCAGCCCTATTCTGGGGGTATCTTCCCTAGCCTTTCTTGTGAAAGCCAACCTTGCTTGGCTCTATAGGCAGGGGGCCTACACTTATATCTACTTTCCGTTGTCCAATATGGTTACTACTGGTCACCTGTGGCTTGAGAGCCCTTGAAATGTGACTGGTGCAAATTGAAATGTGCGAGCGTGGTTCGAGCAGCGATGTAAACCACACTGATTTCGAAGAATTAGTGGGAAAAGGTAAATGTAAAAAAATATGTCGTTAAGTGTGTTGAGTACATGTTGAAATGATATTTTGGATACACGTATTAGATTTAAAGACATTATTAAAAATTATTTTTTTTTTTGAGACAGAGCCTCAAGCTGTCACACTGAGTAGAGTGAGGTGGCATTACAGCTCACAGCAACCTCCAACTCCTGGGCTCAAGCGAGTCTCCTGCCTCAGCCTCCTCCTGAGTAGCTGGGACCACAGGCACCTGCCACAACGCCCGGCTATTTTTTTTGGTGGCAGCCGTTATCGTTGTTTGGTGGGCCCGGGCTGGATTCAACCCTGCCACTTTGGGTGTATGTGGCTAGCGCCTTAGCCACTTGAGCCACAGGCGCCGAGCCAAGACATTATTAAAATTAAGTTCCCTGCTTCTTTTTACTTTTTGGTTGGGTTATTTTTTCTTTTTCTTTTTGAAACAGGGTCTTGCTCTGTTGCCCAAGCTAGGGTGCAGTGGCATCATACCTCACTACAACCTCAAACACCTGGGCTCAAACAATTCTTGTGCCTTGGTCCTCCTCCTTGCTCCATGTAGCTGGAACTAACAGGTTCACCACTTCTCTTCTTTTGTTTCTTTCCTTCTTTTTTTTTGAGGCAGAGTCTCACTTTGTTGCCCTTAGTAGAGTGCTGTAGCATCACAGCTCACAGCAACCTCCAGCACTTGGGCTTAAGCGATTCTCTTGCCTCAGCCTCCCAAGTAGCTGGGACTATAGGCACCCACCACAACGCCCAGCTATTTTTGTTGTTGTTGTTGCAGTTTGGCCAGGGCTGAGTTTGAACCCACCACCCTCAGTATATGGGACTGGCACCCTACTCACTGAGCCACAGGCGCTACCCAACCTTTTTTTTTTTTTTTAACTAAAGACAGGATGGCAGGCTGGTCTCTAACTCCTGGCCTCAAGTGATCCTCCTGCCTCAGCCTCTCAGTAGCTGGGATACAGGCACCCCTATCACTCCAGTTACTGAGACCTTTAACATCAACAGACAAGGGCATTTGTGGCTGGCAATTGTCCCTCCCACACTATTTCTATTGGACAGTGCTGGGCTGGGGTCATGGCAGATTTTGATTCCCTGGATTATTCAGTTAGGGACTGATGGAGGAGATTGAGTGCCAACACACACACACACACATACAAACATACACCCAAACAGACTCATGCACACATATACTCAGGACTTCAGATAGGACCTGGCACACTTCTTAATCTACTCTCCTTTCTCTTGTTTTCCAGAACCTGCCCCTGAAACTTCATCAGCTAACTGTTAAACCCTCCGGAATTCAGAGGTCTGGCATCCGGAACACCATGAGGAATCCTTAAAGGTAGATCACTGATTCACAGGGTAACAGGTTGAGGCAAGGGCAAGTCAGTGCTCGGAACTCAGCCATCCGAGTCATCAATTCTGGAAACTTCTGCAGCTGTAGCCTTTGGAGATCCCTGTCCCTCAGTAAAGGAAGCCACAACAGTGGTCTTAAGAAACTCATTATCTTTGTTACTGGGGCTATCTGGGAAAGATAAGTGAAAACATCAAGATGTTTTATAACTGTGCTTTCAATAGCAAAGATCTTTTTCTGTTGGCAGTTTTGAAGCCCTTTGTGTTCTGTCAGACCTGCCTTTCTTAGGAATGGGAAGAGTATTTATTTAGAAGCCACAAATTAAAATCCTACCAACTTGAATTAGTTAAGATGACAAATTTGTGAGGAGTTTTAGGAGACAGAATAGAACCCCTAAAACCCAGCCATGTTTTGCTACTTTGCCAGTCCTGCCGATTTCCAGCTTCTCTGAAGTGATCTGAATATGCAAGTCTTCTGTTTCACTGGGTTCCAGCTAGGTAGGGCATTATGGTATCCAAATAGATGTCATTTTGAAGTGATTCCACATATATTCCCAGAATCTTAGAACATTCTGGAAATTCCCTTTCGAGACCACTTTTATGAGCCCCACACTCACTTAACAAGCACCAAATCAACATTGGGCTATAACTATGTCATATGCCAACCCAGGCATACAAATAATTTCTAACTGCTCCTCACCCATAAGAAGTTTGTAGAAAGGAAGGATCCAGCCTCCAGAGTAGAATTCCTTTTTGTTTCTGATGGGTGTTGCAGGAGCAAGGAACCTCTTGTTTGCCTCATCTGGCCTCCAGTAATCAGGCTGTAAGCAGAAATCAAATCCACCCTCAGAATGAAGACTGTCCACTTTATATAAACCATTGATGGTACTGTATGGTGGCCTCCTGATGGTGCCTGTCTGTAGGGACAGCTAGATCCTGCTCCTGTCCCTATATTCCCAGCACAGTGGCTGAATCATAATGGTGACTGGTAGATCTATTTGTTGTTTGCTGAGCCGATTATAACAAGCTCTAATAAGTTTCCAAGGGAGAAACCGCAAGAGTGGTCTTGAGCAGTGGCAGCTTCAAAGGATGATCCAGCCTTCCCAGGACCTTGGGTTTGGAGGAACCTGAGAACATTTAGATGGTGAGGATCTGATATGTTTGGTAGTGTCTTTTCTCACAAGTTCCTTTCATATTTCCCATGTACAGATAAGGTAGGATCTTAGTTTTTCTAGAACCTGGTTTGGCTTGTTTTGGAGTATGTGACTCACCTGGTTCATAGGTGTGTTAGGGGAGGTGAATCTGAGACTAGACAAGCCAGGACTGGTTAGCAAGTTTCTTCTATGTCAGGAGCCCTGGAGAGAGGTTTCCCGAGCTCTCTCCTGTCATGCCTGGGTTGTTTGGGGTTTTTTCTTTTGTTTCCTTAATTGAGCTATAAATTTACATACAGTAAAAGTCACCCATTTTAGTTTGCAGTTGGAACACACATATATCATAATCAAGATGTGGAACATTTCCATCATCCCCCAAAATTCTCCTATACCCCATTTGTAGGAGATCCCAGCCCCTGGTAATCACTGATCTACTTTTTGTCCCGATACTTTTGCCTTTTCCATAAGGTCATATAAAATGGAATCACATAGCCTCTCTGGCTTCTTTCACTAACATAATGCATTTGAGGTTCATTTGCATTGTTTCCTGTACCCACAGCTCGTTCCTTTTCATGACTGAATAGTATTTCATTGTGTGCTTTCAGAACAAATGGGATCACATTCATTTATCCATTCATCTATTGAAGGACATTTAGGTTGGCTGTTGGTAATTACTGATGAAGCCTCAAAAAATTGCTCATGGATTTTTACATATAAACATAGGTTTTTATTTCACATGGGTATCCCACTAGGAATGGGATTGCTGACTTATATGAGTATTGTGCTTTGGAAGGTCTTTTTGATGAATAGATGAAGAGTTGAAGAGAGTAGTAATGCAACTTTTTGGAAATTAATCCTTTATGATTATCCGAGTCACATCATACACAAGCTGAGTGCTTACCATAAGTACTCAGTGCACTAAACACTTCACCATTTTACTCACTGAGTGACCTTAGGAAAGTCACATTAGCTTCAATTCCCCACCTGTAAAAGGGGCAGTAATGATAGTCTAACCTTACAGGTTGTTATAACTATTGTATGAGTTAGTATTCATCAGCAAGCTTGGAACAAGCTTAGCTATGTTGTCAGTGTAAGATGTTATAATGTCATATGTCATTTCCTGGCCCCTCTCAATTTCATCCACATAGCAACACAAGGAAGTAAAATCTACGCTTACCTCCATTGCATGGAGGGCAGACCTAATGCTCTGAAAGATCAAGCAAATTGTACAAAATCACACAGGCAGAAAATGAATAAATAGTGGGTCTAATATTTGAACTAAAGCAACTAACCCCAGACTCACCTGCATAATTTCTATGTCAGGGTTTTACCAAAGAAACAGAACCAGTAGGGGGTTTGTATATGTGTTAAGAGACTTATTTCATAGCTCAGCGCCCATAGCTCAGTGAGTAGGGCACCAGCCACATAAACCAAGACTGGCAGGTTCAAGCCCAGCTGGGGCCTGCTAAACAACAATGACAACTGCAACCAAAAAATAGCCGGGCATTGTTGCAGATGCCTGTAGTCCCAGCTACTTGGGAGGCTGAGGCAAGAGAGTTGCTTAAGCCCAAGAGTTGGAGGTTGCTGTGAGCTGTGACATCACGGTCCTCTATCAAGGGTGACATAGTGAGACTCTGTCTCTTAAAAAAGAAAAAGAGATTTATTTCAAGGAATTGACTTACATGGTTGTAGGGGTTGACAAGACAACTCTAAAATCTACTGGGTATCCCAAAGGGCTGTAAACTCCTGGGCAGGGGCTGATGCTGCTTCTGCTGATAAACTTCAATGTTTACTATTAAGGCCTTTCATTATTTACTTTTAAAGCCTTTGGACAGACTGGATGAGGCCCACTCAAGTTATTGAAGGTCACGCCCAGTACTTAAAGTCAAGTAATTGTAGATGTTAACCTAACCACATCTACAAAATACCTTCACAGCAACAACTGGGTTAGTGTTTAATTGAAAAGTAGTTTCTAAAGCTTAGTCAACCTGACACAGAAGACTAACCTTCACAGCTTCTCTGAGTTGAAAGCTTATGATCTTCTGAAGTATCTCTGGAGGCCACTTTTCCAGTAATATTCTGAAGTGCCCAGTAAGAGTTCAGGTCCAAGTACCATATCCATAAGGAGAGTTATTAGGTTAGTTTGTTTGGTATATTTTTTTAAATAATTAAAACTTTCTGAATATAAGTTGGGTGTGATGATGTGTGCACCTGTAATTGTAACTACTCGGGAGGGTGAGGTAGAAAGATCATTTGAGTCTAGGCATTTGAGACCAGTCTAGCCAACATATAGAGACCCCCCAATCTAAAAAAAAAAAAAAAAAACTTACTGAACATGAACATGACCAAGGGTCACTCAGGGAGGGGGACTTCCAAGCCCTAAGTTTGTCTTCAAACTTAAACACATCCCTTGCTCAGTGTTTTTGGCAACATGTGGCCCTCCAGTGTGATGAGAACTGTTAGTACAACCAGAAAGGCCCACCTAGCACCATGTTAAGGCCTTTGGAAACTGCTACATCTGTGACTCTAAATTAAGTTTAAATTATAGAATACTAGCATATGAGGGAGTCCACAAACCCTGGGTTTTCCTCTATAAAGGTGACTTGCTCCCTCCTGGTTGTTATTTATGTATGTAAGATGTTTGTTTGTTTGTTTGTTGAGACAGAGTTTCGCTCTGTTGGTGCAGGTAGAGTGCAGTAAAGTAGTGTCATCCTAGCTCATTGCACTCAAACTTCTGGGCTCAAGCGATCCTCCTGCCTTCGCCTTTCAAGTAGCTGGTACACCTCCTGAGTAGCTGGGACTACAGGATTGAGCCACCACACCTGGCTAATTGTTCTATTCTTAGTACTGACAAAGTCTAACTCTTGCTTAGGCTGGTCTCGAACCCCTGAGCTCAAACAATCCTTGGACTCCCGGAGGGCTAGAATTATAGGTGTGAGCCACTGCACCTAGCCTATGTAAGTTTTTAACTAGGAAGTTCTCTTCCCCCATGATTGATTGGCTTACCCAGTGCCAGCACCATGCAGTGTGTGCCCTAGTCCAGAGTCCCTGGTTACCTCAGAATCAGCAAGTGGGCAGGGGAAGCTAGAATTCAGAAGAAGGCCATGGTCTTTTCTCTCAGGAGTCTCCACCTGTCTAAGGTCAGCAGCCACTGGAAACTTGTAGCTGTGATGCTGCCAGGAAAGGGGTGGTGGCTGAGCACACCATCACTAAACAAAAGAGTCACCCCTTTTGATAGCACTTCATTTGTGCCAGGCCCATCCTGAGGACATCACAAATGTTGACTCATGTAAACTTCAAAGCCATTAAGAGGCAGGTACAACTGCTGTTCCCCGTTGTATAGATGAGGAAGCTGAGGCCTCATGACTACTAGGGAACCAACCCAAGGTCAAGCAGCCCAGGAACTGCTGGAACCAGGAATGAAACCAGTGTCATTTCTAGCCCCAGAGCCAGTGTCAGAGCACCCTGACCTCCCAAGTGGTTTTCCATTCCTTCCCTAGGCCTTTCACAGGTGGAACACCTCTCTAAGCCTCCTTTCCCCATCAGCCATGTCTTTGACCATAGCCACTCCAGGCTTTCAGAGCAAATGGGATCATGTCACCCACATATGAGGAAATGGAGGTCCTGAAAGGTATATGATACGTCCATGTCCCCTAATCGTAAAGGTAATGGGCAGAGAAAGAAGTTCCTATGTGAGAACAGCAAGGAGTATTTATGAAGTGTCTACTGAGACTGCGTGCCAGATATTGTCCAGACACGGGAGACTCAGCGCAGACAGGAGGACTCAGGCCCTAACCAGGTGTGGTGACATTTAGCATGAAAGCCAATTAACAAGATAATTCCAGACATAGTGGCAAGTGCTTTTGAGAATACAGTAAGGAGAAAGGCCAGAACACTTCTAGGGGAGATGAGTTTTGTCCTCCATCCTCACCTCACTTTATAGAGAGCTGTATGGTGAGGACAGGGACTATGCTGGGGCTCCCAATGGTATTCTCCCCACAACTGTGAGAAGAGGACGGGTGTGGACTTTTATTCCCTTATTCTAGAAGGAGACACCACGGATGGATTAGGCAGTTTGCGGACAGTCACAGTGCAGACCACCAGCTGAGCGGCCACTGGCAGGCGTATCTTTCCCTGGGGAAGGGGCGGTGCAGCATGAGGGGCGGAGTTGTCCAAAGCCCCGCCCCTTCTCCGAGCCGCGGGTGGTCAGACAATTCAACCAGGAAGGGGCGGGGCGCACTATAGGCTGTGTCACCTCTGGTAGAAAAACAATGTAGCGATTGGCTCGCCCCGGTGAGTGGGCGTGGCCTCCTCTGGCCTGTGCGCGCGCCTCGAGGAGGCGTTGCGGAGGGCAGAGATGAGAAGGGCGTGGCCCCGCGCGGGCGGCCGTTGGCCGCGTGGCTCCGCCCCGGATGTCTTGCGTCGCTAACTGGGCTGCGGCGATTGGTAAGCGCAACGCAGGGGGCGGGGCAGAAGGTTCTGGAGGGGGCTGGCGGGCTCTGGAAGCTTCCGCCGGACGGGTATAAAGAGTCCGGGACGGGGCGGCGGCGGAGCCGGGGGACGGCGACAGCGGGGCGGCGGGCCGCAGGCGGGGGCCATGGGCAAAGACTACTACCAGATCTTGGGCCTGGCCCGTGGCGCGTCGGACGAGGAGATCAAGCGGGCCTACCGCCGCCAGGCGCTGCGCTACCACCCAGACAAGAACAAGGAGCCCGGCGCCGAGGAGAAGTTCAAGGAGATCGCCGAGGCCTACGACGTGCTCAGCGACCCGCGCAAGCGCGAGATCTTCGACCGCTACGGGGAAGAAGGTGCGTGCTCGCGGTCGGGGGTGCGCCCCGCCGTTTGACAGGAGGGGAAACCGAGGCACGCTGGCCGCGCACTGCCTGCCCCTCCCGGGTGGACGCCCCGGGCCTGGGGGCAGACAAGCTCCCGCCCCGCGGCCGCGCGGGCCTCAGCCCTCGATTGGTGGCCACCCGGTGAGGGGAGGAGCCCTGGAAGCTTCTAGCAGGTCTGGGGCTGCCCCTCCCTGGGCGCCTCCTCCCACGTCCAAAGCAGCCCGGGGCTGCGGGTGCTGACAGAGCAGAGGACAGGGAGGGCGCGGCTGAGTGCAGCGGGCCGGGCTCACCTGGGCTAGGCCGCGAGAGCTGCAGGGCGGTGCCCCTGGTACAACCTGCGGGGAGCGAGCGCGGCCCGGGAGGGTAGGTGGAATGATCTCCGGGGGGCGTCACCCAGCTCAGAGGCGGTGGCTGGCGGCGACCGTGGCCATCCAGGTGCAGGGAGTGTGGCCTGGGGCTGCTCAGCCAGCCTGGAGAGAGGAGGCGAGACCTTCTTGTCCGGTTGCCCATTGATGACTCAGACTGGCTTCTGGGCCTGATCTTAAGACACTTTTTATATGAGAATGGTGGCAGCGAATGCCAGGGTATAAGAAGTTGAGAATTCCTCGTCCTTTTGTTTTTTCTTAACTTCACTTATTTTTACTTGCTCACACATCCTTAACCCTAAAGTATTTAGAGCAAACTGTACTGAAAGCTGACCCAGGGTCATACCTTTCTTAGCTGGCCTCTTAGTCTTTATAAGGCCTTGTAACATTGCCAGACAGGTGGACTGGTCAAGAACTGGTAGGCCCTGGGTGGCACCTAGATAGAGAAGGATACCTCAGGGCTTGAGCCCTTCACCACTGTCATGCCAGGCTGAAGCACCTGAGAGGGTGGGTCTGTGTTGCTGTAGTGGGAGGTAAAAGCTTGGGGGTTTTCTTTAATCTTCCCTGGCAGACTAAAGTTCCTCCCCTGTGGTTTCTAAGTTTTTTCCCCTTAAAAGAAACTGTTAAAGATAGAAGCTCCTGGCCAGCCATCTGACAGGTTCCAATTTTGCTTTTCAGGCCTGAAAGGTGGTGGCTCCAGTGGCGGTAGTGGCGGTGGTGCTAATGGTACCTCTTTCAGCTACACGTTCCATGGAGATCCACATGCCATGTTTGCTGAGTTGTTCGGTGGCAGAAATCCCTTTGACAACTTTTTTGGGCAGCGGAACGGGGAAGAAGGCATGGACATTGATGACCCATTCTCTAGCTTCCCCATGGGCATGGGTGGTTTCCCCAACATGAACTTTGGACGCTCCCGCCCTGCCCAAGAACCCACCAGAAAGAAGCAAGATCCTCCTGTCACCCATGACCTTAGGGTTTCCCTTGAAGAGATCTATAACGGCTGTACCAAGAAGATGAAAATCTCCCATAAGCGTCTAAACCCCGATGGAAAGAGCATTCGAAATGAAGACAAAATCTTGACCATCGAAGTGAAGAAGGGGTGGAAAGAAGGGACCAAAATCACCTTTCCCAAGGAAGGAGACCAGACCTCCAACAACATTCCAGCTGATATCGTCTTTGTTTTAAAGGACAAGCCACACAACATCTTTAAGAGAGATGGTTCTGATGTCATTTATCCTGCCAGGATCAGCCTTCGGGAGGTAAGGTGCTAGGATGTGTGACATGACATTTATAGAGAAAAACAGGTTCTTTTTGAAGTGGTTCAGTATTTGCTCAAGACTTGTTTCTGAGCATATGTTGGATGGTAGAGTTGGGCTATAGCAGTAAATGGCACTGACCAGGGGTCTGTTCTTCAGAGCTTCCATATTGGTGACATGCGTAGATTTGGGATCAGGGCCCTAGCTTCAAAGGCCTGATGGATTTTAACCTACACCAAACAGCCTCTGGGCAAGAGTTGAATTTCCTAAACAGTCTTCACCTAATGGTATTCTCCATCTAATGCTGTCCCTTTGCTTTCCAAGGCTTTGTGTGGCTGCTCAGTGAACGTCCCTACTCTGGACGGCAGGACCATACCAGTTGTATTCAAAGATGTCATCAGGCCTGGCATGCGGCGAAAAGTTCCTGGAGAAGGCCTCCCCCTCCCCAAAACGCCCGAGAAACGTGGGGACCTCATTATTGAGTTTGAAGTGATCTTCCCTGAAAGGATTCCTCAGACATCAAGAACCGTACTTGAGCAGGTTCTTCCAATATAACTACCTGCATTCCCCAAGGACTGACCAGGGACCTTTCCAGAGCTCAAGGGTTTCCAGACCGGTAAACCAATTGCGAACAGTGAGAGGGCGGGAGGGCCCAGGGAGGGCTTTCATACTGCTGAATGTTTTCCAGAGAATATATTACAATCTTTCAAAGTCATGTACTAGACTTAAGTGGTTTTTCGAGCGATAGGGCGGCAGACAGTGGGACCAATGAGAAAAGGCATTGCAATCTGCCCCACTGGATCCTGCAGCCCTCCCAGGAGGGTCCCGCACCCTCCTTCTCCAGTCCCCACTGAAGGGCAAGAGGCAGACCAGCAGCTGGACTTGATTCTTCCCTGTGCAGTGATGTTGACCTTTGTACACACCTTGGTTTCTGTTGTATGATCAGTTCCCGGTTTATTCTGTATTTGACCCCTATGTCTTGCTCTTCTCCTGAAGAAACCTGTCTTCTTTTTGGCCATCTCAAATTGAGAACCTAAACTATTTCTGCAGAACTACCTGTCCAGCACCCACGAGCAATACCTCTTGTTGAAGCAGCACCAGGGGAGCCAGTCTCCCGTGAGTCACGAAGCCACCTCTTCCTCTGGGGTCTGGGAGTTTGGCCAAAGCAGGGGGCCTTCCAACCTCTTGCTCTGGTGCAGTTGAATGTGCTCACTTATGGGTCTTATTTTCATTTTATGTAAAGCAGTCTTTTGGCACACCTGTGGCTTAGCAGTGGCCCAGGTAATTTTTTTGTTTCATGGACTCTGGACTCTTTTTCAAAGGGATCTGATCCTTTTGAATTTTGCATAGCTCTAGATATAATCCCTTTTGATAAAAGGGTCTTTGCTTCTGATTACAGGAGCACTGTGAAACGTCTGTAAATATGTTTTTATAATTCCATGTAAAATTGGTGTGCACTCAAATGAAACTAGTCCACAGCAGCCGCTGCTCTCTGTACTAGGGCCATGATGGAATTCAAAAGAAACCTTGGGGGGGGGGGGGTTGGAACAAATGTCTGTTCCCTGGTGGCCAGTCTGGTGCTCAGACCTTTAGACTCATTGTAAGTTGCCACTGCCAACATGAGACCAAAGTGTGTGACTTGTCGATATGCAGCGTTGACAGCATTAAAGACTGATGCTAAACCTCAGGGGAGCAGTTCTGCGACTCTGTTTGAGGGCTCTGCTTATTTCTGGGGTTGGGGTGGGGACCTGGAAGTCCCTCGAAAGACTGTTGAGGTGGGAGGGAGGACTGGGAAGGAAGCTGGAGCCCTTAAAGGGGAAGACAAGTCTCCTTTCCTGGGCCTTTAGTGGGTTAGAAAACGTCGTTCTACCCAAACTCTGGATCCCAACATCCAAAAAGACCCAAGTGCAGTCAGTGAATTCAGAGCTCTTTGTTTTGTTTTTGAAGGTTGGAGCCAGAGTTAGTAAGGGGTTCAGCCTGGTTCCTATTTCCCCTTTCTGTCTTCCAGGGCTCCTAAGCACTGGGACCAAGGGAAGGGCAGGGTCTGCCCTCATTACCCACTGTTCCTTTCGTGCTAAAATAGGCTGGGTGCCTGGCAGGCATGGCCAAACCAAAACTAGAACTCCAGCTGCCTAGGAGACAGCCTAGGGCTGGCCCCACCCTGGAGAAGACCCATTTCCTGCCCTGTTACTCATAGGCCACTGAAGCTGATTTCATTTTGTAATTTTTTTTAAGGATAAGCTTTTATTATAAGGTAAGTGATTTATACAGTCTTAAAACAATGCATTATTACTTTGTCATGGAATGTTTTAAAGTAAGAAAAACATGTGAAATCAACCTAAAAGTTGCTTTCCTTTCCTGCAGAATAACAGTCTGGGGCAGCACTGTCCAAGAGAACTTTCAGCAGTAACCAGAATGTTCTTTATGTCTTTGATATAAGTGTAAATGTCAATATTTTCAATAAAATTAAAAATCTGGGCTTGGCGCCTGTGGCTCAAGTGGCTAAGGTGCCAGCCACATACACCTAAGGTGGTGGGTTC
>NW_003852522.1:231290-232585 GCF_000181295.1 Otolemur garnettii
ACTAGTGTCAGCTATTGGATGGTGCAGGTCTAGATGACTTTTCCCCAAGTGTAATACATGGGTCACTTGTAACAGCACCCACATTCAGCTAGTAGGTGCCATCCTACTCAATGGTAGGCACTGGAGTATCCAAGCCAAAGAGATCTTATGAAAAGAGATAACATTTCTTGCAAAACTACCTTGATCTCAGCTGGGGTCACATCCCCGAGACTGCCATGGCCATCTCCAAGTCTCCTTCATTATGCCACAGGCCCCTGTGAACTTCATACTGAAGTGCCACAGATGCAGAAGTTGGAACTTCGTAAACAATATGGCTAAGTAACCTACCCTCGGATGTGCTTAGCTTTTTCTGTTTATGTGTTTGGAGATTACCGCTTGGCCTGGTTTTGTGCATCTACAATTTACTTTTTCCATTCCACCACTCTGAGCATGTTAGAGTTCCTTCCATATCAGTACATGAGGAGCTGCCCTATTCTTTGACCCAGCTGCATCTTAATCCATCGTACCAGCAGTGTTCCTCATTTTTATGTTATTTAAACATGATAGGGCGGCGACTGTGGCTCAGTGGACAGGGCACCGGCCCCATATACTGAGGGTGGCCAGTTCAAACCTGGCCCCAGCCAAATAGCAACAAAAAAGCCAGGCATTGTGGTAGGCACCTGTAGTCCCAGCTACTTGGGAGGCTGAGGCAAGAGAATTGCTTAAGTTTAGGAGTTGGAGGTTGCTGTGAGCTGTGTGATGCCACAGCACTCTACCGAGGATGATAAAGTGAAACTGTCTCTACAAAAAAAATAAACATGATATAACATACAAATGTGCTTTCTTTTTTAAGAGGCAGGATCTTTGTTGCTCAGGCTAGCATGCAGTGGCACAATCATAGCTTACTGCAGCCTCACACTCCAGGGCTCAAGTGATCTTCCTGTCTAAGGGTCTTAAGTAGCCAGAACTACAGATGTATGCCACCACGCCTGGCAGATTGTTCAATTTTTTATAGAGGTAGGGTATCAACATTTTGCCACAGCTGCTCTTGAATTTCTGGCCTCAAGTAGTCCTTTAGCTTTGGCCTCCCTGAGTGTTGGGATGTACATTTGGCCTGTAGTGAGAAGCTGAGCTGTCCCACCCCTTCTTCCCCTTGGCCTGAAGTTTCCTTTCCCACTCTAGTATAGACAAGCAATGGTATCATAGACATTTTCTCTTTTTTTTAAAACATTTTTGGTCCTTCCTCCAAGAGACTGAGTACTTATATAACAATAAGCATAATTTCTAAATTTTCAGTTCTATTTTTTTTTTTTTTT
>NW_003852522.1:232784-240038 GCF_000181295.1 Otolemur garnettii
GAACCCGCCACCTTAGGTGTATGTGGCTGGCGCCTTAGCCGGTTGAGCTATAGGCGCCGAGCCTCAGTTCTATTTTTTGACTGTGTACTCACAATACAAAACTGGAAAGAGTACATAGAGTGAAAATTCTCCTATCCTGCCATCCAATTCCATACCTCTTAACTGGATATGCCTGAGATGCTACATGGAATACATTTTTCTTTTTTTACACAAATGGTACATATACTCTGCTTATTTTTTCTCTCACCATGAATCAAAAGAGCTTCCTCATTCTTACCATTTCACATCTTAATTCTGTCAGGCCTACTCAGGTGGCTTTCATTGTTTCCATGGCTTCTGACTCCTCTAATCATTGTTCCGGCCTTCCGGTTTGAGTCCCAGCTCAACCACTTCTAGCCGTGTGACCTAATAATCTCTCTGCACCTCAATCTCTAAATGTAAAATAGGCATCATAATGGTACCTCTCCTAGGTTTGTAGGAGATATATAGATTCAGTTGTGCATCCATGTGGACACACAGCAGGGAGGAACTGGCATAAAGCACTGTGTGATGGTTCTTGCCATCGTCATTATACCCTTGCATGACCTACATCTTAGCCCAAGCCCAAACTTGTAATCCCACAGACTGAGATGAGTTTGGGATCTTTGGGGTCAGTGTTCTTTGCTGAGCTCCATCTGAGCCCCAGGTGAGCCACTAAGAACCTCAGCGCAAGCCTTGACCTTGACCCAGCCTAACAGAAGCTGTACCTAAGGGCAGATGCATGCCCACGCCTCCACTTGAATGAATGTGAACCCATTCATTCAACAGAAGCAGAACAGGCTCCAGAGCCTGGAGCCCTAGCTTGGAATCCCAGCTTTACCATTCTGCTGCTGTATATCCTTGTGCAGGTAAGTTCACCTGAGTCTTAGTGGCCTCCTTTGAAAAACAGGGGAATTGAAAGTGAAGGGTTCATACAAGTGTTGTGACAACTGGGTGAGAGAATGCATGCAAGAAACAATAGAACATAGGGATTAAGAACCCAGCTCCTGGGCCCGGTATGTTGGCTCACATTGGGAGGCTGAGACAGGAGGATCACTTGAGCCCAAGAGTTTGAGACTAACCTGAACAACAGAACAAGACCCTATCTCTCTTTGGCCAGATGCAGCAGTATGTGTCTATAGTCCCAGCTCCTTGGGAGGCTGAGGAAGAATGCTTGAGCCCAGGAATTTGAAATTGCAGTGAGCTGTGATGACACTATTGCATTCCAGCCTAGACAACAAAATAAGACCCAGACCCAAGTCTCTTTAAATATTAACTATTTTCATTATTCCTTATAATAATACACAATATCCATCACATAAATTAGCACTGGTCCATTCAATAAACCTGTATCTAGTACCTACTGTGTGAGGCCCTGCTTTTGATGCTGGGAGCACAGCAGTGAACAAAAGGCAAAGATTCCTATCCTTGCAGAGCTGATGGTTGAGTAGGAATAGAAAGAAAATAAGAATGAACAAAATATCTAATATGCTAGATTAGAGTACCGGTTGGCCCTCTTCATCCCCAGGTTCTGCATCCTTGGATTCAACCAACCATGAGTCAAAAATATTCTAAAAGAGGGTGGCGCCTATGGTTTAAGGAGTAGGGCGCCGGCTCCATATATGGAAGGTGGCAGGTTCAAACCCAGCTCCAGCCAGAAACTGCAACCAAAAAAAAATTCTAAAAGAGACAGGCATGGTGGCTCATGCCTGTAATCCTAACACTTTGAGAGGCTGAGGCAGGAGGACTGCTTGAGCCCAGGAGTTCAAGACCAGCTTAAGCAAATTAATGAGACTCCATCTCTACAAAACATTAAAAAATTTAAAAACCCAGTCAGGTGTCATGGTGTGTGCCTATAGTCCCAAGCTACTCAGGAAGCCCAGGCAGGAGGATCACTTAACCCCAGAAGTTAGAGGCTTCAGTGAGCCCTGATCATGCCACTGAAGTCCAACCAGGGGAGAGACTGAGACCCTATCTCAAAAAACCAAACCAAACAAAAGCCAAATGGTGCAGAACCTGTGGGCTACAGAGAAAAGTTTGGCCTGTTCTCTGGGTGATGTAGGAGCTTGTTGGGTTTTAGGTTTTTTGTTTGTTTGTTTGTTTGTTTTTTGAGACAGAGCCTCCAGCTATTGCCCTGGGTAGAGTGCTGTGACATCATAGCTCACAGCAACCTCCAACTCCTGGGCTCAAGTGATTCTCTTGCCTCAGCCTCCTAAATAGCTGGGACTACAGGCGCCTGACACAACGCCTGGCTATTTTTTGGTTGCAGCCATCATTGTTGTTTGGCAAGCCCAGGCTGGATTCGAACCTGCCAGCTCAGGTATATGTGGCTGGCACCTTAGCCACTTAAGCCACAGGCGCCGAGCCTATGTTTGGTTTTGTTTTGTTTTAGTTTTCCTGTGCTTGTGGTGGGGGCAGAAGGAGTGTGTGTGTGTGTGTTTGTCACTTTATTTACTTCACGTACTTGAGCTATGTCATCAGTCTCTTGAAATCTCAACACACCCAACTTCCATCTCAGCATAGCACAACACAAGAAGCATGTATGTTTTCTGCTAAAATCCAGGCCTTAAAGAACATGTACTCATCTTTTCTCCTGCAGGCCTGAGAATGCTTTCCCAGTCTGTTGACTCTATGCTTGCCCAAGGAAAGGTAGAGTCTTATTTCCTCTGAGTTCTCAAACTCTGGGATGATTCCATCAGACAGACACCATCCTTCTTTGTCATGGGTGGGAGAAGAGACAACCTCAGGGGTGACCTCCATGGGAGCCCCAAGTTTTCTTGAAATCACCAAGTAGGTCTTAATATTCTGGATCAACAGAGCCCAGAGAGATGCTTTTCCTAGAACTGACCCTCTGAGCAAATAAGTAATTAAGGACCCGCAATGTTTGTCCTATGACCATTTGTGTCAGGGGGTACAGAGAAAGGGCCTCCTAGCCCTGGGGTCTGCTGTAGGTCCCCCCTCAGTTAAGGATCCCATGCCTCAATTACTCTAGTTCCCACCATATAGAAGTGGGTATTGGCTCTGGCTCCAAGAGAGTCCCTCTTTCCCAGGTACCTGTTCCTATTTCACCATTCTTGGATTAGTCATTGAGTATAATTCCTGAAGGACAACTCGACGCTAGGCCCAACAGATCCATTGAGCAACAAAGATAGTAATGAGGGGGGTCCTGGTGAAGCTCACAGTTGCCTAAGAAACACAAATTGGGGGGGGGGTTAGCTTTCTAGGGCTGCTGTAATAAATAACTACAAGCTGAATGGCTTAAAACAACAAGAGTTTATTCTCTCACAGCTCTGGCAACCAGAAGTCTTAAACCAAGGTGTGGGTATGATCAGTTCCTTCTGGAGTGTCTGAGAGGAGTATCCACCCTGTGGCTCTCTCCTGGATTTGGGTGGCTCCAGTCATCCTGCCATCTTTAGCCTTCCTTATTTTGTAGATGTGTCCCTTCAACGTCTACCACTATCTTCACCCAGCCCTTCCCTCTGTGTATCTGTCTTCTTTTCTCTTCTCCTCTCCTCTCCTCTCCTCTCCTCTCTTTTCCCTTTCTTTCCTGTCCTCCTTTCCTTTCTTCTTTCTTCCTTTCTTCCTTTTTCTGAGACAGTGTCTCACTCTGTCATCCTAGATAGAGTACTATGGCATCATAGCTCACAGCAACCTCAAACTCTTGGCCTCAAGAGATCCTCCTGCCTCAGCCTCCCAAGTAGCTTGGGCTACAGATGCCTACCACAACACCCACCTAATTTTTCTATTTTTAGTAGAGACAGAGTCTCACTTTTGCTCAGGCTGGTCTCAAACTCCTGAACTCAAGCAATCCACCACCTTGGCTTCCCAGAGTGGTAGGATTACAGGTGTGAGCCACAGTGCCCAGCCCTGTCTTCTCCTTTTCTGTCTCTTATAAGGACACTTGTTGGATTTCGGGGCCACCCTAATCCAGGATGATCTCTTCTCAAGAGCCTTCACTTAGTTACATCTGCAAAGACAATTATTCCAAGTAAGGTCACATTCACAGGTTCTGGGACATGGATATATTGTTTAGGATAGGGGTGGGGAAGCAATTCAACCCACTAAACTGGCAGAGGCACTTCCCATAAAAAGAGCTTAGAGGAGGGTGGTGCCTGTGGCTCAAAGGAGTAGCGTGCCAGCCCCATATACCAGAGGTGGTGGGTTCAAACCCGGCCCTGGCCAAAATAGAAAAAAAAAAAGAGCTTAAAGAGGAAAGGGGCCTGGGCAGGCCTTGGGCACCAGGCCAAGGGACGGGAGCTTGTCACAGTGCAGGGATGGGCCATCGGAGCTGAGGCCCTGGGGATGAGGGCATCATAGGCAGATAAAAGGCATAGAACAAACAAAGCTAAGCTGGGAACTCTGAGCCTCCCAATGCCCTCCAATAAGGCCTAGTGTGGCTGGAACAGACACAGCAGGAGAGAGCAGGGCACAGTGTGTCCAGAGATGAGACAGGCCAGTCACTGCACAGGCAGCACTGAAGTCACTGCTTCACTGCACCTGAAGCAGGAGAGAAGCGCACTCAAGACTGAGTCAGAAGGGACATGGTCAGATTTGCTTTTTCCTGGAAGTCACAGCTGGGACCTAGGTGATTTGCCTTAATGAGGCCCCTGCTATCTTTGGGAGTATTATGCTGGACATCACTGTAATCAGGCCAGACTCAGAAGAAATGCTTCACTTCACACGGACAGGTTGTTTGAGGACACAGGGTTTCCTGGATGTAGTGCAACCGGGGGCAGTCCTCAGTAGAGGAGGAATTTGACCTGACTCGGGTGCTCACAGGCCCCCTCTGGCTGCTGTGGAGGGGAGAGCAGAGCCAGAGGCAGAGGACCAGGGAGACAGAGCCGGTCCAGACCAGAGATAGTGGGGCTGGAACAGGCCTGGGTGGAGGAGATGGTGGAAAAGGATTCAAGATGCATTATTTTTTTTTTTTTTGAGACACGGTCTTGATCTGATGCCTGGGCAAGAGTGCAGTGGTATCATCATAGCTCACTGTAACCTCAAACTCCTAGGCTCAAAGATCTTCCTGCCTCAGCCTCTCAAAGTGCTAGAATTATAGGCATGAGGTACCACAATGGGCCATGAGATGCATCATATTTTTGAAAGTAAGCTCGGTGCCTGTACCTTAAACAGCTAAGGCACCAGCCACATACACCAGAGCTGGTGGGTTTGAATCCAGCCCAGCCCTGCCAAACAACAATGACAACTACAACCCCCCCAACAAAAAAAAGAAAAAAACCTAAGCCAGGCATTGTGGTGGGTGCCTGTAGTCCCAGCTACTTGAGAGGCTGAGGCAAGAGCATCGCTTAAGCCCAGGAGTTGGAGGTTGCTGTGAGCTGTTATGCCATGGCACTCTACCCAGGGTGACAGCTTGAGGCTCTGTCTAATAAATAAATAAATATATGTGTATATATACACATATATATATATTTGAAAGTAGAGCTGATAGGATGTGCTGATATATGAACGCTGGGATGTGAGAAGAAGGCAGAAATCAAGGCTGACTCCAAGGTGTGAGGCCTGAGCAACTGACAGCATTGCTGTCACTGAGCTGGAGAAGATGGGGTGAAGGGGAAGTTTGGGGGTGTCATCCAGGACCTCAAATCCAGACAGGTTGAGTTTGAGATGCCCTGAGATGTCCTTATAGAGAAAGCAAGTCAGAGTCACGACTCACGAGTTCACAGAGAAGGGCAGAAGCATGCTGGAGCTCAACACTATCAATGCCTATACCTAGGTTCCTGTCTGGGGAGACTGTCACCAAGCTAAGAAGGTAAGTCATTGGGGAATTGCAAGCTATAAGGTGTGGCCAGCGCATGCCATGGAGAACCAAGCAGCAGTTAGAAGCAAAAAGACTCAAGAAATTAGCAATATAGGCCTACCACAGTGGCTTAAACCAGTACTTTGGGAGGCTGAGATAGCAGGATTACTTGAGACCAGGAGTTTGAGACAACTCATACTCTCTCTGGACAACATATTGAGACTTTGTCTTTAAAAAAAATAATAAGAAAAATTAGCTGGGAGTGGTGTCATGCACATGTAGTGCCAGCTACTCAAGAGGCTGAAGCAAGAGGATTGCTTGAGCTTAGGAGTTTGAGGCTTCAGTGAGCAATGGTAGTACCACTGCACTCTAGCCTGGGTGACAGAGCAAGACCCTGTCTCAAAAATAATAAAGCCAGGTGCAGTGCCTCATGCCTGTAATCCCAGCACTCTGGGATGCCGACATGGGTGGATCACCTGAGCGCACAGGTTTAAGACCAATCTGAGCTAGAGCGAGACACCATCTCTAAAAATAGCTGGGCATTGTGGTGGGTACCTGTAGTCCCAGCTACTTGGGAAGCTGAGATAAGAGAATTGCTTGAGCCCAATAGTCTGAGGTTGCTGTGAGTTAAGACACCACAGCACTTTACTCAGGTCAACAAAGTGAGACTCTATCTCAGAAAACAAAAAAATAATAAAATAAAGATAAATTAGTAATGCAGATGGATCTTTAAGGCATACAGCTAAAGCAAATTAGTGTTGA
Organism: Otolemur garnettii; assembly: GCF_000181295.1. Lineage (NCBI taxonomy): Eukaryota > Metazoa > Chordata > Mammalia > Primates > Galagidae > Otolemur > Otolemur garnettii. Next base: position 239,320 of record NW_003852522.1, read on the forward strand.
GTGAAAAAAAAAAAAAAAAGAAAATAGAACACCCATATAAAACAATGCCCATTTTCAAGGTAACATACAAACAAAAATTTACATATTAGTCTGCGCAGGGTGGCTCATGCCAGTAATCCTAGCACTCTGGGAGGCTGAAACAGGTGGCTAGCTTGACCTCAGGAGTTTGAGACCAGCCTGAGCAAGAGAGAGACTCCATCTCTACAAAAAAATGGAAAAATTATCCAGGTGTGGTGTTGGGTGCCTGTAGTCACAGCTACTCAGGAGGCTGAAGCAGAAAGATCTCCTGAGCCTCTTGCCTGGAGTGACAGAGTGGGACTATGTTTCAAAAAAAAGAAAGAAAAAATGGATACTCATATACTACACCCCTAGATTCAGCAGTGTTACTATTTTGCTGTATTTGTTTTTTTTCTTCTCTTCCCCTCATTTATATATGTATATACACACAAATAGTATACTATAATATTGTATAATATACATATACAGCTTGTTTTTCTGAAACATTTGACAGTTTACACATCAGAAGTTTACCACAAGTAATTCATTGTGTATGTCCTAAGAAAAAGAGCATTCTCTTATCTAACCATAGGACACTGCTCACACTCAGGAAATTTACACAAATACAATATTAGGGCTCGGCGCCTATAGCTCAACCGGCTAAGGCGCCAGCCACGTACACCTAAGGTGGCGGGTTCGAATCCCCAGCCCGGACCCACCAA
>NW_003852522.1:240286-246061 GCF_000181295.1 Otolemur garnettii
GTCTTATCATTTTTTGGAAATTTATCAAGGATCCAATCAAGGATCACACATCGATATTGGTTGTCACCTCCCTTTGTCTCCTTCAATCTAGATATCTTCCTTGACCTTGATTTATGCATGCATATGTTTATTCATTTAAGTGATTTTGCCATTTATGACTTTGATCTGTTTGAAGAGTCCTGGTCAATTGTTTTGCAGAATGTCACTCAAACTGGATGTGTCTGATGGTTTCCTTGTGATCAGGAAACAGGTTCAATACTTTGGCAGGTTCTCATACTTCAAGGTTAATGTTGTGTCCTTCACAGTGCTTTGTAGCAGGGAGCAGGTGATAATGGTACTTCGATTACCTGGCTAAGGTACAAGTGCTAACTTTGATCACTTGGTTAAGGTGGTGTCTGCTAAGTTTTCTATTGCACAGGTGTCTTTCCCCCATCACAATTCATAAGTGATCTGTGAGCTAATCCTTTGAGACTGTGTGAATATCCACATCCCCATTAATGAGCCATGCCTTCAATCAATTCACCTGGTGGCTGCAAAATGGTGAGTTTTCTAACTCATCCTTCTATGTGTACTAGTTGGCACTCCAGAATGAGATTTTTTTTTTCCAAAGGAGCAGAGGTGGCACACACATCTGGCCTCCTCACTTGCTGGGCCTCCCAGCCTCAGTTGTCAAGCATGCCTCTTGAGCTATAAAATCAGGTAGGAGGTTCACAGCACTGCTTTGTGCCTTTGGGCAATCCCATCATCCCTTCTCTGGGCACTTCCTCATCAGTCAACAAGAGGCAGATGGATTCTGGCTTAGGAATAGGCAGTTCATATCATACTGTTTCCAAAGCCCTTCATTGTGCACTCTCCAGGTGTGTAGGGGACAGCTCAAATGCCAGGTTCACGCAGGGCAGTGGGCACAGTCCCACAGAGAACACTGGCCAGTGAAGGCAAGTGATCACTCAGTGGGGGTGGCAGAAGTCAGTAGAACAGGAAGAGAAGGACAATAGCTGTGCCTGTTGCCTGGCCTGCTAGGACAATCTCAGTGTTTGCCAACTGGGCGGGGCCAGCCAGGCAGCGCTCAGTAGTTAAGCTACAAGCCCAATGTCGCCTTTCACTTTGTGCCTCTGTAGGTCTCCACAGCTTGAGCTCTGTTGGGGGCAATTAGAGGCCTCCAAGAACTACTATTCTCAGAACACACGTCCATCTCCCAGTCCAGCCCCACTGCCCAAGTGGCTAAATTTGAACCAGAACAAGGAAATCTCACCTGGCCTGGAAACTGGTGGTCCTGGCCTGCTTAAGGTGCATTTGTGACTTTATGTTTTAGGACCTGCGCTGGCCTGAGAAATTTCACTTACAAGCCAAACCTATTGATAATGTGATTATCTTGTCATAAACTCTACCTGGTCCATAAATCCAAACAAGTTTGCTGAGACCCTGCTCTGTGGGGGTCTGGGGTTGTGGTAAGGGATTGACAAAAGTGACTCAGCTTCTACCTTCCCAGTCAGATGAAGGAGACAGACTCATTAAAGGTCAGCTCTCTGAGGGCAGATGCTGGCTGGGGACCTTCTGTGATCTAACACTTAGTAGATGTTCAGGGAATCAACAAGTGAGTAGACTATCCCACCTTGTCTTCCATTCCATTGTGCCTTTTGCTAGCTCTCATGATATTGCATTATTCTAAAGTGTGCTGTATCTCTTTGTGGGACCTCCGGGTTTTTGCACACGAAGTTCCCTCTAGCAGAAGCACATTCTGCTCATTCGTTTATGTGTCTGCTGAGGTAGGACAAGACTTGGCACGGAGCAGGGGGCGCATTAAATATTTGATGAGTGAATGAACGAATGTATGGATGGATGATGTCTTTGTCCATTGTATACCCCGGGAAGCAGGGACACTCCGGACTCTCCCTATTCATCTCGGCCCCCCCCCGCCCGCCCGCCCGCCTAGAATGAATGCATCTTTTCATCCACTGGGTGGATGGCCCGGCCCCGGGAAAGGAGGCCAGGCAGGAACTGCGTTGGGTGCTGCCATAGGCCCCCACCAAGGTCTCCTAAAGGGTCTGCTTTCGTGTACATTAGGAGTTTGCATCCTTTCTCCGAAACTCCGCCTCAGTCACCTGACTCCCACCGCCAGTCCCTCGTCAGTTACCATCCACTGCACCGGGGACAGATACTCAGCCAACAGCACGTGGTCCAGGGACCCCAGGTTCCTATTGGCCCCTCACAGTCCTTCCTCTCCGGTGATTAGCCGGGCCCAGCAGCAGCTAACCCCTTCTACGGCGTTGTAGTGGTACAGCCCGCCGCAGCTTAGGCGAGCTGGAATGGACCATTTTGCCAAAGCGTAGGGGGAGGTCGGGAAGTGCGGAACGAGGCGGAGGGATCCCTCTGGAATGTTTCCGTCGGTTCCACCCGAAGCGGGGTGGCGTGGATTGGCCACTAGCACCGAGCGGCTGCCTTTGATTGGTCGACTGCCAGCGACAGCCCCGCCCCCCAAGCCGTAGCTGCAGGAGAGGCCGGGGGTGGAGTTTGCCAAGGCCCGAGCTGGGTTCGCGCCGGGCGGCGGCGGCGGTGGCGCCGTAGGTGAGTGGACCCCAGCGGGAGGGGTGCCTCCTCTCGTGGGGTACTGGGCCCAGTGTGGACCCCGGAGGTCGCCGACCCGCCGCGATCCGGCTGATCGTGCAGGGCGGGGCCGGCCCGGTGGACGCTTCTGTAGGTCCAAGGCTGGAAGCAGGGATGCCCAAGGCCCCTTCCCCGCGGGGCATCTCCTTTCCTCCTAGGGGGCTGGGGCAAACACCTCACTTCTCCGGGCAGGGGTATCCAGCCGTCTCGTGCCCGTGCCTCCTTCCTCCGTTTGGACTGTCCCGATCCCGGCGGGGACAGGCACGAGGTCGGTATTTCTGACCCCAGCCTGGGCTCCCCACGCCCCTGCCCGGACCTAACAGTGTCTGAACCCTCCAGGGCCTGGGGGTGGGAGGGGTGCTGTGACGACCTAGGTGGATAATAATAATCGTGAAAAACTCACCCTAGCTAGCATTTATTGAGTGCTTCCGTGTCAGCACTTTACCATGCGGATCATTGAATCAAAACACCTCTTGGGGGGTGCTGTTACTTCGTTTAGAGGTGAGGCAGCAGAGCCAGAGAGGTGGAGTGACTTCCTTGCTTAAGATCATACAGCTAGCTAGGCTGTGGCAGATCTAGGCCTGGATGAAACTTATGTGTCAGAGTCTAGACTAGATGCCCAGTGCTCCATGGCTCTAGTGTTCTTGACCGTCTCATTCCCATTCCCACACCCATCCCGTACCCGCCATCTGGGCCACACCTGCTGGTCTTTGCTTCCTCCCCCGCTCCTCCCAACCCCTTGGAGTTTGCCAGACACAAGCCGCTCAAACAGGAAACTGCCTCCATTCCTTTATTCCCTGAACTAGAATGGCAAAGCCTGAATACCGAGAAGAGGGTCCTGAGAAGAGAGTGACACTAGCAGGGGAGATGGGCAGGGAGGCAGGAGGCTGGGGTCCTGGGTCCACTGAACCCCCCAGGCAGCCTAAGCCAAGGCTGAGCAGTAGGCGTTCTCCCCGGAAACACCCAGGAGCCGGTTTTTCAAGAGTGAATCAGAGGTTTCCTTTTCTTCAAAGCAATACCCTTCTGGAAGGGGGAGCCTGGGTGTGGTGTCACCCATGGCTTATGTGAGCTCCCAGGAACCCCCTTCCCTTCTTCCTGCTACCCCCACTGGGATTCTGTATGGTGGCTGTGAGATTGCTAAGTTTCAGACCTTTCCCAAGGATAGAGTGGGGATGGTGAAATTCCAGCCCACAAACTTGGTGCTCAGGCTAAAGCTCCTCTTCTTCAGCCCTGTGTTCAGGTTTGAAGGGGGATAGGGAAAGTGGGAAGGTGATGAGAGTTAGCAATCCCATGGCAGGCATGTTGAGGGGCCGTTTTGAGGATAGAGGAGCTCAGCAATCAGAATGAGGACATAAGACACAGTCATTCATTCTATACATATGTGTTGAGCACCTACTATGTGCCAGGCACTGTTCTTGGCACAGAGGATGTGATAATGAACAAGGCAAAAATTGCTGCTCTCAGGGAGTTGGCATTCTCATGGGGGTTTGGGGCAAGTAACAGACAAGGGGGGACAGGTAACAGACAAGTTAACAAATAAAGAAAATAATTTCAGCTGTCTTAAGTGCTGTCAATAAAATATGAGGGGTGGCATGATAGAGAGTTTTGGGCAGGGGATGCTCTTGGGCTGAGATCTGGATGACAAAAAGAAGCCAACCTTGCAATAATCAGGGGAGGAGCACAGTGAGGGCAAAGGCTTTGAGGGTAGACCAAGATTGGAGTAGTGTGTCTGGGGCAGAAGATAAAGCTAGAGCCGTGATTCTGCAGGGGTTTGTGGGTCGCAGTAAGGAGTTTGGAGTTTTTCTTCTGGAAGGTGGGAAACCGTTGTAAGGTTTCAGTCAGGGGAGTGAAGCCATCTGGTTTATGTTTTAAAATAGAGACATGAAGTGAAATGACAACCTAAGGCTGGAAGACAAGAGTTCTGCTAGGGCAGCATGTAATTAAGTTCATGGGCCTGAGCCGTCTATTCCACAGGCATGGTTCCAACAGGCTGAGGCAAGCCAGGAAGGCTATCAAGAGGAGTTGGCCTGAAGTAGGCCTTAGGCAGGTAGGGCTGTTATACTCCTGGGTGGGGTAGGGGAGGAGGCAACAACCATAATGACAATAATAATAACAGCTTCCTTAAATGGAGTCTGAGGCAGTGTCCTAGGCCCATTACCTGCATAATCTCTTTGGAGTTCCACAAGCAACTTGAAAGACAGGAATTCTGCCTGTTTTTCAGATGAGGAAACTAGTCCCATGAAGTAAAGTGACTTGCCCACATCACACACCTGGTAAGTGGCAGGAGTGGGATTCAAACCCAGGCTGCAAAGCCTCTTATGGCCCAGAAGGCAAATTCATTAGTCACCCAGTTTCCTCACTACTGTTATTCCCCCTTCACCAATGAGAACACAGGAGCCAACTGTACCATGGAAGTGGGTGTGGCAGAGAAAGTAAGGAGGTTGGGAATTGGCAACCAGGATGTAGGGATCCTAGGAAAAGAAAGTATTTGAATCTTGGTGACTGACTGAAAGATAGTACAGATAGCAATAGTAAAAGTCTCCATTATTTATGGAATGTTCTTGTATTGCATGCCAGGCACTGTTACAGGTACATGCATGATTTTCTTACAGTTCTGAGAGGTTAAGACACTTGTCCAAAGTCACACAGGAAGAAATGAAGCTAGTTCCAGTCTCATGTTCTTATCATCCTACCTCCCAGTAGACAGGTGGAAGGGGGGATAAAGAAGGAAGATTTAAAAAAAAAAAGAAGAAGGAAGATGAGGATTATGATTTTTCTTTTTTTCAGCATCATTGAGTATGATGAAATAATTTGAGGGGGGAGTATTGGTTTATTCATTTAGATTTTATTTTATTTTATTTTATTTTGACAGACTTTCATTCTGTTCCCCTGGGTAGAGTGCCATGGCATCATCTTGGCACATAGCAACCCCAAACTCCTGGGCTCAAGCAATCCTCTTGTCTCAGCCTCCTGAGTAACTGGGACTATAGGCGCCCACTACAATGCCTGACTACTTTTTCTATTTTTTTTTCTTTTTTTTCTTTGTCTCCCTCGGTATAGTGCCGTGGAGTCATAGCTCACAGCAATCTCAAACTCTTGGGTTCAAGCAATCCTTTTTCCCCAGCCTCCCAGATAGATGGGACTATAGGTACCCACCACAACACTGGGTTA
>NW_003852522.1:248202-249279 GCF_000181295.1 Otolemur garnettii
AAAAAAAAAAAAAAAAGAAAGAAAGAAAGAAAAGAAAATCCAGTGGTTAGGAAATGTATAAAAAGGTGTTCAGCATCACTGGGTATCATGGGAGTAGAAATAATAACCAGAATGAAAGAAGAGAGAACTCTCTGCCTTCATGGCTAGACACAGCATCTGCCATGTGCCTAGTGTTAAGCTAGGAGGGGGCCACAGAGTGGGGCTTGTGCTCTTTGAGGAAAAAGAAGACCTTTTTGATGGCAGAGATCACAGCCTATGCCCTCTATTTCATCAGAGCCAAGCACAGGGACTGGTGGGCCAATGAGTATTGGGATCATTCATTCATTCATTCATTTAACAAATATTGAGTATCATCTATGTGCCAGGCACTTTTCTATGTCCTAAGAATGTAGGGATGAATAAGACAGAATTTTCTACCTTCTCAGAAAACAGGCAAACAAAGTATGCCTGAAAGAGGTGAGGACATGAGTCAGGTGGATATCAGGGGGAACAGCCACTGCAAAGGTCCTGAGGCTGAACTGTGCCTGATGTGTTGGAGGGACTGAGCAAGGTGGAAAATGGGAGGAGGTGAGGGCTGGAAGGTGACAGGGGTATGTCCTTTGGGGCATGTGAGCCACATAGAGGATATTGGCTTTTATCCCAAGTGAGGTAGGAGCCCTTGGAGGGTTCAGAGCAGAGATATATGTGATATAACTTATATTTTACAGGATCATTCTGGCCGCTGTCTTGACAAGAAACTTTGGGGACACACGTGGAAGCCAGGAAACCTGCAAGAGGCAGTTGCACTAGTCTAGGTGACTAATGATGGGACTGGATCAGGTGACATCAGAGGAGGCATTAGAATACAAATGAATGAATGAATGCATGCATGAACACATGGATGCCCAGTGATAGGTACAGCCAGCTGGGCTCAACTGAATCCAATGGCCCCTGGAAGAGACAATCAGAAGAGAGGGGCTTGGTACCCATAGCACAGTGGTTATGGCATCAGCCACATACCCCAAGGGTGGTGGGTTTGAATCCAACCCAGGCCATCTAAACAACAATGACAACTGCAATAACAGCAAAAAAATAGCT
>NW_003852522.1:249421-267509 GCF_000181295.1 Otolemur garnettii
GTCTCACTTTATTGCCCTCAGTAGAGTGCCATGGCGTCACAGCTAACAGCAACCTCAAACTCCTGGGCTTCAGCGATTCTCTTGCCTCAGCATCCCAAGTAGCTGGGACTACAGGCACCCCCCCACAATACCTGGCTATTTTTTGGTTATAGTTGTCATTGTTTGGCAGGCCCAGGCTGGATTCGAACCCCCTAGTTCTAGTGTATGTGGCCAGGGCCCTAGCTGCTAAGCTATAGGCACTGAGCCAGGAAGTCCCTTTTCATAGGAAAATATAACCTGTTTTGTAATTTGAACCTCACCACTACATGGCAAGATGGATGGAATATCTTTATTTGCAGAGCAGGCATCTGGAGCCCAGAGAGTTCAAGTCATTTCTTGGAGTGGGTAGGCAGGCAAACCTGGGGATGCATCTATCCTTAGTGACTTTGGACATGTGATTTAAAAATGGAATCTGTGTAGTGGCTCACACTTATAATCCTAGCTCTTTGGAAGGCTGAGCCAGGAGGATTGTGTGAGGTCAGGAGTGCGAGACCAGCCTGGGCAACATAGCAAGACCCCATCTCCATTAAAAAAATAGAAAAATTAGCTGGGTATAGTGCCTCACACCTGTAGTCCCAGCTACTCAGGAGGATTGTTTGAGCCCAGGAGTTGGAGTTTGCAGTAAGCTATGATGATACCTCTGCACTATAGCCAAGGCAACAGAGTGAGACCTGTCTTAAAAAAAAAATCTGAATTCCCCAGTTGACAAGACCCCTGCACAGTTGATCCCTGTCACCTATTTTTCCTCCCTGCTCCCTCTTTATGTTCTTTCTTCATTCCATTGCAACCATACCGATCTCCTAGCATATTTGTGAATCTGAGGCAGGGTAATTCCCTCCTCTCCTCAGACTCCCACTCACTCAGAATAATAGCCAACATCCTCCTGAGGTCCAGAGGCCCTACATGCTGTACTCCCATCTTAGTCCATTTTGTGGTGCTATAAAAGGATACCCAAGATTAGTATTCATAAAGAAAAGAGGTTTGTTTAGTTCCCACTTCTCTAGCCTGAGAGGTTCAAAGGCATGGCTCTGCTTCTGGTGAGGGCTTTCTTGCTGCCTCACAGCATGATGGAGAAGGCTGAAGTAGAAGTGGACATGTGCAAAAAGAAGCAGATCTGAGGGACATCCTGGCTTTATAACAACCCACCCTCTCAGGAACTAATCTGTTCCCTTGAGAAATAATCCAACCTCAAGAGAGAGGATTCACTATCTCAAAAACAGCATCAAGCCATTCATAAGGTATCCACCCCCTCCCATGACCTACACACCTCCTAGGCTCTACCTTGTAACACTGCCACTTCAGGGATCAAATTTCAGCACATGTATTTTTGGTGGAAACAGACAAACCATATCAAACCTATAACAATCTTACTACCTTTCTGCCCTTACCTGCTTCCTCACCTACTCTGTTTCAGCTACGTGGTCCTTCTCACTGTTCCTCTAATGTGCCAAGCACATACTTATCCCAGGGCCTTTCAACTGGCTGTTCCCTCTGCCCAGAACATTCTTGCCCCAAATCCTTGCATGGCTGCTTCATTCTGGTGTTCAGGTCTCAGGTTCAGCTTCACTAGCTCAGAGGGAGGGCCCTCCTTGACCTTGTCTATGGAACTTGTCTTGCTTTATTGTCTTCATAGCAGTAGGAGAAATTGTATTAGACACTTATAAATTTGCTCGCTAACTGTTCTTCTCTCCAAGGGCCTGGACAGAGATAACCTATATAGCACCCACAAGTAAATTAGAAAGACAGCTTTTCCTCCCAGCAGATACTTCACCATACCACACCAAGGAACACAGCCTGGCAGGGCAGGCAGAGCACAGGCTGAATTTCTTTTCTTTTTTTCTTTTTTCTTTTTTTTTTTTTTGCAGTTTTGGGTGGGGCTGGGTTCAAACCCGGCACCCCTGGTATTCGGGGCTGGCGCCCTACTCCTTGAGCCACAGGCGCTGCCCCACAGGCTGAATTTCAATCCCATTTGCCACTTCAGTCTAGAGCTTTTACACAGTGCACAGTTACCTGTGTAAAAGCATGCAGTGGCCCTAGTCAAGGATCTTGCTGTCTTATTGAAGGTAATATCTAAAATATTGAATGAAGCTCGGCAACCATAGCTCAGTCAGTAGGACACCCGCCACATACAACGAAGGTGGTGGGTTCAAGCCCAGCCCGGGCCTGCTAAACAACAAAGACAACTGCAACCAAAAAATAGCCAGGTGTTGTGGTGGGCGCCTATATGCAGCTGCTTGGGAGGCTGAGGCAAGAGAATCACTTAAGCCCAAGAGTTAGAGGTTGCTGTGAGTTGTGACACCCCGGCACTCTATTGAGAGCAACATAGTGAGACTCTGTCTCAAAAATAAATAAATAAATAAAATAAAATATTGCATGAAATTATGTTATATACTAAAAAAAAAAAAGTTGAAGGGAGGGAGGAAGGAAAAAAGAAATAGAGAAAGAGAAGAAAGAAAAAAAAGTATGTCAGGACAGGTTTCATTGCAATAACAACCCCAATCTCTTAGTGGCTGAACCCAACAAGTTCCTGCTACACTGCCCTTGCAGCTCTGCAGGTGAGCGCCATTCACTGTAATCACTCAAGGTGTGACCTGATGGAGTCAAAACCATATCACATGTGGTTGGTCATCCTGCCTGAGAGAAATGGTTTTCTGGAGGCCTATGCTCCAGCAATTAAATCCTTTAGCCTAGAATCCTTTAGCCATGAGACCCTTTGACCAGAACTAGTCATTTCTCTGCCCAGTCACAAGAGGGATCAGAAAGTGCCATCCACCTGTATGCTGTGGAGAGAGAAGAGTCAAATTTTTTGTACATGGCATTAGTGACTGATAGAAAAATAAAGAGAAGCTTAATTGCTTTGAGCCTCCATTTTCTCCTCTGTTAAATGGGCACAGTTACACCATAATGTGGCCCTTCCATTACAGTGTGGTGGAGTGAGAATTGAGGCAGGTCAGAAGACTTAGCAAGGGATTGTAATAGATACTGCTATTGTTACTTCTTCCTACACAAATGGTTAAGTACCGACGCCAGGAATCGAACTGAGGCAGCTTTGTTCTTTGAATACTTCATTGGGCCTGTTTAGTGCTAGGAGTGAGGGAGGGCCACCTAGGCCACTGCCCAGGACCTGAGCCCCCTTTCCTGTCCTGCAGGTCTCCTGAGTGTGCCCCTGCTTCTCACTGCCCATGCCGCTGGGATTGGGGCGGCGGAAAAAGGCACCGCCTTTGGTGGAAAATGAGGAGGCTGAGCCAGGCCGTGGAGGGCTGGGCGTGGGAGAGTTGGGGCCCCTGGGTGGAGGTGGGGCTGGGGGGCCCCAAATGGGCTTGCCCCCTCCACCCCCAGCCCTGCGGCCCCGCCTCGTGTTCCACACCCAGCTGGCCCATGGCAGTCCCACTGGTCGCATTGAGGGTTTCACTAATGTCAAGGAGCTGTATGGGAAGATTGCTGAGGCCTTCCGCCTGCCAACTGCTGAGGTACCCACGGGGGAGCTGGCACCAGGGTCCCTGAGGGGGCTAGAGGTGTGGGCCTACATCCTGTTCATGAGTTGGAGCTCTGGTGCCAGAGCTGCGGATGCTAGGGGCTGCACCCTGGGGGAGGTGTAGGGGCTTATGGCCAGGGCTGGATGCAGAGTTCCATCACACACTGGGAGGCCTGTACCAAAGGCAGTTATGGAGATTTGGAGGCCAAGGCAGGATGCTGATTTCACATCAGCACTGGGAGGCCTGCACCTCAGTTGATTGTGGAGGCTGGAGGTCAAATGCAAGATGTACTTTCCCATGATGCATTGGGAGGCCTGACCCTAAGGGACTGTGGGAGTGGAAGGACAGGTGGGATTAAGCAGGAAGTAGATGGTGGGGTCCAAGGAGCAGGTGAACATCTGTGTCCTCCACAAGCATTCACAGAGCACCTCCTGTGTGCAAGGCTCTGCTCCCTGGAAACAGCAGTGAATTTTTGCTAGAACAGAAATTGTAGTCTCAGCAGAGCTGGCATGCTAGTGGGGGCCCTGCTGTGGCTTAGGGGATGGGCAGGCAGTGGGGTGGAGTTCCTTGGCCCTTTCCAAACTCATTCCTTCCTCTGCAGGTGGTGACTGGCAAAGGGCGAGGGAGGGAAGTGAGGGTTAAGTGACCCCCACCCTTGCAGGTGATGTTCTGCACCCTCAACACCCACAAGGTGGACATGGACAAGCTGCTAGGTGGCCAGATTGGCCTGGAGGACTTCATCTTTGCCCATATCAAGGGGCAACGCAAGGAGGTGGAGGTGTTCAAGTCGGAGGATGCACTGGGGCTCACCATCACAGACAATGGGGCTGGCTATGCCTTCATCAAGGTGCCTGGGTGGACGGGGCACCCTGGAGGTCTGGGGGTGAGGGCGGGCCATGGGACCTAGGGCAGAGCTACAGGGGCTGATTCCCTACCTCTGCAGCGCATCAAGGAGGGCAGTGTGATTGACCACATCCAACTCATCAGTGTGGGCGATATGATCGAGGCCATCAACGGACAGAGCCTGTTGGGCTGCCGGCACTATGAGGTTGCCCGGCTGCTCAAAGAGCTGCCCCGGGGCCGTACCTTCACGCTGAAGCTTACCGAGCCCCGAAAGGCCTTTGGTGAGGAGCAGCCACCTGAACCTCCAAAGCAGCCCTGGCTCAAGTGATCTGACTGTGGTGCTGGAAGCTACCAGCAGGTGGCACCCAAGCCCAGCCAGCAAGGGGGGAACAGGAGGCAGCTCTGCCCTGCCCCAAGAGTGGGGAGCTTTGGCTCCCAACCTGAGAGGAGGATGGAGGCGTGAAGGAAGTTACCTGCACACCCAGTTTCCAGGAGTCATTATCCCAGCCAAGTGCTCTCACCCCTAGCCAGCCCCCCAGCCCAGAGAAGCCAGGCTTGGCTGCCTGTGCTATTCCCCTAACTTTTGCATCTGGCTTCACTAACTCCCAGGAATGGGCCCTCAGGCCCCTGTGGTGGGGGTGGGGGCCTCAATTACTTTCCTGGCAGGTAGGCCTGGTCTGTGGCACAGCAGCTATACTCCCTGGGCCCTGCCCCTGCAACACACTTGGCCAAGAGTAAAGCAGCTGGAGACCCAGGCCTCTACCCCTTTTCTGTCCCTCAGCCCCTAGGTACAGAAGTGGCTCCTCCAGTCTCCCCTCCAGGGACCATTCTTGGTCCTCAGCTGTTCCCTCGCCCACCATATCCATGCCGAGTCTGACTCAGGAGTCCTACCCTCCTGGGATCACCTCAGGCCCTTATCAACACCCCCTCCCCCTACTGTAACTTACAGAAGCTTGGAGAAGTTTGGAGAATGGGTGTCTAAGGCCAGGACATCTGGGTTCCTGCCCAGACCATGCTGAAATTGAGCTTATCCCACCCTCACCCCATCCTTGCCTCCCGCAGACATGATCAGCCAGCGTTCAGGGTGTGGCCGCCCCAGCTCTGGCTCACAACTGGGCACTGGCCGAGGGACCCTCCGGCTCCGATCCCGGGGCCCTGCCACAGTGGAGGATCTGGTGAGTGACCAGCTCCCCCTTGCCTGCACTCCCATAGGATGCAGCGTTACCTGTTAGGCTGAGGGACTCTGGGCAGACAATCTGGATTCTGATCCGATATTCTGCCACCTCCCAGGGACCTTCCTTAGGCAATGGGCCTCAGTTTCCCTATCAATAAAATGGGGATAATAACACTGATAACTTCTTTGCAGGGTTGTTGTGAGGACTGAATATATGTATGTGTAAGGTGATGACAAGAATACCTGGCACTTAATAAGTACAGTTACTTAACTCTTATGATGATGTCACTGTCCCCCCCCCACCATCTCAGCCCTCAGCATTTGAGGAGAAGGCGATTGAGAAAGTTGACGACCTGCTAGAGAGTTACATGGGCATCAGGGACACAGAGCTGGGTGAGTGGTGGGTGACTGGGGATGGGGATGAGTGGGAGTCTGGGGGGGAAGTTGGTGAGGGTTGAGTTTCCTCTGAGCCCCTCTACCCCTTGGACCACCTGTGCTTCCATTCTTCCCCCACCCCCAACAGCGGCCACCATGGTAGAGCTGGGGAAGGACAAAAGGAATCCAGACGAGCTAGCCGAGGCCCTGGATGAACAGCTTGGTGACTTTGCCTTCCCTGATGAGTTCGTCTTTGATGTTTGGGGTGCCATCGGGGATGCCAAGGTCGGCCGCTACTAGGACTACCACTGGACCTCTCCATGATGGCCTAGGCCCAGCCTGGTTGGGGACCCTCCAAAGGGGACATCAGGGCCTGGACCTGAGTGTCCAACTTGGGCCAAGCTCAGCATCCCAGGGCTATGCAGAGGGGAGATGGGGCCTGGCCCCTGTCCCACTGCGATCGGTACCACCCCATCTCTGGTCCCCGGCCCCCCTGTCCTGTTCCCCACCTACCTCAGCCTGGTCAGGCATGGGGAGGGATTGGCCAAATTGGGCAGCCACCCCCACCCTCTATACTTTCTGCCATCAGTTGCCAAACTGGTCCCTCTATGTTTTCCTGGGACCTTGGGCTCTGTTTGGGGGTGGTGACCTTCCTAGTTTACTTATCTAGGGAATATGATGGTGTCCCTCCTAGAAAATGCAATAATACCCTCCCCCATCCACCAACCCCCTCTTGAGAGGAGCCCTCTCCCTGTGGAGTCTGTTACCTCCACATTTGAAATGAGTCTGCTGTGAACCCCCAACCTCCCTCTCAATCTCTCCTGTAAGGCCCAGCCTTGGACTAGAGCAGCAGGGAAGGGAGGCATGATGATGGGCTTTTGTATCTGAATTTGCTGTCTTGAACATAAAGAATCTATCTGCTGTTCGACCTGTGTGGTTTGGGGATGGTGTTGCGGGGCTGGAGCTGGGAAAGAATGCGGCAGCTGAAATTCATCTTCCTCAGCTCCAAATTGAATTAGGAGTTGGCTCTGGGCCACCCGCCCCCTCCCACTGTTCCTCCTGGCTGCAGGCCACCAGGCTTCCAGGCAAGGCCTGAACTTCCTGGTCTACTGAGGATTCCCATCCAGCCCCTTCTCGAACAAGGCCTCCCACCCGCCCACACCCTTTGCGAAGAGTGGGCATGAGGCTGTTGTCTACAGCCAGCAACAACCTGGAACCACAGGGTACACCAACACATTGAGACCTGGCTTGGAAAAAGCAAGATGGAGCCTCAGGGCTGGAAGGGGTAGAGGGGATAATTGTGATGCAGCCCCCACCCCAGCTGACTCTGGACATTCATATGTTCGAGGTGCACAATGCTTCACACTGGACATAAACCCAGCATGCTTATTTTGACAACCCACTTTATCCTTGAGGATTGAGGAGAGATCAGGGGTGGGCCCCAGGCCAGACCTGGAGGGAAGAGCAAGGATTGAAGTGAGAGGAGCCAGGCCAGAGGTTCCCACAGGAATGTTTGGGGATGAGCTGAGGCTGCAGGGAAGTCTGAGCCTATGCCGCTCCCCAGTTCCAATGAGCACTCGCTGAGCCACCAAGAAGGGAGAACAGGTGACCCAGGGTTGGACACAGGACTGTGATTCTGTTCACAGGGTGGGTTGGGGCAGGAGCTGCTATCTGGGTGACATGGTATATCTGTGTGCTCCTCGTGTGTCCATACCCTAGTCTGGCTTCTGTGGAGAAGGGTTATGGCTGCATGTATCTCAGGCCTTGAGTAGGACTGTTGTGGGAGGACCATAACTCTGTCTGCGCTGTGGGTAAAGGATGTAGTTGCCTTCTCTGTGTTCCAGGGTATTTAAGAGAGTAACTGGCATAGTGTCCAGTGGTGGGGAATAGAATAGTGTGGCTGGGTCTTGGAGTGTCCAGGGCTATAACTGGCTTCATCTGGGGTGTCCAGGGGTATGTTTCAGGGTGTTGCTGTTTTGGGGGTGTGGGCATGTGTGTCTTGGGGTACTATCATTTCTAGAGAAAGGAAGAGGTGCCAGCTAGATCTCAGGTGTTCAGGTAGTGCAATTCCTTGTGTCTTGGGTGTACAGAGTGTCCTGGTAGGCTCTGTCGTGGATTGTTGTGGGGAGTCTCCAGGTAACATGGAGTGTGACCCTGGGACTCTCCACGGTAAGGATTTTGTGTATGTGTCTCAAGGTGCCAAACAAGAGTCCCTTTCCCAGCTCTAAAGGGTGCAACAGGATAGGGCTTTCACATGGAACTTCATTTTGGGGTGTTGAGGGAAGTGGCTGGTGTTAAAAGTCAGTAGCTATAGGTGCATCTCTGGCACTGGAGTGACACACTCAGTGAGCTCAGGG
This sequence comes from Otolemur garnettii, assembly GCF_000181295.1. Classification (NCBI taxonomy): domain Eukaryota; kingdom Metazoa; phylum Chordata; class Mammalia; order Primates; family Galagidae; genus Otolemur; species Otolemur garnettii. The sequence goes on from NW_003852522.1 coordinate 257,686, forward strand.
ATGTGACAGCAACACCTGGCTGTTGCTGAGATGGGGACAGGATGCAACAGAGGCCACAAGTGATGACTGTGTGTCTCAGGGTGTGAGACTGTGTGTGTACCCTACTTCCAGAATGGGAGGTGAAGCCATAGCTCTGTGTTCAGGGTTAAGGGCATAACTGTCTTTGTGCCTTGGGACACGTGTCCAAGTGTTGCTCAACCCATCCTAAAGCAGGATCTAGAGGCTGGGGAAAGAGTCCCCTGGTTACCCAGGCCTCCTGGTTCCCCTGCCCCCCTGCCTGCTCTCCCTCCCTCCCAGGGTATGACTGGCTATGGCCCTGGCCTGGGCTTAAGCCCCTGTGTAAATAATGGGCGGATCCCCTAGCCAGGGTGGGCCTGACTCAAGCCAGTCTAACCGACCCTCTTCCCCCTACCACCCACCCTGACATCCACAAAGGCTCTGGCAAGGCAGAGGGCTTTGTTGCCCCCACAGGGTTAACTCCCCTCATCCTGAAGCCTTATGGGGGCATGGGGCGTAGCAGCACCCCCTGCAGGCGCCCCAGCCCGCCCCAGGCAATGCTCACATTTTCCAGTGTTTAGATTTTATCCACTTTATTAATGAGGCAGGCAAAAAGCCCAAGCCTGGGGGGAAGGGGGCTGCTCTCACCATGCTGGGAACTGATCAAGGGGGCCAGACTGACTCCCCAGGGAGCCTCCCTCCTAGTAGGGGGTGCTGGGTCCCAAAGTGGTCCTTGCCTGTTACCAGGAACACAAAGAAGGTGTCACTGCCACTCCATATCCCCAACGGGTGTACACTGGGTGGAGCGGCCCCTGGAGGCCAGCAAAGGCAGCAGGAGGAGCCAAGGAGCCGCCCCAGGAAGAGGGAGGGAGGGAGCGGCCTGCCAGGGAGCCTGGGTGCAGCAAGCGTAGAGGGCACAGGGGCTGAGCAGCGGGCAATGGGGACTCAACATCCCAGGCAGGACCGCTGGGTAAGCAGGTTGGGGACAGGAGGGTCTCCGGTAGGGGAGGAGGAGGGCAGGAAGGGACAGGGCATGGCTGCCTCAGTCTGTGTGTCTTGTGTTCCTAAGCTCTTAGCCCCCACCTACCTGTCCAGTCTTATCTATCCTCTTTTCCATGTGGCCTGGTGGGCACTTCTGCACTTTCAGCCCTCACCACCAGGTTACTGAGGAATGAGTGGTCCTGGGGCTGGGACATGGAGCAGAACGGTGGGCATCCATTGTGAGACAGAGGTGATTGGAGTAGAACCCAGATGAGATACAGCAACAGAACACAGAGACAGGGCCGTAGGACAGAAATGTGGCTGTGGGACAGAGATGTGGCTTTGAAGACAGAAATGGAGCTAGCCATGGGGATAGAAATAGGGTTCTGAGGACAGCAACCATGCTATGAGGACCAAAGGCAGGTCCACAGTGACAGAGACATGTGCATGGGGACAGAGATGGGGCCATGGGAAGAGAACCAGTGCCAAGAGGAGAGATGTGCCCATGGCTGGGGAAGTGAAGGATACAACTGGAATAAAGAAAGACATGGTGAGAGTGAGAGATAGGATAACAGGGCCAGGTGGGACCATGGGCCATAATTTGCTGCAAGGACCCGTGGAGGGGAGAATAAGGTCCCAGAGCAGGAGATGGGGTAGTGAGAAGCAGAGGGGGAGGAAGCGGTCAGAAACAGAGAAACCAGCTCATTTGGAGTTGCCATTGGCAGAGGAATTGCAGAAGAATGCCTGGGGATCAGATAGGCCCTGATGATCCTAGATGGGACCTCTGTGCACCACTCCCTAGCCTCACTTTGCCCTCCTCTCTACCTAGTATCCGCAGCACCTGACATGAGCCCTTGCGGGCCCCTCAACTTGAGCCTGGCCGGCGAGGTGACCACGTGCGCGGTGCCAGGAGTCCCCAATGCGTCGGCTGTATCGCCGTCAGTTGGTTCCAGCGCGTCACCCGCGCTGCCCATCTTCTCCATGACACTGGGCACGGTGTCCAACGTGCTGGCGCTCGCACTACTGGCCCAGGCTGCAGGCCGCCTGCGGCGGCGCCGCTCGACCGCGACCTTCCTTCTGTTCGTCGCCAGCCTGCTGGTCACCGACCTGGCGGGCCACGTGATCCCGGGTGCACTTGTGCTGCACCTGTACACGGCGGGGCGCGCGCCGGCCGGTGGAGCCTGCCACTTCCTGGGCGGCTGCATGGTTTTCTTCGGCCTGTGCCCGCTGCTGCTGGGCTGCGGCATGGCAGTAGAGCGCTGGGTGGGCGTCACGCGGCCTCTGCTTCACGCGGCCCGAGTCTCTGCGGCCCGCGCACGCCTGTCGCTGGCCGCTCTGGCAGCAGTGGCTTTGGCCGTGGCACTGCTGCCGCTAGCGCGTGTGGGCCGCTACGAGCTGCAGTACCCCGGCACTTGGTGCTTCATCAGCCTGAGCCCACCAGGCGGCTGGAGCCAGGTTCTGCTTGCCTGTCTTTTCGCCGGCCTAGGCCTGGTCGCGCTACTCGCCGCGCTCGTGTGCAACACGCTCAGCGGCCTAGCTTTGCTGCGCGCCCGCTGGCGCCGCCGCTCCGGACGGTTCCCCTCGGCCTCCGGCCCCGACACCCGCCGTCGCTGGGGGTCGCGTGGACCCCGCTCGGCCTCTGCTTCGTCTGCCTCGTCCAACGCTTCAGCCTTCGCCGCCTTTGGCGGCTCCCGGAGCGGCGGTTCAGCCCGCAGAGCCCGCGCCCACGACGTGGAGATGGTGGGCCAGCTGGTGGGCATCATGATGGTGTCGTGCATCTGTTGGAGCCCGTTGCTGGTGAGGGGCGCACCCGCCCCTCGAGCCATGATCCTTTCGGCACCCTCCTTGGCCCCTCCCATCCTTCTGGGTCTTAGGATACCTGGGGCCTTTGTCCTTTACCCAGCCAAGGCTCCGCCCACTTGAGGCCCCACCTGCCAAGAAAGCCAGCCCTTTGCCGCCTTCTATCCTTCCTCCCAGTCCTCTTCCTCCTCAGGTTTTTGTAGCCCATTTCGACCCACACAAGCCTCCTCTCCAGCCCAGCCCTTCTAAGTCTCCACGCTTCCTTCATTCCCTAGCCCTCTACCACCCCATCCCCTCGTTTCTCTTATCTCCTTCAGTCCCATTTCCTTCTGAGTACCTGGGACTTCTTTCGGGAGTCCCCCAACCACTGAAGGCCTGTGCTTCTTCACCCTCTTTCCATAGCCCCTTCCCAGACAGATCCCTATTTACTATCCCCCTGACACTCGCCTCTCCTCCCAGACTCACAGCCACACCCTTCGCCTGCCCCCTTTTCTTACACCTGTCCCACCGCTCACCCCAGCTTTACCCGCAGGTATTGGTGGTGCTGGCCGTCGGGGGCTGGAGCTCCAGCTCCCTGCAGCGTCCCCTGTTTCTGGCTGTGCGCCTTGCGTCCTGGAACCAGATCCTGGATCCCTGGGTGTACATCCTGCTTCGCCAGGCCGTGCTCCGCCAGCTGCTTCGCCTCCTACACCCGAAGGCGGGTGCCAAGGGCAGCCCCGCGGGGCTGGGCCTAACCTGGAGTGCCTGGGAAGCTAGCTCCCTGCGAAGCTCCCGGCACAGTGGTCTTAGCCACTTATAAGTGTGCCGGGAAGCCAAAAGGCTAAGCCAGTGCACCCTAGGCTAGCCCCAGGTCTACAGAGCAGAGCCTTTCAGGGAATAAAGCCATTTTTCAAGCCCAGGAGGTTGTGTCCCGTCGGGGATGCAGCACCCACTGTGGCCCCGCGTGATCCTTAGAAGCTTGGCGTGCGCCTACAGGCTGCAGTTTCGGGACTTGCCGCGCGAGGGCGCAGAGACACCGGACGCGGGGTCTCGGAAGTTGAGCCGGACTGCGGAGCATGCGCACAATGCCGCGACCACAGCCCGGGCTCTTGGACGGCTCCGCTTGGAGCAAAAGAAGAGGGTTCGGGGTGGGGCACTCCGCGTCCGGGTTGCACTAGGACCGACTCCCGCAGCCATTCTACTCATTAAAGCCTTAAGCTCCCCCAATACAATCTCCAAACCACGCCTCATCACAGGCTCAAAGCCCCGACACCGCCCACCCCGCAATCCCAGCCCCCTTCCATCGCGGCTCGCCTGCAGTTCCCGCCAGAGTAATAGCACCGAGTACCCACCCAGACTTGACCCTCTTCAAATGCTCCCCGCATCACTCCCGACTCCCACTCACTCCCACCCATCCGTTTGCCCCCCAAATGTCCCCACCTCCAAATTACTACACACAATAAGACACCAAGAATGCATAAATGGGGCAAATCCCAAAGGCGTTTTTAAAAACTAAGAGCTCTCAGGCAGAGGTAGGGCAAGGGCAGGGGTGGGGAAGGGCTAGCAGCCCCCAGCCACGAAGTCGAAGTCCCGGAAGGCAGCCTGCTCAGCGGCTGTGAGGGGCCTTGCATCGCGGGGCGGGCTCAGAGTGGGGGCCTCCCCTGTGAATTCCTCGTCAAAGTTACTGACATCGGTGCGGCCAGAGAGCTTGGGCACGAAGGGCGGCGGCAGGCGCCGGGCCAGCAGTGTATCCCAGCCCAGTGTCTGTGGGTGGGATACAGTAGAAGGCTCAGCCTGCGAAGCTGAGGGAGGGGGAAGAGGGAGGTGCAGGGGACTAGGGACTGAGGAAGGGAGAGAGGCTGGGTTCATGCACAGGGCAACTGAGATATGGATATAGGAGGATCAGTGAGGTGGGAGTGAACAGGAGAGAGTAGGAAGGAAATGGTACCAAGGGGAAGTGACAATGTTGGAGGTGAAGTGACGAGGCCTTGGAGCGGGTAATGGCTGGGTCCTTGGGGTATTGCCAGAGCCTTGGGGCAGAGGAAAACCTTACCCTGAAGAAGGGCTGTTTTTTCACGTCTTCTGCATCCCTCTCGCTGGACCCCAACCTCCGCTCAGGATTCCTCCGCAGCAGCTGGAAGGGGGGAACACAGTGTCAGGATCTGTCCCCTTTCAGACCTGGAGCCCCTTCCCAGGCCCACCCCACCTTGTATCGGGTCCTTACCCTTCGCATGATGCCAATGGCTTCTGCTGACAAGAAGCGTGGGTACCGGACTTCATCGTTGACAATGCTGTCGAAGACCTCCTCCTCGTCGTCCCCTGGGAATGGGGACTGGGCACAGAGATAGCTGGAGTGAATCAGGCCCCTCCTCTGGCTACTCTACCCTCAACCCCCACCTGAGCCCTGGGCTTGAGCTCCGGCTGGGTCTTCTTGAGGGTGCTGGCTTACAAGGAAGAGTAAGTATCCTGTTTTATACATGTGGAAACTGAGGTCAGGGAGGAGAAGCCAATAGCTCCTAATCTAACACAGCAGGTGGTAGATGCAGATTTCAATCCCACCCCGGGCACAGGCAGGTTCCAGTGGGATACAAGGGACACACAGGTTGTATGTGGACAGCCAGATACCTCACCTCACCAACCAGCATCTCATAGAGCAGCACACCCAGCCCCCACCAGTCCACAGCTCGTGTATAGGACGTGTCTGTCAGCACCTCAGGTGCCAGGAACTCCGGAGTCCCACAGAATGTGCTTGTCCGATCTCCGTAGCCCATTCCTGCAGGCAGCAAGGCCACAGGAGGTTAAAGGGGCAGGAGGAGCTACTCAACCCAGCTTGGGGTTGTCTACACAGCCTGCCATGTTGTGGGGTCAGAGTGGGGGTAACACCAAGTAGGGTTATGGCCTCTCTTCCTTCTCCCCTCCCATGTCTAAGAGGCCAGCCCCTCAGATTCCAACCCCTCACCTTCCTTGCAGAGGCCAAAGTCTGCGATCTTGACATAGCCTTCGGTGTCCAGGAGCAAATTGTCCAACTTCAGGTCCCTGTGTGAGATGTGGATGTAAAGAGGGATAAGTGCTGGGTCTGGGACCCTCCAGAACCTCCCACCCTAGCCACAGTGGGCAGAGCACGCACATGCATACACACACCTGTAGACAATCTTATGTTCATGGAGGAACTGCAGCCCCAGCACCACACAGGCCGAATAAAAGCTGCAGAGAGAAAGGCTGGAGTGAGGGTGTCAGGCCACCAGGCAAGGGAGAAAACTCATAGAAGCCTGGTTTCCATATCCTCAAAAGTTCCCCCAGTCTCTTAAAGCACTGTGAGGCTGGAGGAGGCAGGACCTGAGGGTGAAGGGATGAGAAGGAGCTGCCAGCCTTCAGGGCTGAGGTGTCCCATGTATGCTGAGGCAGGAGGCAGGGGCCTGGGCTGGTGGGGGTTGGGGGAAGGCTTACACGGCACGGGGCTCAGAGAACACATCACTGTGGATGTGCAGCATCAGGTCCCCACCGGCTGAGTACTCCATCACAAAGCACACATGCTCTGGTGTCTGGAAACAGCCGAAGAGGTTCACCAGGAAGGGGTGTCCTGCCTTGGTCACTGCAGCCAAGATCCGCTTCTCGCACATCAAGCTAGGTGGTGGGCGGGGGATGGGAGAAAGAGTTAAGAGACTACAGCTGCCCTCTAATCCTGGCTCCCCTAGTCCTCAATCCATAGGTATTTGTTGAGGCCCTCACATGCCTGTGTGACTTTGGGCAAGTTTCTGTAAGCCCTGGCAGCCTCATCTAGTAAACAGGACCTTAGGATCTATCCATCATCCCAGTAACAGCATCTTCCCTTGGTGGGCATGAGACCAGGGGTGAGCATGAGGCCCAGGCCAACTGGAGTAACCTCTCTCTCTGGCCAGAAATTGGTTCAGGGATGAGTAAACCAAGTACTATTGATTTCCACTGGAATTATTAAGAAAGATATGTTAAAGCTGGTGAATTAAACTGAAGCTGCTAGGATGGGGGGCATCTCTGTTTCCACAAGAGGACAGCAAGCAAGGCAGGAAGGAAAGCAGAAACAGAAACATTATCTGAGCACCTGGATACAGCCATGCCTGAAGGCACAGAATATTGGACTTTTCTAATCCAGACCAATAAATTCCTTTTACTGCATAAGCCTTTCTGAGTTGAATTCCTAATTATCAAAAGGATGTTGGGAAGACCAGGGACAATCTTAGTGCCTCTACCAAGTGTTTACAGGGTTCACACACTGTGCAGAATGCTTTAGATATATATTTTCCTTTAATCCATCCAACATTCCTGCAAGGAAGGCATTATTACTCCCTGTTTATAGAGCATGAGACTGAGGTTTTGAACCTAGGGCCCTGACCCCAAAGCAGAAGCAGTGCAGTGGTGCCATGAATGGCACCTAAGGGCATCTAAGTCCCTAGATTCAAATCCTGGACCTGTTGCTTAATGGTTCTGTGGTCTTGGGCAAATCACTCAACATCTCTACGCCATTCACTGAATGAGAACAATAACAGTACTGAATTAAGAGGGTAGCTTAGGGGACAGATGAATAACTGCTTTCTAAGAATTATCTGAGTACAAGGCTAATAAGTGCCAATGACTATTAGAAGTCCCTGGACCTACAAGGAGGCCCTCCTTTGTCTCTTGTTTCCCAAAAGAAAAGTCAAAGATTCCCAGAGGGCTGAAGCCAGTCCATACCTCTCCACCTCATCTCGAGCCACAATGTCCCCTTTTTTCAAAGCCTTGATGGCAAATAGCTCCCCACTAGACCGGAATTCAGAGAGCAGCACCTATAACCACAATGGAGAGGATGGTCTTAGGGGCTAACCCTTGGCTCAGAGGGTCTGGACTCTCAACCTTCCAAGTCCTTGCCCTCCACCTCACCTTCCCAAAGTGACCCCGGCCCAGCACCGCCAGGAACTTGAAATCCTCGAGGGTCAGGGGTGACTTCCTCAGAGGGCTGTGGGGAAAAGAAACTGGTAGGGATGGGGGCAGTTGGCAGGGTGGTGAGTGGGGGCCCAAGGGAGGGTTGTCACCTGCACAGGGCGGGGCCTGGGGTCTCCTGGGTCTCCGAAGGCAGCTTGGGAGTGGTGGTAGTTTCCTGGATCGGGGAACTCTGTGGCAGGGAGAGGAGGCCAGAGTGAGGGAATCAGAGATCCCCCCCAAAACCAAAGTAGCCTCCAAGGCCCCACTCAGTCTTCCCCTTTGCCTCTCTGTACTTTCCTGTCTTCCCTATGCTCTTGCTCACTCCCTCCAACATAATCTTTGCCTCCCTATGCCCTGAACACAGCAGGTGCATTCCTACTCCAGGAACTCTGCATGGCTGTGCCCTCTTTCTGGACTGTTCTTCCCACACACACCGGCGTGGCTCTTCCCTCCTGCTTCAGGGCATTTATTCATTTACTTATGGTCAGCTGAGCACCATAATAACTAAGAGAAGCCCTCAACACTTCCTGTTTGATGTTTTCTCCCTACCATATTTTACATTCCAAATATATTTAATCTGTAGTTGACCCTTGAATAACATGGTTTGAACCACATGTCCCATTTCTTATGCCTCTGCCACTTCTGAGACAGCAAGACCAACCCATCTTCCTCATCTTCTTCATCATCTTCAACATGAAGACAAGGGTGAAGACTTTCCACCTAATGAACAGTAAATGCATTTTCTCTTCCTTATGATTTTTTTTTTTAAACAGTCATACTTTGTCACCCTCAGTAGAGTGCTGTAACCTCAAATTCTTGGGCTCAAGTGATCCTCTTTCCTCAGCCTCCCAAGTAGATATGCTGCCACAACACCCAGCTATTTTTAGAGATGAAGTCTCTGGTTCAAGGTGGTCTCGAACTCCTCAGCTAGAGCAATCCACCCTCCTCAGCCTCCCAGAGTGCTAGTATTACAGGCATGAACCACCACGCCCGGCCTCCACTTGAGAGGCCCCATTCATCACAGCTATGTACTATTCCACCTTGTAACTTATTTAGTGCCAGCCCCTAATGGACCACTCTTTTTCTCACACAAAGCTGCTATAGCAAACATCCTGAATGTGTGTCTCCGTGAATATCCAGAACAGACACCCACAAGCAGAATTACTGGGTCAATGCAATGTCCACTTTTTTTTTTTTTTGAGACAGTCTCACTCTGTTGCTCTAGGCTAGAGAGTCTCACTAGTGCTGCACCTGGCTTCAGTATCTACCTCTAACTCAGCCAGCTAAGTCCACACCACCTTCCCTAGGAGATAGATGGACTTGCCTACCTACTCACCAAGGGCCATTGTCCCCACATCCTCCCCAACATGCTGTGTGATTAACCATTAGGATATTTTTTGTCAAACTCATCTGATTTAATGAAGTATCTCATTTAATTGAATGCCATGAAGCATTATTTCCATTTTTTAAAATGAGATATAAAATGTCCCAAGGTGGGCAAGGGGACCAACTTACTTACAGGATTTTTTTTATCAAACTCATCTGATTTAATGAAGTATCTCATTTAATTGAATGCCATGAAGCATTGTTTCCATTTTTTAAAATGAGATATAAAATGTCCCAAGGTGGGCAAAGGGACCAGCTTACTTAATCGCTCACCCAAACCTAGAGGTCGGCAAATGCTGGCAGGTGGGCAAGCCTGTTTTTGTACAGTCTATGAGAGCTAAGAATGGTTTTACGTTTTTTATTTATTGGGAAAAATTTTTTAAAAAGGAATATAATGTCATCTAGGATAGTTCTATGACATTGAAACTTCAGTGGTTCAAACTTCCACTGGTATCATTCAAACCAGTAAGTTTTCTTGGAATACAGACATGTACCTTCGTGTATGGCTCATCTGTGGCTGCTTTCTCTGTGTGCTGCCAACTGGGACTGTCTGGCCCACAAAGCTGAAAATATTGACTATGTGGACATTAACAGAAAAAGTGTGCTGACCTCTGCCCTAGGTCAAGATGAAGACAATTTCCATCACCCTGGTAAGATCCCTGTGTCTCCGTTTTTTTGGTAATCCTCGCCTCAAAAACACTACAGTCTTTTTTTTTTTTTTTTTTTTTGAGACAGAGCCTCAAGCT
>NW_003852522.1:268132-270261 GCF_000181295.1 Otolemur garnettii
GGCACTCTACCCAGGGGGACAGCTTGAGGCTCTGTCTCAAAAAAAAAAAAAAAAAAAAAAAAAAAAAGATATAAAAGTATAAACTTCATTTTATCTTAGTGAGAAAAGAGAGAGTGAGAGAGGGAAAGAGCAGAGAGCAGGAAGATGGTGTGGCATCCCCCCAAAAGAAAGAAGGCCCACCTAGGCTCACTTTTTTTTATCCAGGATTAAAGAACTGGGCTCTAGTTCTGCCAGAGGTGTGCTATGTGACCCCAAAGAGGGTTCTGACAGTCTCTAAGTCTCGAGCATGACTCCTAACACTGCAGAACCCCAGGCTGGCCTTGGAAGCAGAAAGGATGGGATGAAGGAGGGATGCTTACCAGGCTCAATGGGCTAGAAGGAGGGTTTAGTGGGCTCTTCTGGGGCGAGCTGTCAGATTCAGCCCCGAGGTTTAGCTTCTCCACTGATACATCACTGCAGTAGAGAAGAGAACGTGTCTGGGACCCAGCACCTTGGGAGGCAATTGAGATAGCTGAGACCCCAGGGTGCTCCCTCCTTACCCTGCAGGACGGGCCTCAGACCCTGGAGAAGGCCCAGGACTAAAGGTGCCTGTCGTTGTGGCATTTGGAATGAGCCTCCGAAGCAGTCGAACCCATGTGGCAACATCAATGTTCATCTGCCTGGCACGCTGAAAAGCCTTTCCTAGAGGGATGGAACAGGTGTCACCCTCTGGGACAGTCCTAAGATCCCTGAATTCTCCCTTGGTTGGGGGACAAGACCACTCCTCTAACCTTGCTGCTTTGAGAAGATTTTCTTCTGCCGACGGAGCCTAGGGATCCTTTCAATGACAGGGTTACGGAAGGTGACCTGAGGGGAAGAAGAGCTTAGGAACACAGGTGCACGCCCGAGTGTGTTGGATGTCCTGATCACTGTGACATTGAGTTCAACCCATAAAAGGATCAGCAAACCGACACACCTCAAGTGCCATTTTACAAAAGCAAGAAGCAGGCAACTAGACCCCCCTCTAGGGAAAGGGAGGGATTGACATGCAACTCAGCAAAGAGATCCTGCATCATCCAATACTTTGACGACCCAAGGGTGGTCCCAGATCAGCAGCATTACCATCACCTGGGAAATTGCTAGACAGAAATGCAGAGTCTCAGGTTCCCTTGACCCAGTGAGAAACATCAGGGGTTGAGGTCCAGCACTCTATATTTCAGCAAGTACCCCAGGTGATGCTGGCACCCACCCACAAAGGGAAACCAATTCTTCCAATTCCAACACAACTTTTTTTCCTTCTTTTTTTTTTTTTGAGAGACAGAGTCTCACTATGTCACCCTCAGTAGAGTACCATGGCATCACAGCTCACAGCAACCACAAACTCTTGGGCTTAAGTGATTCTCTTGCCTCAGCCTCCCAAATAGCTGGGACTACAGGCGACTGCCACAAGGCCTGGCTATTTTTCTTTTTGTTGTTGCAGTTGTCATTGTTGCTTAATTGGCCTGGGCCGGGTTGGAAACCACCAGCTTCAGTGCATGTGGCTGGGGCCATAACCACTGTGATATGGGCGCCAAGACTTTCCTTTCTTTTTTTTTTATTAAGAGACAGGGTCTCACTCTGTGCTCCTGGCTAGAGTACAGTATTGTCTTCACAGCTCACTATAGCCTCAAATTCCTGGGTTCAAGCAATCCTCCCACCTCAGCCTCTTACATAGCTAGGACTACAGGTGCACACCGTCATGCTCAGTTAACCATTTTTAAATTAATTTTTGTAGTTAGGGGGAGTCTCACTATTGCCCAGGCTGGTCTCAAACTCCTGGCCTCAAGCAATCCCCTCACATTGGCCTCCCATGTAGTTGGAACTATAGGCTCAAGCCTCCAACACAACATTTAGAAGTGAAGTCACAGAACTTCAGTGTCTGATATGGTTGCCACATGTGCTAGTTAAAATTTAAATCAAATTAAAACTTTGGTTCTCTAGTCATACTAGCTACACTTCCAACATAGAACATTTCCTTCTACAATAGAGCTCCACTACAGTAGGCTCATCAGCAAGAGAACTGTAGAAAGTTCTATCAGCTGATGCTTTTGTAGAGGCATAAGAACAATAAAGAATGCTGTAAGTGGCTCAGCGCCTGTGGCTCAAGTGGC
>NW_003852522.1:270597-273604 GCF_000181295.1 Otolemur garnettii
AAAAAAAAAAAAGAATGCTGTAAGTAAACCTTGAAGGTGAGTAGAAGTGTTTCAGCATCTGCCCCTTGAGTCACCCACCACCAGTCTCCCTCCACTTGGTTTTGAACAATTTTCCTAATGGAAGAACAATAATTTCATTGCCCCACCATCAGAAGTCAATCCTCTTCTCTGCTTCTTTCTTTCAGTGGTCCTTGATTATCAGATCATGTGAGAATTACTGCTTGGAAAGATCAATAAAGGGAGATATAAATGGATAGATATGACAAATAATAGATAAACAGAGATGAGCATGCGTGAGAGAGAGAGATAGATACACAGATGACAGAGAGACAAAGAGGTAGATGAGAGACAGATGATAAAGGGATATAGATACATACAGATAGACACATTGATAGATAAATATGGTAAATAGATAGGAAGAGATATACTGATCAATCAACAGATAATATGTGTGTATATATGTAAAATGGGGGCACACGTATAGGGCAAATTAAAAGAATAAACACACACACACACACATAGAAATAGTCTGCTTTGTCACCCAGGCTAGAGTTCCATGTTGTCATCATAGCTCACCGCAATCTCAAACTCTTAGGCTCAAGGGATCTTACTGCCTCAGCCTCCTGAGTAGCTGAGACTGCAGGTACCTGCCACAATGCCCAGCTTATATTTTCTATTTTTTATAGAAACGAAGTCTGGGTCTTACTCAGGCAGGTCTTGAACTCCTGAGCTCAAGCAGTCCTCCTACCTTGGCCTCCCTGAGTGCTAGGATTATAGGTGTGAGTCATCACATTCAGTCATAATAATTTTTTTTTTTTTTTGCAGTTTTTTTGGCCAGGGCTGGGTTTGAACCCACCACCTCTGGCACATGGAGCTGGCGCCCCACTCCTTTGAGCCACAGATGCCGCCCCAGTCATAATAATTTTTGAGAATAATTTGGCTAATGATGGGGCCAGGGACTTTTCTCCTCAGCACCTTTTCCTCCTATCAAATTCAAGTAACAAAAGTCCCTCTTTTATTGGGTTGTTGTAAGAATTAATGAATTAACATCAACAAAGCACTTGGTACACAACCTGGCCCATACTTACAAGGGGTCAACTAGAAATGTTACCCAGACCACAGATCCTTAAGCAGGGATCATTTGACAATGTCTGGAGACTTCTGGGTTATCAAAACTTGGAGGAAGGGTACTCCTGGCATTCAGTACCTAGAGGCCAGGGGTGTTTTTCAGCATCCTACAGTACATAGAACACCCCACCACAGAGATGATCCAGCTCCAGTTGTTAACATTGCCAAGTCTCTAAGCCTAACACAATTGCAGGCAGAATTTCCTTCTACTCCACTGCAGCTTTGGCCCTTATCACCGTATGTGGACAGGTTTTCTCTTTTCTTGCTTGATGAAATTTTATGATTTAATTTTTTATTTAAAAAATGTTTTTTAGGGCGGCGCCTGTGGCTCAAAAGAGTAGGGTGCTGGTCCCATATGCTGGGGGTGGCGGGTTCAAACCCAGTCCCGGCCAAAATATAAAAAAATGTTTTTTAATTTGGAAATTATCTCCATCCAGTTTTTAAAAATTTAATATCTTGCCTTAGGGCCTGGTGCTGTGGTTCCCACCTGTAATCCCAGCATGTTAGTGGATCAGGGTTTGAAGGAAATCAGAAGTTCAAGATTGGCCACAGCAAGAGCAAGACCCTGTTCCCACTAAAAATAGAATAATTAGCTGGAGGTGACAATGCCTGCCTGTAGTCCCAGTTACTCAGGTGACTGAGGCAGGAGAATCACTTGAGGAGTTTGAGGCTGGAGTGATGTTGCTGCACTCTAGCCTGGGTGACAGAGGGAGATTCTGCCTCACCAAAAAAAAAAAAAAAAATCTTGCCTCAGAACAAAAACAATCGCATCTTAGACTATGTCACTGATGTAATCAGATGTACTTTTCTATCAAGGTGCAGAGACCAATCTAAAACATAGCTTCTTAGCCTGGCGTTGTGGCAGGTACCTATAGTCCCAGCTACTTGGGAGGCTGAGGGAAGAGAATTGCTTAAGCCCAAGAATTTGAGGTTGCTGTGAGCTGTGACACCACTGGCACTCTACTGAAGATGGCAAAGTGAGATTCTGTCTCAAAAAAATAAATCAATAAAAATAAAACATATCTTCCCCTTCTAGAAGAAATCAATTAAAAACATATCTTCCTCTTCTAGAAAACTGAGAGCAGAGGAGTCAGGAAGCATTGTTTTCAGGGTCAAGGGTTGGGCCATACCTCCGCCACCAGGCAGCCCTGGGGTTCCAGGTCTAGATGCACCTCATGCCTCTCATTGTCCAAGAAATCCTCCAACTTCAGGAATTTGAGGGCACACAGGCCCCGCTGGTCCCGCCAGAACACAGCCAACTCCAGTTCCCGAGCCTCGAGGGGAAGGAAGCAGGACATCACTTGGGGTGCCTGAGGACCAGAACCCCTTCTCTTCTAAGCCCTGTTGTCCCCCAACATGGCTCACTCTCTCCAGCTCCAGGGTGAAGCTCTGGTCCCAAGCGTTGGGGCCGCATGGTTTCCAGGATGTCTGGCCCACCACTGTGTTATCCAGCTTAAGCACGGTGCTGACCTCATCTGAAACAGGGGTTCAAGAGGCAGGGAGTTTATCAGAAAATGCTGGGCACAGGTCTCTAACATCTTTTAAAGAAATCCTCCTCTCTATAACATTCTGCCATTGTAATATTTTGCCTTTGATGTTAAAGCCTTTAATCCAATTTTTTTCTCTGTATGATATGAGGTAGGGACCCTAATCATATTTATTCTACATGGAAGTCTCAGCAGTATACTCCTAAGGATTTAAAAAAATGCATGTAAGAGTACATTAGGAGACGCATATATATAATGATTATATAATGGCCCAAACTAGAAACAGCTCACTGGCCATTAATAGGCCACTCATATATAAACTCTAATGCAGTCTTAGTATCCGAAGTATAAATTTGCTGATATTCAACTGTTTTTTATCCTTTTTTTTTTTT
>NW_003852522.1:273787-275334 GCF_000181295.1 Otolemur garnettii
GGGCCCAGGCTGGATTCTAACTCGCCACCTTAGGTGTATATGGCTGGCACCTTCGCCACTTGAGCCACAGGCGCCAAGCTTGTTTTTTATCTTTTTTTTTTTGCAGTTTTTGGCTGGGGCTGGGTTTGAACCCACCACCTCCTGTATATGGGGCCAGTGCCCTACTCCTTTGAGCCACAGGCGCCCCCCAAATGTTTTTTATCTTTAAAAAGGGCAATTTGTTATGGCTGAGTCTAACATAATGGATTATTAAATAGGAATAAATATGAATGAATGATAGTGTCACACAACGATATGGATGAGTCTTCTAAAACAACACCGAATAAAATAAACCAGTACCACAGAATACATTCTGTGTAAGATCATCTATGTAAAGTTCAAATACCAAACAAAATGATACTACATTGTTTGAGATGCATACATGGGCACTAAAAATTACAAAGAAAATTAAGGAAATGATAAAAGTCCAGAGAGTAGACAACTCCATGACAGAGGTAGGAGCTGGAGTGGGTGAAGGGGAAGGGACACCTGGCAATATCCTATTTCGTTTTTTCCTTTCCTTTTTTTTTTTTTATTTGTGAGACAGGGTTTTGCTCTGTCACCCCAGGTAGAGTGAAGTGGCCTCATCATAGCTCACTGCAACCTCCAAGTCCTGTACTCAAGGGATCTTCCTACCTCAGCCTCCCAAGCCGTTGGGACTAAAATCACCTGCCACAACCCCAGCTTATTTTTCTGTTATTAGCAGAGATAGGGTCTCACTTGCTTAGGCATTTTTTCCAACTCCTCAGCTCAAGGAAATCTCTTGCCTCAGCCTCCCAGAATGCCAGGATTACAGGCGTGAACCACCTCACCCAGCCAATATCATATTTCTTAACCTGGATGGTGGTTAATTCTTCTTCTATATTCACTTTTTTTGTACCTATATATTAAGTTTTTTCTAATTACAGTAAAATAAACCTAACATAAAATTTACCACCACAGTCATTTCTAAGTGTACAGTTCAGTGACACTAAGTACATTCACACTACTGTGTAACCATCACCACCATCCACCTCCAGAACTCTTTTCATCTTAAACTAAAACTGTCTCCATGAAACACTAACTCCCCAACCTCCTCCCCCAGTCCCTGGCACCCATTCTATTTTCTATCTCTATGAATCTGATTACTTTAGGGACTTCGATTAAGTAGAATCACATACTATTTGTCTTTTTGTGACTAGTTTATATCACTTAGCATAGTATCCTCAAGATTCATCCATGCTGTACCATGTGACAGGATTTCCTCCCTTTTTAAACCTAAACAATATTCCATTGTATGGATATTACATTCTGTTTATCCATTCATTTGTTGGTGGAAGAATGAATAAACAAAATGGTGGATATATAAATATTTCTTTGAGACTCTGTTCTTTTTTTTTCCTTTTTTTTCTGAGACAGAGTCTCACTACATCACTCTTAGTAGAGTGCTGTGGCATCACAGCTCACAACAACCTCAAACTCGGTGGCACTTGTGGCTCAAAGAGTAGGGTGCCGGTCCCATATGCCAG
>NW_003852522.1:275654-287933 GCF_000181295.1 Otolemur garnettii
AAAATAAAATAAAAAATAAAATTAATGTTTAAAAAAAAAAAAAAAAACAACCTCAAACTCCTGGGCTTAAGCAATTCTCTTGCCTCAGCCTCCCAAGTAGCTGGGACTACAGGCACTTGCCACAACACCCAGCTATTATTTGTTGCAGTTGCTGTTTAGCTGCCCCAGGCCGGGTTTGAACCTGCCACCCTTAGTGCATGTGGCCAGCACCATAACCACTGTGCTACGGGTGCTGAGCCTCTGCTCTTATTCTTAAAATTATTTTTCTATCACTATTTTTAAATTGACAAATAAAAATTACATATACATGTTACATACAGCACAACAAAACAACATGTTGTTTTGAAATACGCCTATGCTGTGGAATGGCTAAGACTCTGTTTTTAATTCTTTTGGGTATATGCCCAGAAGTGGCGTTACTGGATTACATTTTTGAGGAATTACCATAATGCTTTCCACAGGGACTACACCATTTCACATTCTCACCAACAATGCACAAAGGTTCCAATTTTTCCACATCCTCACCAACATTTGTTATTTTATGTTTTATTTGGGGTTTTTTTAATAGCAGTTCTCCTAATGAGCATGATGTATTTGTTTTTTAAAGTGTTAAAAATATGAGGCATCCCAGGGCCCCCACCCCACCCCACTCCACCTCTCAGGGTGCACAATGCCCACTCACTGGTGTTCTCCACTTCTGCTTTGAGGCTGCTCCGGCCGCTGAGGCTTCCGCTTCGGCTGTAAAGGCCCCGGGCTGGGCGGCTCAAAAAGGGGGTTCGGCTGTCTGGGGTTCCAGGTCCACTGACTGAAGGTGAAGGGTTCCAGGAGATGGTCTCTGGAAGGTCCCTGCAACCCATCACACGAACTTCCAGGGTGCCTGCAGGAGAGGAAAGTTCACCATGGGGCCACATACCAATGATAAAACAGAACTATAGCCCAGAAGGAAGGAGGGAAAAGGAGAGTGAGGGGAGGGGAGGAGGGAGGCTGGGTGGAGGGAGGACAATTGGTGGGATCTCATCTATTGCACATATTGCAAGGGTACATGTCGAATCTATTAAAAGTTCAAGAGAAACAATTAAGTAAGTGAAGTGAAGGTAAGGCTATGCTGACCAGTTTGATGTAAGCATTCCAAATTGTATATAAAATCAGCGCACTATACCTCATAAATGTATTAATGTATACAGTTATGATTTAATTTAAAAAAAAAGGAATGGGGAGATTGGGGGTGAGGGGGCACGGGGGGGGGAAGAGTTGTAGGTAAAAACACATCCAGAAGCAGCCATAGTACAAAGTGGGAGCCAAGGAGGGACAGCCAGGGTTGGGCAGGGGGTCTGAGGCAGGAATGTCTGTGCTTGGATATGAGAATATGAGACAAATGGTTTAGGGTGGGTGGGATAGGTTGGCAGGGAGAGGCTCAGGATGCTGGGGTTTAGAGACAGAAGAGAGGTTCAGAGCAAAGGCCAGAGGGCCAGGCAAGAACAACAAAGTAGTACTAGGGAATTCAGGGTAGGATTTGGTAGGCTGAGATCTGAGGTCTGAGATAGGCTGGGTGTCTGAGGGGGCGTTATCTGGAGGGGTAGGAACTGAGGGCCCTAAGGAAGGTGGGGAGAGCTGGCTTGCCTGAGTAGGGCATAGTCAGGATCTGGATCCAGGTTCAGAGAGTGAGGTGGGGTTGGGCCACTATGGCTCGAAAACAGGACCAGTTAGATGGGGACAAGAGCCTAGCTATCAGTGAGCTAAGTGGGCCAGAAGTCTGGCGCGCATCAGGGTGTCTAGCAGAGAGGAGAGGGCACAGTGGAATGGGGGACCAGGGTTGGAGAGAGTGAAGGTCTGGGTCAGGCGTCTCAGGGCTGCAGGGGAGGGACAGGACCAAGGCCCACCTGTGAGCGGTGCGGGCTTGCACAAGGTGCTGTAGTGCGTGGCGGGGAAAGGCCCCGCAAGGCGGGCACTGAAGGCGGCAGACGAGGCTGCAGCAAGCTCTTCACGCAGCAGCCGCCCCTTGGGGTGGTCAGCAGGCAACTCCCCGAGCCTCCGCTCCAGGGCCTCCCTCAGTAGCCCCAGTTTCTGGTTGGACTCTGTCAATTTCTCCTGTGCCTGCAGTGACAAGTGGGGAGCTGAGGGCGGGACTCAGCTTGCTCCTCCCCACCCCCAGGCTATGTCCTGTCTTGGGCTCTTCAACCCCCGCTAGCATAAACCTCAAACCAATTAGGACCCTTCCCCGGCTGTCCAGAAAACTAGGCTCCGCCCCTTTTTGAGGCCCCACCCATCGCCAAGGACCAGCTGAGACCCTGCCCCCTCATTGACGCCTCTTCCCTCATGGTAGTTGAGGCCAGGTTCCCTGCTAAAGTATCACCCTACCAAGGCCAGGATCCTGACAGTGGCCCAGCCCCGCTGAGACAATGCCCCTAGTCAAAGCTCCACCCCGTCCGTCAAGGCTCCACCCTTCAGGAGATACTGCCCCTCACTAAAGCTCCTCCTCCCAGCAAGGCCCCGCCCCTCACCTCGCCTACTGCCTTGCGGTCAGGAGCCTTGGCCGCACTGAGCAGGCGCAGCACGTTCTTGGCGCCTTCAGCCACCGCGTGCTCCACGCGGAAGTGGTGACGCAGCTCCTCGATGCGCAGCTCCACAGCCCCTAGGTCCGGACCTCCTATGAGCATAGAATACAGGGCACTGAAATTAGCCTACATCCCTGCCTTTCACCAACCTGGTTCCAGACACATGGCCATCTGCAGAAACAGGCACTCGCCATAGACATGCCATCACCATGATGCATCATCATGCTTCCACCCCAAGGAGTAGACATAGTGATACCGTCACCCATCATCCAAGGACAGTGAACTTCTTATGCAGGGATTGTCAGAGCAATGCTATAAAGGCACATTGTCAACCCAGGCTTAATGACAGACACTTTGTCATGGTCCCTCTTCATCTACAGGGATTAGCACAGGGACAGACTAAGGCGCATTGTCACCCACAGGGACAGTCACATTATCTAGATTCAATCACTGTCACCCAGACACCATCATGTTTTTCACCCAAGAACAGCAGCCCACAAGGACATAAATTATACCGTAATACACGTGTTGACACACTTCATTTCCTACTGAACCATCACCATTGTGCAGTTACATTGTCCACCAGGCACAATGACACCCACGGACATTGGGACAACCACAGAGATACAATCACACTGCCACACAGATGATGTTAGCCAAGGGATACTATTAGAGAAAGAATGATGTGTGTCCCCCAAATTCATTTGTTGAAGCCTTTAATCCCCAATGTAATGGTATTTGGAGATGAGGCTTTTGGGAGGTGACTGTGGTTAAATAAGGTCATTGGGGGATGGCCTCATGATGGGATTAGAAGAGGAAGAGGCCAGGTGCTGTGGCTCATGCCTGTAATACCATCACTTTGGGAAATCAGTTCAAGACCAACCTGAGCAACATACTGAGTCCCATCTCTACAAAAAAAAAATTTTTTTAATTACCCAGGTGTGGTGGTAAATACCTGTAGTCCCCAGATACTCAGGAGGCTGAGGTAGGAGAAGCATTTGAACCAAGGAGTCTAGGGTCACAGGGAGCTATGATTGTGCCACTACACTCCAGCCTAAACAACAGTGCAAAGCTGTCTCAAAAGAAAAGAAGAGGAAGAAACACCAGAGCTCTCTCCCTACCATGTGAAGATGTAGCAAGAAGGTTACTGTCTACAAATCAGGAGGAAAGCCCTCACCAGGAACTGACTGAGCTGCTACCTTGACCTAGGACTGCCAGCCTACAGAACTGTTAGAAAATAAATTGTCTATTGTCTAAGCCATTCATTCTATGGGACTTTGTTACAGAACTCTGAGCAGACTAAGATACTGTTGCACAGACATTGCTACACTATTGCCCACAGGGATGCAATGACATTATCACTTTGTCACCAGTGTAGGCACACTGTCACCTGCAGGCAGAGAAACACTGTCACAAAGATGTAATTACACTGCCACACAGGGACATTGTCACATGGGTTAGTCTTTGTTGTCAGACAGACACAGCCTTGTTACCTCATGCACAGGATACCACTGCAGGAACAGAGGGACATGGTCAGTCACAAGACATGAATGCCATTATCCCAAGCACAGGGTCAAGAAAATGGATATAACCATACTGAGGCAAAAGTCCCAGGGTTCTAACTCCAGCCCAGGGAGCCATAAGAATATAATCACACTACCATACTATAAGGCGCAGGGGCAGGTGTAGAAATGTCAGCACATTGTCACACAGGCAGGGCAGCATCACTGATATTCACAGGCACAGAGACCCAATGTCATAGGGGAAAAGACTGGGTGTCCCACTCAGTGTGAGTCAGAGGGCTATAACCACAGACCAATACAGGACACAGCCACCCAAGGGCACAGAGAGAGGCACAAAGACACATTGTCACACAGGTGTAGGAAATTTGTTACCCATAAATCATAGCTATGGCTGTAGGTTCCTGGAACAGTCTTACTATTTTGTATAATAACCCCTACTCAGACCCTGGAACTTAGTCACAGAGAGGCACACTGTATCCACACATGTATAGCATTCACCTCAATACCAATAATGCAGACACAAAGTTACAGGGACAACCTGGATATTCAACACCACGGCACAGTCACACTCACCCGTAGGCCTGCTGTCACACTATATGGATACTTTTAGGGATAAAGACACCCACTCACCCATGGTTACAACAATACCCAGAGATGACGCGATCTGATCATGATCATACTATCACATATAGTCACCGAGTAGCCCAATTGGGCATCCATGGTACAGACACACATCACACAGATTGCTTTCCTGATACACACCCCAAGACACAAACATTATCCTCCAAGTTACAAGCCTCAAGAACAACTCACCCTCAACTACTTCTCACAGTGACATACAAACTGTATCATTAGGGCATGAACAGGGCAGCGCCTGTGGCTCAGTGAGTAGGGCACTGGCCCCATATACTGAGGGTAGGGGATTCAAACGTGGCCCTGGCCAACCTGCAATAAAAAATAGATGGGTGTTGTGGCGGGTGCCTGTAGTACCAGTTATTTGGGAGGCTGAGGCAAGACTCTGTCTCTTAAAAAAAAAAAAATTAGGGCATGCATACAACTCCTGGTCTCCACTGTCGAAGTCACATTAATTTTTTTTTTTTTTCAGTCTCACTATGTCACCCTCAGTAGAGTGCGATGACATCACAGCTCACAACAACCTCAAGCTCTTGGGCTTAAGAGATTCTCTTGCCTCAGCCTCCACACTACAGGTGCCCATCACAACACCCAGCTATTTTTTTGTTGCAGTTGTTGAGCTGGCCAGGGTTGGGTTCGAACCCGCCATCTTCAGTGTATGTGGCTGGCATGGTAACCACTGTGCCACAGGCGTCAAGCCAAAGTCACATTAATATTGACACACATGGGTAATTTGGACACAGACAGTACTGCACACAATGCTCCACAACCGTGTCACAAATTCAGATTGACAATCCCAACATGTTCAGTTTCTGAGACTTTCCTACTCATTCATACACACATATGTAAACAGAGAAACACATATACATACACACCAGGGACACCCACTGTTCTGCACACACAAAGGCCAAAGGCCAAAGTGATAAGGCAACCATCTAGTCCAGAAGTCCCTACATTTTTTTTTTAGAGACAGAGTCTCACTTTGTCACCCTCAGTAGAGTGCTGTAACGTCACATCTCGCATCAACCTCTAGCCCTCGGGCTTAGGCAATTCTCTTGCCTCAGCCTCCCAAGTAGCTAGGACCACAGGTGCCCGCCACAACACCCGGCTATTTTTTTTGTTGCAATTTGGCCGGGTCGGTTTGAACCCGCCACCCTCGGTATATGGGGCCAGCGCCCTACTCACTGAGCCACAGGGGTCGCCCAGTCCCTACGTTTTTATCATTTTCTGTAAAAAGTCAGAAAGTAAATATTTTCTTTTTCATTTATGTGTTTATTTATTTACTTATTTATTTGAGACAGAATTTCACTTTGTCACCTTAAGTAGAGTGCTGTAGCATCACAGCTCATAGCAACCTCAAACTCTTGGGCTTAAGTGATTGTCTTGCCTCAGCCTCCCAAGTAGCAGGGACTACAGGCTCCTGCCACAACCCCCGACTTTTTTTTTAGAGACAGGGCCTTGTTCTGACTCAGGCTGGTCTCAAACTTCTGAGCTCAGGCAATCCACCTGCCTTGGCCTCCCAGAGTGCTAGGATTACAGGCCACTGTGCCCAGCCCCTCTTTTCTTTTTTTAAGAGACAGGGTCTTACTCTATAAGCCCAGGTTACAGTGCAGTGGCAGAAGTCACAGCTCACTATAGCCTCAAAATCCAAGGTTCAAGGGATTCTCCTGCCTCAGCCTCCTGAGTAGCTGGGACTACAGGCTTGCTCCACTGTGTCTGACTCAAGACAGTAAATATGTTTAACTTTTTGCCCCACACAGGCTCTGCTGCCACTACTCAGCTCGCTATTGTACTATAAAAGCAGTCATTGACCATAGTAAATGAATGGGTGTGGCAATGTGCCAATAAAACTTTACAAAAAAAGACAGCAGGTGAATGTGACCTGACAGCTGTGAGTTCATAAACACTTGCTCTAGTCCAAACTTTGGCTAGGACAAATGGGAAACTGAGTCCCAGGGAGGATCATAAATGGGTTTTAGTTACATAGTGAGTCACCGTACTCATTTGCCTGCCCTAGAAAGGGACAATTTACAGGAGGAAAGAAACTCAGCCTGGCAAGGCAGGATGCAAGCTAGGCTGTCTCAGGGTGAGGTACTCACCTTGGGCCTCATCTAGGGCTGCCTGGCTCTCCAGCTGACCAGCCTGCAGTGCACGACGGAGCTGCATGCGGATGATGTCAATCTTTGTCTTACTGTCCTGCAGCATCTGCTGGGCTGTCAGCAGCAACTTCCGATCCTAGAGGCAGAGACAGGCTGTTAGAAAAAGTCTGGGAAGCCGGGGTCTGGCCACAGGCCCTGCTGACCACACTATGCAGGTCCTGGGTAACTGTGGGACAGAGTCTTTGTGTGTTTGTCTGCCTTAGGGTTCTTCTCTGCATTCCTGAGTACAGTGATGGAGTCGTTGGGGTCCAAATCATGGCTCTGCCACATAATGGCTGTACAACCTCAAGCAAGCCACTCAACCACTCTGTGGCTCAATTTAGTACTAATATCATCAGCCCCCCTGGAATGGCTAATCTGTGCAGTGTTCAGAGAGCCAGCAGGTGCCACACCCACATTAGCATTAGAATGGTGTGCACATGGGTGAGAGGTCCCCATGGTGGGTGAGCCTCTGAGGATGACTGGGTGATTAGGTAAGGATTCAAAGTATGACCACATCTGGGTACTGCCCACAAACCTATATGTCTACAAGGGCCTAAAATCAGTTGTGGATTTTCCCATCCACTTTTTGCTGTGTTAACGTTCGAATAAAAGATTGCAAGACATTTGTATCTACTCCATTTATGTTCAGTGGGGCAGTTTCACCACCAGGGGAAGAAATTCATTCTTGGGGGGCAAAATACTCTTACTCTTGTATATAATGCAAGAGATATGCAGAGATATATGATTGATCTGTATTTTAAAATTTCATAGGATGGTTTTCAAATACTTATACACAGATGTTCACAGTGGAACTAGTCACAATAGCCAAAAGGTGAAAACAACCCAAATGTCCATCATCCTATAAATGGATAAAGAAAACATGGCATATCCATATAATAGGATATTATTCAGCCATAAAATGGAATGAAGTACTTGTATGTATCTCCTACAATGTCAATGAACCTCTTAAATATTATGCTGAGTGAAAGAAGCCAGATCCAAAAGACCATATCTATTTATGTAAAATGCCCAGAATAGGTAAATCCATAAAGAGAGAAAGCAGATTAGTATTGATGGGGGAGGGAGAATGGGGAGTGACTGCTAATGGGAATGTAGTTTCCCTTTGGGGTGATGAAATGTTCTGAAATTAGATGGAGGTACAACACTGAACATACTTCGTGGTTAAAGTAATTGCATGTTATGGGCATTTACCATGTTGAGTGATTAGAAAAAATGTCTTAAAAGGTTCCTTAGGGGAACAAAAATGAAGAAAAGGTTGAGAAACATCTAATCAGATATAGGGTGTATTTTTATTTCTTCAGAAAACATGTTTATTAGCACCTATTACACACCAGGCACACGATAGCACATCTAAGGTGGCAAGACCTAAGATACAGTGTTCTTGAGGCCAGAGTCCTCACCTTATCACAGAGCTGAACCATCTAGACCCCAAGAGTGCACAGCTGAAGTCACAGAAGCTGAGAGCTGTGGCATTCTCAGAAAAACAAATGTACACATCAGAATGGAGAGAAGAACCCTGAGACCCTATCTGCATGAAGCTGAAAACCAGGTAAAGCAAATCTGTAATCCCCAACACCCAGAAGTCTGGGTATCAACTAAAGGAAGTATGAAGGAACTTTCTGCGAGACTGGAAATGTTCTGTATCTTGATATGGGTGATGCACACACAGGTAAAAATTCATTCAGCTGTGCACTAGATTTTCTGTATTTACGTATATGTACACTACCCCTCAACAAAAGGTAAAAAAGTAATAATAATCTGTGTGGTCTCCCTCCTGTGTGGCATTTGCATTTGTGTGCACTCACAGGAACATGTAGATACCACCCACAATCAGCTTGTTTCCCATATGCCCCCAAGAGCTGCCTATGCCCCAGACCTGCCACCAAGTCACCTACCAGTCTCTCTCTCCATAGCCTAGAAGGTCCCAATCTTCCATTGGAGAAGTTGCAGGCAGCACCCTGACCCCCCAGCCTGTGATCTGCTTATAGGTGTATGCACGCATCTGCAGCCGGGTGGGTGAGTACACTCAAGTAGGTGTGTACTTGTTCATGTGTACTGTGGGTGTATGTGCAAGTGTGTGCACATGCATGGGGTATTTATACACATGCTGGGGGCTGGGGGCGTGTGCACATATGTGTACATGTGCAGGTATGTGTACACATTCAGGGGTATACATGTGGGGTGTGTGCACATATTTAAAGGCAGGTGTGACACTGTGGATGGGTGTGTACACATACAATGACTGGGCGTGTGGGTGGCCATGCACCTGGGTGTGTGTGCACATGCACTGGGTGTGTGCATGTACAGCTGAATGCATATGACGTTGCCCCACCTTGGTGCTCCCGTTGCTGTAGGTCTGGATCATGTTCTCTGCCCCCTGCTTCACCTTCAGCTCAATGGCCAGCTGCTTCTCCAGACCCGCCACACGACTCAGGTTGGTGGCCGAGCAGGCAGGTCCGCCTGCACCCGGGGAGTAGAGGGCATCTGGAGGGGACAAGTGGGAGAGAATCACCATGGTCATCACCTCAGTCTGTCCAATTACCCCCAGGACATACGGGAAGCTGGGTGCCAACAGACAGGAAGGTGGAGATACCAGGGCCAGGTGGGTGTATCCACGTCACCCTCCCAGGAAAACCGCTCAGGGCTGGGAAAGGACCCAAGATGAATGAGCACAGGCAAGCGTCCAGGTGTGTGTGTGTCCTTGGTACCAGTGTGACAGTGTGTGGGAGAGTGCCAACTACTTACACGACTGTGCGTGAGCCCACGGGTGTGGGAGCAGTTCCATCTGTGAACTGCAGGGTGTAACTATGTAAAACACCAGGTGTTACAATGACTGAGATTCTGGGTATTGGAGTTCCAGTCTGCATACATTTCTGGCTGTTGGTACAACTGTGAGTTCATATCTCCAGGTGTTGGTATGATTGTGTTTGAGTGTGTGGCTGTTGGTACAGCCAGATGCATGTGTCTGCATGAGTCTCTAGAGAACAGTATGATTGTGGGGGGCCTAAGTGCTGAAACAACTGTGAGATTCTAAATTTTGGCTGAACTCTGTCCTTGAGTGTTGATGTGACAGTGTTGGTCTCCAGATGTTGACATGCTTATGTCTAGAAGGGCTGGGTGTTGGTGTAAGTGTTGTTGCATCTTTAGGACTTGTCCAATTTTGAGTACAACTCACAGGTGTCTGTAGGTGGCTGTGTGTGTATGACTGTGTATCTGGGGCTGGGTGTGACTGCTTGCAAAAGGGGCTATTGTCTGTGTGTTGGTGGTCTATATGTGTTTCTCTGGGTATTCATGGGACAGTATGTAAGTCTTGCATTGTTGTCCAGGTATTGGCACAACTGTATATAAGTCTTTGGTTGCAAGACAAGAAAGTTTTAGAAATCTGTTGCACAACAATGTGAATATACTTAACACTATAGAACTGCACACTTAAAAATCATAAATATAGTCAGGCATGGTGGTACATGCCTGTAGTCACAGCTACTCAGGAAACAGAGATGGGAGGATCACTTGGGCCCAGGAGTTTGAGGCAGTAGTATACAATAATCATGCCTGTGAACAGTTACTGCACTCCAGCTTGGGCAATATAGCAAGACCCTATTCTGTAAAAAAAAAAGTATATTTTATGTTATGTGTAGTTTTTATCATAATTAAAAAAAATTTTAAAACAGACAAAATGTTTAGAAATTAAAAAAGAGTCTTTGGGTACCATTTAAGTGTTGGTGTATGAGGTTTGGGTATTTGTAAGATGGTCTTTGGGTATTTGTGTGACAGTGTGCTCATTTTGGGTGCTGTCTGAGTGTTGGTGTGGCTGTGTCTCCAAGTATTATCATGGAGTGTACATTTTAGGTGTTGTCTGGGTCCTGGAGTGGCTGTATCTTTAGGTAGTGTGACAACGTGTGCATCTGGAGTATTATCCAGGTGGTAGCGTGACTGTGTGTTTCTCTGAATATTTTGGGTGCTGTCTGGGTATTGGTGTAACTATGTGTGCACTTCTCTGGGTGTTGGTGGCTCTGTGGGTCTTGGTGTCTTTATTCCCTGGAGGCCAGGGTGAGACCTTGGACAGTGGAACCCCTGGAATCTCGCACCCTGGAGGGGGGCCCAGCTCACCCTGGGTGGCGGCGGGGTCAGGCAGCACCACGTGGGCATGCAGCTCCTGCAGCTGCTGGTGCAACAGGTCGAGGCGGCGCGAGGAGCCACGCAGCAGCAGCTCCACGGGGCCCAGGCTACGGCCCAGGTCAGTGGTGGCCCGCCGCAGGTTCTCAGCGCCCTCCTTCAGCTTTAGCTCTTTGCGGATCTCCCGCCGCAGCCGCTCCCGCTCTAGCTCCAGTTGCTGCTGGACCCCAGGGGCTGCCAGGTCTGCCCCTGCCAGGCCCAGCTGCTCCAGCAGGGACCAGCTGCGTGGCTCACTCTGTGAGGAATAGATAGGTTCAGGGGACTCCTACAGACTGCACAGCTTCCACCCAGACTGGAGCTCCCAAGACAGAGCCTGCTCTACTCTTCTGATCCCCAAAACTGGGAGGTCCCAAGGTCAGGGCCTTCTTTCTTTCCTGGCCCCTCAGGCTAGAGGACTCAACAGGCATAACCCTGTCTCCCTTTTCCTGTCCCTTATGTAGTGGGATTTTGGAGGGCAGGCCCTTGTAGCCCCACCACAGTATCCCACACACTGGGGATTTCTGAGAACAGGTTGTCTCCCTTCTGCTGCTCCCCAAACGAGCAGAGCCCCAAGGGAGGACTCCTTTTCTTCTGCTACCCTCTAAAACATAGGAGGTCCAAGGATACTTTCTATCTTCCTCTGGTGTACCCTTAAACTGTGCCATCACAAGGACAGAGGCCATCTTCCCTCAGCTGCACTCCAAACTACAGATCTCACAGGCAAACCTTGAGTTCTTTCTGCTGTACCCCAAACCACAAGTTCCTGGGGGAAGGCCTCATCTTCCCTCTGGGACCCTAAAAAGCAAAGCCCCGTCTCCTTCCTCCTCTATCTCCCCAGCCTGGGAGCCCCAAAGGACCCAGATAGTTTCATCCTCTAGAGAAATGTGAGGCCAGCAGCTCATCATCTCTCATCGTCCCAAACTGACAGTTACCCAGGACAGGGCCTCTGGCCTATGCTACTTAGGGTCTCCTTCTGCTTGCCCCACAGGAACCCAAGACCCCACCTCCAGCTCCGGCTCCGGCTCCGGGGCACTGGCCTCCGCCATCCTGGGTCCAGGCTGAGGGCCCCGCCCTCTTCCTGAACCTCAGCCCCACCAGGGCCTCTTGGCTGCCACTTCCTCTTTCCTACCAGCTCCCAGCACCCCCTGCGCCGGGTGAGCTCTGGGGCACAGGGGCATCTAGCGGACCCTCCCATCAGTACCCCCCTTTGGGGCCAAACCCACTCCTCCAGAGAAAACCCAAGGATAGCAC
>NW_003852522.1:288081-301467 GCF_000181295.1 Otolemur garnettii
TGACAAACAGGCTCCCACAAGGGTACACAGGCTCCAAGGGCTGACTTGGGTATGCATACACTTTCACATACATACAGGCAGGTGCACGGAACACAGGCTCACAAGTGTGTGCACATTTCTACACTGACAGTCTGTGTCTGCAACATGGGTGCCCAGGTTTGCACATTCTTGTGCCTACTGAGTATACACTTAATTGCAAATGCCTGGAAGTGTTTCTGTGGGACACTTAAGAACCTGTATGATAGACGCTCCCACCAGCCTGAGTGGACGTGGCCTGTGTGCTCGTGCTCATGCATGTACACATGCTCACACATGTATGCACATCTCCACTCGTGCATGTACACATGCTTACACACATATGCACACTCCCTGAGGCCTCCACAGCGTGCTCATGCTCCCACGGGCTTCCAGTCCTGCCACTACCTGCAGGTGTCCCTGTAGCCAGAGCCTCTTGCCCACCTCTTGTCCCTGGCTTCCCCTTCAGGGTCAGAACAGCCAGATCTGCAGAGGCAAGATCCCCTTCCTGCAGACAGACCATCCCAACTTCCTGCTTCCTCTTAGTCCAGGTGCCAGCTGCTGCTGACCACAGCTCAGAGTTCTAGGGTCCAGCCAGCCCAGTGGCACCTCCATAAGGCCAGCATCATAAGGAGACAGCACTGGGGGACAAAAATACCCCCAAACCAGCAGCTCACAAACCACTTGCTAAGCACACACCAAAGCTCAAATACAATTACAGATGCTCCTCAACTTACAATGGGTTACATCCCAATAAATCCATGGTTAAGTAGAAAAAAAATTTTTTTTTGAGACAGAGTCTCACTATGTCACCCCTTGGTAGAGTGCTGTGGCATCACAGCTCACAGCAACCTTAAGCTCTTGGGCTTAAGCAATTCTCTTGTCTCGGCCTCCCAAGTAGCTGGGACTACAGGTGCTCACCACGACGCCTGGCTATTTTTTGTTTAGTAGGCTGGGGTGGGGGTTTGAACCCACCAGCCCCAGTACATGAGGCTGGCACCTTAACCACTGAGCCATGGGCACCAAGCCAAGTGGAAAATATTTTATGTTTGAAAATGCATTTAATACACCTAAGCTAGGTGCAGTGACTTATGCCTTTAATTCCAGAAATTTAGGATTGCTTGAAGCCTGTAGTTTGATATCAGCCTGGGCAAATTAGTGAGACTTCATCTCTACAAAAAAAAAAAAATACACTTAACCTACCAAACATTATAGCTTAGCTAGCCTACCTCAAATGTACTAGGAGGATTTGCATTGGCTTACAGTTGTGCACGGTCATCTAACACAAAGCCTATCTAATAATAAAGTTGGATATCTATGTAACTTATTAGTACTGTACGGAAAGTAAAATACACAATGATTGTATGGGTACTCAAAGAACAGCTTCTACTGAATGGGTATTGATTTTGCACTACTGTGAAACTGAAAAATTTAAGTCAAACCATCCCAAGTCAGGGACCATCTGCATGAATAATAGCGGTCACTACAAACTTCATCTAAGTCAACTAATGCAACTCCATAACATGGGTGCTATTATCACCCATCTTCAAGATGAGGAAGCTGAGGCCCAGAATGGTGATGTAACTTACTCTAAGGTCTGACAACCAGCAGAAGACAGGGCCAGAATTTAAAGCAAGAGAACCTAGAATCCAAATTCTGACTAGGAAATGGCCTCATGTGCATTATTGCCCTTAGCTGTGAGAATTTATTTCACAGACAAGGAAAGGTGTCCTTGGCTTTTGACTGATCTTGAAGGGAGCTGCCCCCAGGGAGTATCACTGCAGGCCAAGAGCATCACCCCCATGAACAAACCAACCTTTGCTAATAAACCTGAGTAGCTGCTGTTATTCTCCCCACTTTAAAGGTAAGAAAACTGAGGATTGAAGAGGTAATAGCAATTCTCAGTGGAGGAGGGATTTCATCTCCAGCCCGAGGAACATGTGACACATCTGTAGATATTTCTGTTTATCATGACTATGAGTGGGTAGGTGGCATCTATTAACCGAGAGGCCAGGGATGCTGCCCAACACCCTGTAGTACAAAGGATGGTCCCCAACACAAAGAATGACCCAGCCTCAAATGTCAGGACTGCTGAGGCCAAGAAACCCTGGGTTAAAGGATGTGGAACTAAGCTGCTGATCATGAGCTTACCAGGAACAATTTCACAGTAGCCACTGCCTGCCATGTGCTGGCCAGGTCTCCATCTCTTTCCCCCATGAACACTCTATTCATCCCATTTTGCCCATGGCAAAACTGAGGCTCAGAGCCAAAAGCACTGGGCCCAGGTCACACAGCAAGGAAGAGTTAGCACTGAGATTTAAACCTAGACTCACCTAGTACCACCCTCACTCAACCAGGCCCCACCCTGTCCCCAGCAGGCAGAGCAGGGTACAGGCAGGAGCAGGGCCAGCTCACATGGGAAAAGTCCACGCAGGTAGGAGGAACGTCTCCCTAAGCCCCACCTCCAGCAGCTAAAGCCAGAGAATATGTAAAACAGAGAGGGAGGGGTTTGGCCTCCTGGGGCCTCCTCCCTTGGGTGACTCACTTCTACCCAGGGCCAAGGGGTCACCTAAGGGTGACCAGCAAGGTAAACCCAGCAATCAGGGACCTGGCCTGGCCTTGGAGAGTACCTGTTCTTCTGTCTCCCACCATGGAACTGAAGACCCCAGACCACAGAGGCCTCATACCTCCCCCTCTTTCTAAAGCAGCCAGGGACCTAGACCACCTCATCCGGAGATTTCAATGCCTTGAGCATTTCCGGAATCTGGACAGGACATCCGTTTTCAGGACACAGAATAGACAAGCACACATTGGGACAGAGGGGATAGGACAGCAGTGGGCCCAGGCAGCCATGAGAAAGGGATGCCCAGGAGGGAGGAGGAGAGTGAGCAAAAGATGGAAAGGGTGTGGGTCCAGCCTCATTCCAGGAATCACAGCCTGTCTGGGTCATGTGTGGGCTATGCCAAGTGCATGCAAAGATGCTCCAGAATGGGATTCCTACACAGCCCTCCCTGGGCCAGCGGGTGGAGACAGGGACCCTGGCCCATCCCGCCGGAGGTCTGACCTTGTGTGATCGGCAACACCAGATACGCCCAGCTCCTCGGCAAGGCTGGCAGGCCATCAGCAAGGCTGGGGGTGGGAGCAGTCATGGGGGTCACAGGGAAGACACAGAGGGGACAGGGCAGGTGCAGAAGGAGACAAGAACCCAGTTACACAGCAACCACAGGACAATGAACTGAATGGTAAGGTACTTATGGGGACACTGGAGGCACATACATGTCTCAGATTAGGATCACTGAACCTAAGGAAGTTGGAGGTCAACTGGTCCTGCTTGTCACAGATGGGAAAGGTGAGTCCAAGGCAATGATGCCCACCAGGTGGCATGGGAAGAACCTGGCTGGGCTGGTAAGCTGCTGCCAGTCACGTGTGCCTGTGTGTGCTGTGGGGGTAGGTGACCCAGCCCAGCCCAGCCCAGCCCTGCCCTACTGCCCATGCATAAAAGATTCCAGGTATGGGAGCACTCCTGGCCTTCTCACCCGGACACTCCCCACCTGGGATAAGGTTCTACCTCACAGCTTGGAGGGTGGGGATAGGGTTCCCAGTCCCCTGACATAATGAAGGGACTCAGGCACTTCCGCCAACAGGTGCCAATCTGGGTGGCGTCCCGACCATCATAAACCTCAGTCTAGAAACAGACGGTGGCTGAAGCTTTGTTGTGAGGGGGAGGGGCGCGGGCCGGGCGGCCTCCTCCCCTCCAGGGGCACCGCGCCAGACACCTGTCCCAGGTGAAGCGGCACCTGCCAGGCACCCAAAGCTGGAGAGGGGGATGAGTGGGGGCTGCGACAGGCACTGGGACACATAGACAGCCACAGACACCCGAAGTCACGCCTTCGCCGCTCCCCCTCTAATTCTCAGGGAAGGGCCGATTTTGGAGGTACGGCGTGGGCCTCCGGGACTGTCCTCGCCCCCTGAATCCCCATCGGTACTTTCACCAGTTAAGAAGCGGGCCGTGCTGGCTCCACGGTCCCGACCCAGGGAGGGGGCGCCTGACCCTTGGGAGGTCCCCTCCGTCGTCGCCCGGGTCCAGGAGACCCCACAGCGCGCAGGTGGGGGTCCCTGGAGCCGTCGGGCCGCCCAGAAGCTAGGGATGCAGGTGCGCCTACCTGCACAGCGTCGCTGGCCATGTCCTCCTGCCACCCGCCAGGGGGTCCCCGCGCGGAGGGAGGGGCGGCGAGAGGAGCGCGCGTGCGCCCCGCGCGCGGCGGGGAGGGAGCGGGCGCGGCGCGACCCTCCCCGGCGCCTGGCCCGCTCCGGCCTGCTCTGCTCCGGCCCCGCCTGGCCAGGCCGCCGCGTCCGCGCGCCGCGCCCTCCGGCCCCAGCGGCTGCGGCCGGGCCCGGTCACGTGACCCCGGAGGTCTGCGCCCGGGGAGGGGGCGGGGCCGCGGGGGCGGGGCTCCCATTGGCCCCGGGGCTGCGGGGTCTGGCCTGCAGGCTCCCTCCTTCCTCCTGAGCACCCTTCTGTTCCTCTCCTCTCCTCGCCTGGTACTGGGTCCCAGGACCACTGCACTCTGCCGAGGGTTTCCCCCATTCGAACGCGTGGGAATCCGAAAAGAAGGATGAGCCCTTTTAAAGTGGGGAGAAGCGGAGGCCTCTGGGCCTCCCAGGACCCCTCTAAAACCCCAAACAGTAGTTAATTCTCCACATATTTGCAAGCTCAAGTCAACTGGACCTATAGTCCCCCATTCGCGGGCATAGAAATGTTCCCACTGCCTGGAAACAAGCTCTGGATAGACCTGTGTTCAAATCTCAGCTCCTCGTGCCTGAGGCAGCCCCAAATCCCAAAGGACGCCTCATCGGCGAAATCGGAAGAAGGATGTCCCCGCCTGTCTAATATTGGTAAAATTAAATGAGACAGTGCATACCAACTATTGAGAACACACTAGGCGCTTAATAGATGTTAGCTGCTGTGTTTTTGTTTGTTTTATTTTACTTTATTTTATTTTTTTGAGACAGAGTCTCAAGCTGTCACCCTGGGTAGAGTGCTGTGGCATCACAGCTCACAGCAACCTCCAACTCCTGGGCTCAAGCGAGTCTTCTGCCTCTGCCTCCCAAGTAGCTGGGACTACAGGCCCCCGCCACCACGTCCGGCTATTTTTTGGTTGCAGCCATCATTGTTGTTTGGCGAGCCCAGGCTGTATTCAAACCCGCCAGCTCAGGTGTATGTGGCTGGCGCCTCAGCCACTTGAGCCACAGGCGCCAAGCCGTTTGTTTTATTTTTTGAGACAGGGTCTACCTCTGTTGCCCAGGCTGGAGTGCAGTGGAGAAAAGTGGAGCTCACTGCAGCCTCAAACTCCTGGGCTCAAGCTATCCTCCTACCTCAGCCTCCTGAGCAGCTGGGACTATAGTTGTGCTGGCTAATTTGTGTGTGTGTGTGGTCTCACTCCTACTGTAACTCTTAGCCTCCAGCGATCCTCACACCTCAGGCCTCCCAGAGTGCTGGGATTACAGGCGTGAGCCAATGCTACCTGGCCTCCTACCTGGTCACTTTTAATGTTATTGACATTATTATTAAAAGGGACCTGAACCCTAAGTTGGCTCCTGACTCTGTTGGACCTGTGGCACACTGGCCTCTACGCCTCCGTTTTCTCCGGTGTAGAATGGGGACCAGCCTCTTTTTTCAGGGCTGCTGCAGTCAAATGGCGCTCCATAAATGCAGATTCGTGCTCAAGTGGAGGATGGAGGCCTCTGCGGAATTTCTCCGGAGTCTCCGGAGTCTCCAGAGCTTGCAGCTTGGTTCGTAGCTGCGGTCAGACCCAACACTCCCTCAGAAACCCAGTGATGGAGCCAAACGTTGGTCCCCGAGGACTCCCTGCAGGGAGCGCTCCCTGGCGGCGTTGCCTGCACTCTGGCGCCCTCCGGGATCCGCCAAAGCATCCAAGGCTGCGGTGTACCTTGGTTACGCGTGCTGCGTGGTTTCAGTCGTCCTAGAGATCAGGACGCTGTGTTTTCTCTCTTCTTTTTAACTCTGGGCGACTCTTTAGGGGATTTTAACAGGGAAAGAGAGAAATAAGAGAAGAATTATACTGATCCGGAATCTGTAGCACTTTTCTCCACGGTCCTCACCAAATCTAGCCCCCACCATCCAGCTCCCTCCTGATCTCCGCCGTCTGTTCCCACGGTAGCCCAAGAGAGCCTATGAACACCTAAGTCAGGACACGTTCCTTTTTCTGCCTAAAACCCTTCATGGCTCCCAATTTACTCAGACAAAAAGCTCAAGTCCTCTCTGCAGCCCATAAGGCCCTTCCGGATTAGCCCTCAGCTCCTCCTACCTCTCCCCCTCATTCACTCTAGCCACATTGCCTTCTAGCTTTTCTTCAAACATTTGTTAACTGAATCAAAGAACTCCACAAGTTAGTTTATTTTGCTCTTGATTTGCAGATGAGAAAACTGAAGAGCCCCTCACCTCAATCGTGAAAACAGGCTGTTTATGGTCCTTGCCCTGAGGAACATGGTATTTCCCTCTAATTCTCCAGCCCACCCATTTTACAGATGAGGAGGACAAGGTAGAGAGAGATTTCTAGGGACCCCAGAGACTGGGTTGACAAGAACCACCTTTCCCAGAGATGGGCCTGCCTGCCAGTTTCCAGGCTGACTCCCTGGATGAAGCTTGGGAAACCTGCCAAATTCTTGCTCCAACCTTCCAGTATTCATTGATTCAGTAAACATTTATGGATGCCTGTTAGGGACTCTGGTGGCACTGGAAACAAATTGCACTCTGGGCTTTAAAGGAGGAGACAAAAGAATAGTTGTAAAATCTCAAAAAAAAAAAAAAACCCATAACTGCACCAGTGTATCTCTGCAACTGCAATCCTCTCGAGGGTCTTAGAAGCTCTAAATCACACCACCACGACCACTGCCTCTCCCTACTGGAAAACCTGCACCCTGCACCCTGCCCCCAGCTTCCCAGCAGTGTTAGGAAATACTTTTCACCCTTTATCTGGTCTGTAAGGTGGTTTTGTCAGGCAGGGTTCTCTGTTTACCCATCTAGCCATCCTATTCTCCTCACTCCCATCTGGCAACTCTGCCTTTCACTGTGTTCTTCAAATATTCTCACCTTATTTCCACCTTAGGGCCTTTGTACTAGCTGTTTTCTGGTCTTGAATATTCTTCCATCACATCTTCCTCAAAACTGGCCTTTTTGTTTATTTAGGTCTCTGTTCAAATTTCACCTCTTATAAGAGATCTTCCCATACCCTGTCATTTCTCAAGGGCCCGTGGCCCTTTTCAATCTATTTTCAATGGGACATCTCTCATGAAATGGCACAGTACCTGTGCCATCTCAGTCTCTGTAGAAGGAATGAATGGACACAGTGTGAGGTGCCAGGTGAAAGGTATCCCAGGCCTATGGAGGCCTGTGGAGGCAGCTAGCACAGGCTTCTCAGAAGAACTGGCATTGGAATTAAGTATGAAGGACAAGTTAGAAAATTGTAAGGTGGGGCTGGGTGCAGTGGCTCATACCTGTAATTCCAGCACTTTAGCAGGAGGGTCCCTCAAGCCCAGGAGTTCAAGGTTACTGTAAGCTATGATTATGTCACTGCATTTTAGCCTTGGCAACACAGAAATAACTTGCCTTTAAAAGGAAAGACCCTGCAGTATTCTGAGATGATGGAGAGAGACAGAGAGAGAGAAAGAAGGAAAGAAGGGGAGGGGAGTGAAGGAAAGGAAAGAGGAAGATACCAGGTGACTAAAGAGTGCCCGGTAGAAGGAACACTAGTAACAAAGGCCCAGAGATGGGAAAGGAAAACCTGGGATGTTCTGGCATCTCCTTGCTACTCCTCGAATGTGCCTTTGCACTGGCCATTCCCTCTGTCTACTATGCTTTTCTTTCTCATATTGGCATTCTCTCTTCTTCACTTCATTTCTATCTTTGCTCAAATGTTGTCTCCTTAGAGAAGTCTTCCCTGACTGCACCTCCACCTAAAACAAGGTTCACCTCATCCCTTCTAACCTCTACCCTTCATGTGGATTGATCTTTCTTCCTTGTAAATTTTAATACATTTTCTCTCTTATTTTGTTTCTTATCTGTCTCTCTGAGGAAGATGTCAGCTCTATGAGTGCAAAAATCTGTCTTGTTCACCGCTGGGTCCTTGGTTCCTAGGACAGAGTCTAACACATAGTAGGTGCTTAATAAATAACTTCAGGATGAATGAACAGACAAACCAAGCATCACAGGGCATGGCAGGAGTGTTTAGTGCTTAGGAGCCTGAAATGAGGAGACAGGCTCCAAATGCTGCAGATGGTGGGGCCAGGGGGCTCCAGCATCTCTATGGAGTTTAGACTTGACCCTGAGGAGAGCAAGAGCCACTGATGGATTCTTATTAGAGGGAGAACTCAGTGAAGATTGTCTTGCTCAAAAGATAGGGTTCTTTGCAAACCAAGTGTCCGTGAGTAAGTAGGGGCCAGAGAAAGAAATGGGAATAGATTTCTCTGATACCAGAAGAACTAAATGCATCAATAAGGCTATCTCAAAAACATTATGTTAAGGGAAGATTAAAAAAGCAGATAGAAAAAAAATGATACATGTTGGGCTTGGTGGCTCGAATCTGTAATCCCAGCACTTTGGGAGGCCAAGCTGGAATGAACATTTGAACCCAGGAGTTCAAGACCAGCCTGGGCAACATAGTGAAGATCCTGTCTCCAGCAAAAAGAAAATTAGCCAGGCATGGTGGCACATGCCTGTAGTCTTAACTGCTTGGGAGACTGAGGCAAGACAAAAACTTGAGCCTAGCAGTTGAGGTTGCAATGAGGTACGATAATGACACTGCACTCTAACCTAGGTAACAGAGTGAGACCCAGTCTTAAAACAAACAAAAAAACAAACAAGCAAAATAAATGATACAGTCTGATACTATTTATTTGTTTGTTTGTTTATTTTTGTTGCAGTTTTTGGCCAGGGCCAGGTTTGAACCCACCACCTCCAGCATATGAGGCCGGCGCCCTACTCCTTGAGCCACAGGCACCACCCACAGTCTGATACTATTTAAAGAAATTACTAACAAAAATATAAAGTAAAAATGTGTGGAAAGTTTTGGAAACATGCGTAAAGTAGCAGGTTTGAGCACAAGCTACTTGTCCTGGTTGAGGTGGATTCAGGTTGCTTTGGGTTCAAATCCTGACACTACCACATAGTAATAGTGAGAGTTTACTGCTCTGTCCCTCAGTTTCTTCATCTTAAAATGGGATGATAATAGAAGCCTCTCCCTCATAGGGTTGCTAAAAGGCTTAAATGAATTACAGTCATGGGCAGCATAATAATGTTTTAGTCAACAAGGGACCACATTTGCAACAGTGGAGCCATAAAATTCTTTTTGTTGTTGTTTTTTTTTTTTTTTTTTTTTGAGACAGAGCCTCAAGCTATCCCCCTGGGTAGAGTGCCATGGCATCACGGCTCACAGCAACCTCCAACTCCTGGGCTCAAGCGAGTCTCCTGCCTCAGCCTCCCAAGTAGCTGGGACTATAGGCCCCCGCCACAATGCCTGGCCATTTTTTGGTTGCAGCCATCATTGTTGTTTGGCGGGCCCGGGCTGGGGATTCGAACCCGCCAGCTCAGGTGTATGTGGCCAGCGCCTTAGCTGCTTGAGCCACAGGCGCCGAGCCGGAGCCATAAAATTCTAACACCATTTTTTTTTGTTTGGTTCATTTTGGTTTCTTTCTTTCTTTTTTTTGAGACAGAGCCTCACTCTGCTGCTCTGAGTAGAATGCTGTGGCTTCTGCCTAGCTCACAGCAACTTCAAACTCTTAGGTTCAAGCCACCCTCTTGGCTCATCCTCTTGAGTAGCTGAGACTACAGGTGCCTGCCACAAAGCCTGCCTAGTTTTTTCTGGTTTTGGTAGAGACAGGGTCTTGCTTTTGCCCCAGCTGGTCTTGAACTCCTGAGCTCAGGCAATCCACCTGCTTTGGCTTCTCAGTATGCTAGGATTGCAGGCACAAACCACTGCAGCCTCTAATATTATGTTTTTACTGTACATTTTCTATGTTTAGATTTAATTATTTATTTATTTATTTATTTTGAGACAGAGTCTCACTCTGTTGCCCTGAGTATGGTGCTGTGGCTTCAGCCTAGCTCATAGGCTACGGTTCAAGCGATTCTCTTGGGCTCAAGCGATTTTCTTGCCTCAGCCTCCCTGGTAGCTGGGACTACAGGCTCCTGCCACAACGCCCAGCTATTTTTAGAGTCGGGGTCTCGCTCTGGCTCAGGCTGGTCTCAAACTTGTGAGCTCAGGCAATCCACCCACCTCAGCCTCCCAGAGTGCTGGGATTACAGGCATGGACCACCATGCCCAGCCATTAGATATATTTAGATACATAAATACTTGTCATTGGGTTGTAGTTGCCGCTTATATTTAGTACAGTAACATGCTGTACACAAGTCTGTAGTCCAAGAGCAAGAGGCCATACAGCCTAGTTGTATAGTAGGCTGTACCATCTAGGTTTGTGAAAGTGTACTCTATGATGACAACAACAAAATCACTAATGTCACATTTTTCAGAATATAACCTCATCATTAAGCAATGAATGACTATAATTTCTTCTAAAGCACTGAGCAGAGGCGGAGTAATTATTCAATATCATTATTTTTATTCAATATGTTTTTTCGGTACTGGAGGGGAATGGAACTGGGGTAGTAAACACAGGTGACTTTCATTTTCACTATAATGTGTTATCTATTTTAAATTGATAATTACTTTGATTGTGGTACAGTATACAGATGCTCAACTCCTTCACATAAAATGGTGTGATATTGGAACATAACCTATACATATCCTCCTGCATACTGTCAATTATCTCTAAAGTACCAAACACAATGTAAATGCTGTGAGATTAGTTGTAATATTGTATTGTTTAGGGGATAATGACAAGGGGGGAAAGTTTGTGCATGTTCAGTACAGATACAAGCATGCATTTTTTTCCAAATATTTTCTCTCCAAGGTTGATTGAAATCACAGCCGAGGAACCCATTGATAAAGAGGGCAGACTGGATTTCAATTTCTCAGAATAAAGCAGAGGATTTGGGTGTGGGGTTAAGGGTGAAGCCAGTGAGTTATATGCTATGGGAGAAAAATTTAAAAGGGCACCCACAACTCAAGATGTACAATACCAGGCTGGCTATGGTGGCTCACGCCTATAATCCTAGCATTCTGGGATGCCAAGGCCAGTGGATTGCTTGAGCTTGGGAATTCAAAACCAGCCTGAACAAGAGTGAAAACCCATTTCTACTAAAAAAAAAAAAAAAAAAATAGACAAACTAGCCAGGTGTTGTAGTGGGCACCTATAGTCCCATCTACTTGGGAGGCTGAGTCAGGAGGTTCACTTGAGCCCAAAAGTTTGAGGTTTCTGTGAGCTATGATGCCAGGACACTGTACCCAGGGTGACAAAATGAGACTCTGTCTCAGGGGAAAAAAAATGTACAACACCTTAACACAGGATTTTTTTCAAATCAAAATTAATGCAAAAAATATTAATGCCAAAAAATCCAAATAAAGACAGGATCAGTGTACCAGATATTTACCCTTTTGCTCAGGTGCCAATGTGGGTCGGCTATACTCTGATCTTGAAATTTTATTTTTTTCACAATAGATTTAAAACATCAATTTCTATTTTTTTTTTGAGATAGTATTGTTGCTCTATCACCCCAATTAGAGTGTAGTGACATCCTGATAGCTTACTGCAACCTCAAACTCCTGTGCTCAAGCGATCCTCCTGCCTCAGCCTTCTGAGTAACTAGAACTACAGCCACGTGCAACTACTTTTGGGTAATTTTTTCTATTTTTAGTAGAAATGAGGTCTCACTCTTGCTCAGACTAGCCTCAAACTCCTGAGCTCAAGTGATCCTCTTGCCTCAGCCTCCTGGAGTACTAGGATTATGGGTTTGAGTCACCACATCCACCCAGACCATTAATTTCCATTATTAAAACATTGCATTAGGGTGGTACCTCTGGCTCAGTAAGTAGGCTGCCGGCCCTGTATACCAAGGGTGGAGGGTTCAAACACAGCCCTGGCCAAACTGCAACAAAAAATAGCTGGGCATTGTGGCAGGCGCCTGTAGTCCCAGCTACTCAAGAGGCTGAGGCAAGAGAATCACCTAAGCCCAAGAGCTGGAGGTTGCCGTGAGCTGTGACGCCACCGCACTCTACCTAGGGTGACAAAGTGAGACTCTGTCTCTAAAAAAAAAAAAAAATTGCATCAATAAACACACCATTTATCATAGCCTGGGTAACATAGTGAGATCCTGTCTCCAAAAAAATTAATAAAATAAAAAATTAAAAACTTATCCAGGTATAGTGGCACATGCTTGTAGTCCCAGCTACTCCAGAGGCTGAGGCAGGGGGATTGCTTAAGCCCAGGAGTTTGAGGTTCCAATGAGCTATGATTGTACCATTGCACTCCAGCCTGGGTGACACAGCAAGACTAAAATGACAAACCTTTGCCCTTTTCTCTCTTTCTCTGCCACCATGGTGCATGCAACTGACTCCATTTCTCACCATGCCTTCTCACAAGACTTTTAGAATAAAGCGATTTATGACCAAGAAACAAAAGCAAAATCATCCCATTCCCCAGTGGATTATTATAAAAACTGGTAGTAAAATCAGGTACAACTCAAAGAGATATTGAAGAAGAATCAAGCTGGGTCTATAAGAAATTGCACATGACACAGCACACATATTTATGCTGTATCAAGGTCATTACCATCTTACCTTATCAAGCTGAAAATATTACCACTGTCTGGAAAGACACATTTCATTGAGAAAATGATTTTTCTCTTTGTTTACATGCTCTGCACTAATAAGCTAGTTCAGAATAAATATGAAAACTTTTTTTGAAAAAAATTGTATTTATCTTAATGACTAAGTTTTGTTTTCTTTTGTTTTGTTTTTGAGACAGAGTCTCACTATGTCACCCTCAGTAGAGTGCTGTGGCTTCACAGCTCGAAGCAACCTCTTAAGTGATTCTCCTACCTCAGTCTCCTGAGTAGCTGGGACTACAGGTTCCTGACACAGCACCCCCACCTATTTTTTAGTTGCAATTGTTATTGTTGTTTAGCAGGCCCCAGCTGGGTTCGAGCCCGCCAGCCTTGATGTATGTGACTAGCACTGTAACCAGGACACCTAAGCCTTAGAGCACAGGCACCAAGCCTTAATAACTGTTATAACTGTTTTATGCTGGCCTCTTAATGTCTGCACCTGAAGCAAGTGCCTTACTTGCTAAGTGCTATGTACTTGTATTATGTACACTATCTCCTTAGTATTATGTGAAGCCTCACTTTAGTTGGCTTGGATTAACTCTTCATTAGGCTTTTTTTTTTTTTTTTTT
>NW_003852522.1:301487-309505 GCF_000181295.1 Otolemur garnettii
TTTTTTTTTTTTTTGAGGCAGTCTCAAGCTGTCGCCCTGGGTAGAGTGCCATGGCATCACAGGTCAAAGTAACCTCAAACTCTTGGGCTTAAGTGACTCTCTTGCCTCAGCCTCCCAAGTAGCTGGGATCATAGGTACTGCCACAATATCTAGCTATTTTTTTGTTGCAATCGTCATTGCTGTTTTAGCTGGTCTGGTCCAGGTTTGAACCTGCCAGCCTCAGTGTATGTGGGCTGCACCTTACCTGTTGAGCTAGAGGTGCCGCCAGACTTTTTATTCTCCTTTTTTTGAGACAGAGCCTCAAGCTGTCCCCCTGGGTAGAGTGCTATGCCATCACAACTCACAGCAACCTCCAACTCCTGGGTTCAAGCGAGTCTCCTGCCTCTGCCTCCCAAGTAGCTGGGACCACAGGTGCCCACCACAATTCCTGGCTATTTTTTTTGGTTGCAGCCATCATTGTTGTTTGGCGGGCTCGGGCTGGATTCGAACCCACCACCTTAGGTGTATGTGGCTGACGCCTTAGCAACTTTAGCCACAGGCGCCGAGCCTTTTTTTTTTTTTTTAATAGAAAAGGGGAACTGTTTCTCACTACTTTGCCAAGAAGGGTCTTGAACCACTGGCCTCAAGGGATCCTCTCACTTCGGGACCCCTACCCCCGGTAGCTGATACAGCTAAAAAGCACTGCTTTTGAACTCCATGAAGGGGCTTTTTGGCTAAAGTTATACTTCCGGTGACTTCAGCTCTGAATTTCTTGTCTAGAACCTGGACCCCAAGGTGGCTTACACTTCAAAATGAAATGCTAGGCTCAGTGCCTGTATGTAGCACAGTGGTTATGGCGCTGGCCACATGCACTGGGGCTGGTGGGTTCGAACCAGGCCTGGGACAGCGAAACAGCAATGACAACTGCAACAAAAAAACAGCCAGGTGTTGTGGCAGGTGCCTGTAGTCCCAACTACTTGGGAGGCTGAGGCAAGAGAATCGCTTAAGCCCAATAGTTGGAGGTTGCTGTGAGCTGTGATGCCAGAAAACTCTACCGAGGGCAACATAATGAGACTCTGTCTCAAAAAAAAAAAAAAAAAAGAAAGAAAGAAATGTTAGAACCTCTTTGGAAAACTGAACCAGGTACCCAGGGGCTTAGGGAGACTGGAATCTTGGTTTAACCTGCTTTACTTCCTACCCCCAAATCAATAAATAGCTGAGAAGACTGACAATACCAGCTGTGAGCAAGCATTGGGAGTAACTGCTTTCACAAGGTGCTGGTCAGAAATATCAAGTGGCCAGGGGTGGTGGCTCACATACCTGTAATCGCAGCACTTTGGGACACCAAAGTGAGATGATTATTGCTTGAGGCCCTGAGTTTGAGGCCAGCCTGGGCAACACAGTGAGACCCCATCTCTTAAAAAAGAAGAGGCTGGGTATGGTGGCATGCACCTATAATCCTACCTACTCTGGAGGCTGAAGCGGGAGGATCACTTAAACCCAGCTTTGGTGATGGAGCGAGACCCTGTCTTTATTTATTTATTTATTTATTTATTTTTTGAGACAGAGCCTCAAGCTGTCCCCCTGGGTAGAATGCCTTGGCATCACAGCTCACAGCAACCTCCAACTCCTGGGCTCAAGTGAGTCTCCTGCCTCAGTCTCCCAAGTAGCTGGGACCACAGGCACCCGCCACAATGTCCAGCTATTTTTTGGTTGCAGGCAGCATTGTTGTTTGGCGGGCCAGGCTGGATTCAAACCCGCCACCTTAGGTGTATGTGGCTGGAGCCTTAACCACTTAAGCCACAGGCGCCGAGGCGAGACCCTGTCTTTAAAAATGGTGGGGGTGTGGAGGGGAGGCTCAGCACCCGTAGCACAGAGATTACAGCGCTAGCCACATACACCGAGGGTGGGGCGGGTTCAAACCCAGCCGGGTCCAGCTAAACAATGACAACTGCAACAAACAATAGCGGGGCATTGTGGCGGCCGCCTGTAGTCCCAGTTGCTGTCAGCTGGGACACCACGCACTCTACTGAAGGCGACATAAGTGAGACTCTGTCTCAACAAAAATAGGGAGGGGAGGAGTGTAAAATGGAATAACCCTTTAGGAAATCTGTCAAGCTCATGACCTATGGCCTACTATTCTAATCTTAGGTATTTACTCTAGGGAAATTAAAACATACGTTCACAAAAATACTTGTACAGTACAAGCTTTACTAACAATGGCCAAAGATTGGAAACAATCACTCAGCCATCAACGGAAGAGTAAGTAAAACCATACCGACGGGCTGTACTGTAGTATAGCCACACAATCAGCAATAAAACACGTTAAGTCTGGAAACATGG
Organism: Otolemur garnettii; assembly: GCF_000181295.1. NCBI lineage: Eukaryota > Metazoa > Chordata > Mammalia > Primates > Galagidae > Otolemur > Otolemur garnettii. The sequence continues at coordinate 303,810 of NW_003852522.1, forward strand.
ACAAATCTCATGTTTGAGAGCATGGACACTTTGTCGAGCAAAAGAAGTCAGATACAGGAGACAATCTATTCCATGTTCCCATTTATATGAAATTCAAAGACAGACAAAACTAATCTATAGTGACAGAAATCTAAACAGCACAAAATTCCACTCGAATCATTCCGAGCTCCCAATCTTTCTCAGACCCCTCTAAAGCCTCCACAATGAATGATCCCCCCTAACAGTGGATCGTAGGCAACTCGGAAAGCTCTGGGTTCAGCAGCTAGCGCGGAATCCATGCTTCGAAAGGGTGGGGCACACGTCGCGAGCCAATCATCTGGTCTTCAGCTGCCAGTACTAAACATGGCGGCGCCCACCCAAGCCTTAATGGCGGCGGTGACTAAGTCTTAGTCACGTGACAACACGCAACTGGCGTACGTCAGCTCACTCCTAAATGCCTACTTTTAGATTAACCAATAAACCCAAAGCGTAAGGCACGCCCTCTTTCCCCTCTCCACCAATAGCGTCTCGAAGCCTCCCGAACAATCCAATCACCACTTCCGCCTCCCTTGAATGAAAAGGCAGCGGTCCAGTGAGCAGAGCCGCAATTGGAAGCAGGAGGCAGAAGCGTGGCTGGTTGTAACGCAGCGCGCGGCGGTGAACTAGAGTTGGGCGGCTCTTCTTTTCAGCACGCGAGGACTAGAGGGGAACCAGGTAAGCGGCGGGTCCCAGGCGCGGGACGGTGATGCTAAGATCTTTGACTTGAAGACGAGCAGGCGAGGGCAGATGGCGGGGGTTTAGGGGAAGAGCGAGAGGAGAGAGCGCGAGACGAGGTCCGGCAGGGCGGTTGGGGAGTGTGGCGCGCTCTGGGCTGGCCGTTGGACCCTACAGCGCGTGCGCAAGGGGTGGGTCGGCCGTTGGCGCGCGGGGCTGGGTGCTCGCTTCCGGGAGGGGCTGTCATGGCCGCCCTCGGGCCGACCCCGACTGGGAAGCTGAAAGTGTCTGTTCGAGTAAACCCATTACCAAGTAGCCTGGCGCCATTTGGGAAGAGATTTGCTCAAGGGGCATGCGGGGGCCTAGCGCCGTAGTGGAGGAACTTGGAGCTTACAGATACGATCGGCAGGGCATTCCTTTCCCTCCCTCTTGTTCTTACTCTACGTTTAGGGAATTCGGGTTCTAGAGATTTAGGGCAGAAAAATATCTTCTTTGGGAAGTAGGAGGCCCCAGTAGAGAACAAAGTCCGGGGAAGAATGCCGGTCTTGGGACGCTTAAGGAACAGTGCGTCCGCGTGGACTGGATTGTCGCTTATCCCGGTATCAGCTTTTCAGTTTTTCGGCTCCGGGGGCCTTTGCCGTCGCGGCCACTTCTCAGGTCGGGGCAGACTCCGCCAGATCCTCTTTCCTGATCTAATTTATTTTGAGGTTTTAGATCCTGAGCAGCCATTTCTGGAAAAATTTTGTGCCTTACAGTTTGCCCCCAAATTTGTATCCTCACCAACACAAAACAATTGATTTTAAATACACCATTTCATCTTGGGCAGATTTAGAGTACCGAATAGATGATTTGCGTTGTTTTCTATCTACCCATAGGTGCCCTAGGGGGATGGCCCAGCCGCGTGGAGTGTTCTACCCTCTCCTTTCCTACTTAGCGTCCGCCATCCTGTTTATTCTTAATTTAGTAACTGGTTTTCCCTGCTGTTGGTTTTGGTCTTAATCTTCCATTCCATCTGTGGAATACATTACACTACTCTTGGGTAAATCCAGATTGAGTCACTAGACTGAGAAACTTATTCAGCGATTCCCTATTGTTTAGCAAATTAAGTACACATGCCGTGGGTCTGACCAGCTCTTCCAGCTTTTGTCTTCTGCTTCAACTAGTGATTTCTATTCTTCACACCTGGAAAGGGTCTGGTGTTTTGGGGGGCTGATCTTTGGCTCTTGTTTCCTTGCAGCTTGGGAAATGACCCTCTCCTATCTTTGCCTGTCTGGATCCTCTTGGTCAGTATGATGGCCTGTTTCCAGAGTTATATAAAGAGACATGCTAAACTCTGGCTGAAGGTCTTGATTCTAGTTCCATTCATTCAGCAGTTCCTATGGAGTGCTTATCTGCTGTGTGCTGGGCCCTGTTCTAGTTACAGGGCAGGGCTGACTGGAGGGGTGTTTCTTCAGTTGGGGCTGTCAGGAAGTGCCCTTCTAGAGCAAAGGTGGCCTTAAAAGAGTTTTTTTTTTTTTTTGGAGACAGTCTCACTATTTCACCTTCAGTGGCGTCACAGCAACCTCCAACTCTTGGGCTTAAGCGATTCTCCTGCCTCAGCTAGGTTCAAACCTGCCAGCTCTGGTGTATGAGGCTGGCGCTCTAGCCGCTGAGCTACAGGTGCAGAGCAGCCCTTAAAAGTTTTATTCTGAGCACAGTTGGAGCCCATGGAGGGTTTTGGGAAGAACAGTAATACGCTCTGACTTAGCTTTTGTAGTTTCCCTCTGGCTGCTGTGAGAGAAGATGGGGTGTGGTAACAGACCAGTGAGGAGGCTATATTGGCTTAATCCAGGCAAGGGATGATGGTGCCAAAAGTCCAACTGACAAGCAAAATGGGGTGTACTTGTACGATGGAATACTAGGTGAGCATAAAAGGAGTGAAGTTCTGACTTGTGCTCATGTAGTTGAACCTTGAAAATATGCTGAGTGAAAGAAGCTAGATAGAAAAAACCACATATTATAAAATACCATTTATGTGAAATGTCCAGGATTTTTTTTCTTTTGTTTTCCCCCTCTATTTCCTTTGTAATACCCAAGATTTTCTATAAGCCAGTCCATAGAAACAAAGTAGACTAGAGCTTGCCAAGGTGAGGGGAATGGGGAATGATGAATAAAGGGTACAGGGGCTCATATTTATTTTGCAGTGATGGAATATTCTAAATCTGACTGCAGTAATGATTGTACATGTTTGTGACTATATATCAAAACCCACAGAATTGTATACTTTTAAGTGGTGAGTTGTATAGTATGTGAATATCAGTAAAACTATTCTAGTTTTTTGTTTGTTTGTAAGGTAGTTTCACTCTGTCACCCTTGGGAGGGTAGCGTGGCATCATATCTTACAGCAACCTCAAACTCTTGGACTCAAATGATCTTTTTGCCACAGCCTCCCAAGTCGCTGGGACTATGTTGTGCTGTGCCCACCACAACTCCAGACTGTTTTTTTAGAAATGGGGTCTCAGGCTCAGTCTGGTCTCAAACTCATGAGCTTAAGCAGTCCACCTGCCTTGGCCTCCCAGGTGCTAGGATTAGAGATGTGAGCCACTGGGCCTGGCAGATTCTAGATTTTTTTTTTTTTTTTTTAGACACTAAGTAGAGTGCCGTGGCATCACAGCTCACAGCAACCTCTAGCTCCTGGGCTGAAGTGATTCTCTTGCCTCAGCCTCCCAAGTAGCTGGAACTACAGATGCCCACCACAACACCCGGCTATTTTTTGTTACACTTGTCATTGTTTAGCTGGCTCAGGCCAGTTTCAAACCCACCAGCCTCAGTATATGTGGCTGGCACTATAACCACTGTGCTACAAGTGCTGAGCCCTGTTCTAGATTTTTTAAATAAAGGAAGTCAGTGATGGCAGCATGGGGCCAGCATGGTAGCATGGGTGAGAAGTAGCCATAGGGACTTTATGAGATTCACTGGCTAATGAACAGGGATATTGAAAAGAGAGAATACAGGCCAGGCATGGTGGCTCACACCTGTAATCCTAACCCTCTAGAAGGACAAGGTGGATGGACTGCCTGAGCCCAGGATTTTGAGTTTGAGTTTGCTGTGAGCTATGATGACAACACAGTATTTTGCCCAAGGTGATGGGGTAAGACTTCATCTCAAAAAAAAAAAAAAAATAGAATATAGAGCTATTGAGTGAACAGAATGACTTTGGGGGAGATGAGCTGCATCCTGCCAAAAATGGCATCTCCTATGGGGCTGCCCCCGCAATTAAAAAATAAAAATAAACTATACAGAGATCAGAATGGAACTGCTGTGTCTGAGGTATGGGAAGCCGGCATTTTGAATTCACCTTCCAAGGTCCCCCAAGGATGTGCGAGGAGGCAGCTGGTAACTGGGTCTAGAGACTCCACTTTGGGAGGCAACAGCTTAGAGATGATTTAGGCCTGGGTCTGGATGAAGTCAACAGAGAATGGGTCAGAAATCAAGCCCAGGACACTCAGAGGGTAGCTTTAGCCCTTCTGCCCCCTAGACCAGAGACTGGGGTTGGGGATAGAGGACAAAAGACAAGTGTCCTCACCTTTGAGTCTCTGCACCCAGCAGGCATTTGGTGTGCATTGGATTAAATAAAGCCAGAAGGTGAGCGGGCTTTATTTGCATTATTTCCATTTAGCATCCTAGCATTATTTTATTGGCTTAGGCCCAATGGGAGGCTTTTATAAGAGCACTTAATTATTCCCCTGAGTAAACCATAGATAGCAGGAGAGGATGGGTGGGCAGACACCACTTGTTTCATCACAAACTCAGTTCTCTTCAACATCCTGGCAGCCATACCTCCTAGTCTCTGGGTTCTTGGGGAGTGATGGGGAGGAATATCTTTTGGGCTCACGGTCTGAGGATGTTCATTACAACTGAGACTTGCATGTTGAAAAGGAGACATTTGTGTAAAGACCTGGGAGCAGAACATGCCTGGTGGTGGCAGTGGGGTTCAGATGCTTGGGGTGGGGCTCCATGAGTCTCAGCAGTTAAACAAGGCTAAGGTGGACAGAGGCCAAGCTGGGAAGGTTGAGGGCTGTGGTGAGAAATTGAGAGCCATGAGTGGAGGTGGAGGGTGTTGGTGGTGAGGTGGTGGAGCAGGGTGGGGATTGCTACAGGTAGAGCTGAGGGGAAGAGACCAGAGTGTGTGGAGCCACAGCATCAGCTTCCTGTGCCTGCATGCCGGGCTTTTCTGTCCTCTATTCTCAGCATCATGGCAGAGCAGGATGTAGAAAATGAACTTTTGGATTATGAGGAAGATGAAGAACCCCAGGCTCCTCCGGAGAGCACTCCAGCTCCCCCTAAAAAAGACGTCAAGGGATCCTACGTTTCCATCCATAGCTCTGGCTTCCGGGACTTTCTGCTGAAGCCAGAGCTCCTGAGGGCCATTGTGGACTGTGGCTTTGAGCATCCATCAGAGGGTACGCCTCCCTGGTTGTCCCCCCACCCCACCTCTGCCCATGTCCTCTTACCAAGACCAGCTGTGGCTACCATGCTGTCTCTCGTCTGCCCTGGGTGAGGGAGGTGCTTGCCCGCCCAATGAGTCAGGGTGCCCATTGTGGGCCTATGGTGGCATGGCATTGGACTTTGACCAGGCAAACACCCTAGCCCAGCAGATGTCAATGGCCCAGTCCCAGAGTTAGCCTCTTCTGAGTATCCCTGAATTGATCCCCACCCCCTGGGGAGGAGCCCACACAGAGGGTGCATCCAAGTTCCTGGTTGCTCACACTCTCTTTCTCTTGCAGTCCAACACGAGTGCATTCCACAGGCCATCCTGGGCATGGACGTCCTGTGCCAGGCCAAGTCCGGAATGGGCAAGACAGCAGTTTTTGTGCTGGCCACCCTGCAGCAGATCGAGCCTGTCAACGGACAGGTAGGTGGACTTACCCCCTCACACCCTCTCCTGGGGGAAGAAGCAGGAACCATAGCACTGCTTGGTGACAGTTCCTGATCCTACATTCTCTTTGTGGGTTTTTTTTTTT
>NW_003852522.1:309681-317538 GCF_000181295.1 Otolemur garnettii
CGCCCGGCTATTTTTTGGTTGCAGCCATCATTGTTGTTTGGCGGGTCCGGGCTGGGGATTCGAACCCGCCACCTTAGGTGTACGTGGCTGGCACCTTAGCCGGTTGAGCTATAGGTGCCGAGCCTCTTTGTGGGTTTTTAAAATTAAGTACAGCTGGGCGGCGCCTGTGGCTCAAAAGGGTAGGGTGCCAGCCCTATATGCCAGAGGTGGCAGGTTCAAACCCAGCTCTGGCCAAAAAAAAGAAAAATTAAGTGTAGCATTTGGTTGTGACAAAAATCAGAAAAGGAGGGGAGAAAGAGAGATGTAAAAAGTTTACTTATTGAGTACAGTGAACACAGACTGAGCAGTGGGCACACTAAAAGCCCTGACATAAGCATTATAAAAGGTATCAGTGTAACAAAAACATCCATATCCCTTTAATATTTTGAAATTTAAAAAAAAAAATCAGAAAATACTGACAAGCCAGAGCTGAAAAGCACCTCACAATTACAGAAATGTTGCTATTAGTTTAGTATATACTTTCCTAAATGGTTACCTACAAAAGTAGAGTCACGTTGACTATAGTTGTCACTGCTCTTCTTGCTGATCGGTCCTGTCTGTCTTCTTCTGTTAATGTCATGTTCTACTCCTGGGATAACTTAAGTGAATTCCTATGTTTTTCTCTTAAGAATCACCCTGGGGTTGACATCCTTGATGCGTGTATCCTTGTTTTCTTAGGGCAAATCATTAAGGATGAGGACTTTGTGAGTGGATGTCATGTGTTCAGTGTTTTGGTGTTGTAGGCAGGGACAGCATGAGAGTGGAGACTTGGGAATCTGTTTGGGAGTGTGGGGTCCCTGTTACCAGAGTGGACTGGGTCTAACTGTTGCTTAGGCCATTTTCTGTTCCTGGCCTCATTATAGGTCCTGCCTTCAGGAGATGAGGCCTCGGGAGCTGTGAGAGGTTGTTGGAGTGAGGGGTGGGGAATGGCTAGGAAAGTGAAGGCAGTTGGATCTATCCTTCAAGTGGCCCACCAGTGTAGGGAGCAGAATGGTGTAGATGCCCTTGTCAAGAGGGGATGGGATGGATATGGCCACCAAGGAAAGGGAGCACCAGTGTGAGCTCTGGCAGGGGAGGGTTTAGGACCCTACCTTTATTAAAGACCTCTTTCCTGCCACTCTACAGGTGACAGTCTTGGTCATGTGCCATACAAGGGAGCTGGCCTTCCAGATCAGCAAGGAATATGAGCGCTTTTCTAAGTACATGCCCAGTGTCAAGGTGAGTCCCTCACACTGGGGTAGGCTGGGTGCTATGTGGTCTTCTGTAGCTTCCCTGGCCTTGGCTCTGGCCCCAGTTCTGGTCCTGCCAACATTTACCAAGTTTGGCGGCAGTAGCTGTTACTGAGGTTTGTGGTAGTTTATGTTCCTTAAAAGCCAGATGAATTATGTATGACTCTCTGGGGCCTGTGCAGGCCCCAGCATGGGGCTGCCTTTCACTGGAACCATGCAGGCTTTCAATCCTCCTGTTCTGAGGTGCCAGTGCTGGCTATTGGGTACTTGGGGGGTGGAGGGTTGTTGGGTCTGTGCTATCAGGGCCATGGATGGGGTGCCAGCATAAAGTAGGGTGTGAACATGCAGCCCCCAGACAGGCGGAAGCCACTTCCTTTGCATCCCTATAGGTGTCTGTCTTCTTCGGTGGCCTCTCCATCAAGAAAGATGAAGAAGTATTGAAGAAAAACTGTCCCCATGTTGTGGTGGGGACCCCAGGCCGGATCTTGGCCCTTGTGCGGAACAGGAGCCTCAACCTGAAGAATGTGAAGCACTTTGTGCTGGACGAGTGTGACAAGATGCTGGAACAGCTGGGTGAGTGTCCCTACTGAGCCTGTGGGGCTCCCCAGGCCCACCCAGCATACCTTCCCCTCCCTATACAGCCCAACTTAAGAGCCAGTGTCTAGGTGGCCCTGACTGAGCAGGCCAAAGACTCCCTGAGTGGGTCTCATGGGTGGCTGACGCATAGGTCTCCTGAAAATGATTCTAGGGAACTGTCTATAGTGTTAGCAGAGTGGGACATGCTGCTTCTGAGCCCAAGCTGAATAGGACCAAAGGGCCCACATGAGCCAGTGTCCCTGCCTAGACATAGAGGCGCACAAACACATACCTGTAGGAGTATTATGGGTTAGTTTTAGGCCTCTGCCTGCCCTCAGTGAGCCCCGAGAGGGCCGGTGGGAGATGGGCTTGTGTCCTGGGAGGTAGCTACAGCTCTCACCCCAGCGGCTATCTCTGCCTCAGGCTCCCCTCCCTGAAGCGTGGCTCGAGGCGCACGGCACGGCTGCTCCGCTCTGGCAGCGTGTAAGTGGATTGCAGCTCCTCCAGCGCCTGCGCTGGCTTGTCCCCCGAGTCCAGCCCTTCAGGCACCTGGGACTCGCCCCTCCCTTCTCTCCCTCGTCATGGCGCCACTGGCTCCCTGGCACAGGTCCGGAGGGGTCTGGGTCTGGTCTGGGGTGGGGGTCCTGGTCCAGCAGATACTCATGTCCATCTGTTTTTTGCCCTCCCCTCCCAGACATGCGGCGGGATGTGCAGGAGATCTTCCGCCTGACGCCCCATGAGAAGCAGTGCATGATGTTCAGTGCCACCCTGAGCAAAGAGATCCGCCCTGTCTGCAGGAAGTTCATGCAGGATGTAAGTAGGGCAGGGCCCTGGCCCACCCACAGTGGTGGAGACCTCAGCACAGCAGCTTCAGCCTTCCCCAAGGGCATGGGGCCACCCACACTGCCCACATGGCACAAAGGATCCTGGGAGGCTGGTGAGCCTTCTTCCTTCCCCTTAGTGTTGTCAAACTGGGAGTCCAGCTTGATCATGTCTGAGCCGGACCAGAGCTGATTCCACCTTTTGATAGCATGAGCTTTACTGAGATTGGGTGCTGCAGGCCCTTTGGGATGCATCACACAAAGGAGTTTTCTTTGGAAGGTTCTGTCTGGGCAGCCAAGATGCTCAAAAGTGAGTCTTGCTTGCTCTTCCCCACCTCCCTTCCCCCACAGCCAATGGAGGTGTTTGTGGATGACGAGACCAAGCTCACACTGCATGGGCTACAGCAGTACTATGTCAAGCTCAAGGATAGCGAGAAGAACCGCAAACTCTTTGATCTCTTGGATGTGCTAGAGTTTAACCAGGTGATGCTTCTGTTGGCTGGCCTATCCCAGGGTTCTGGGCCTTGGGAGACTCTGGCCCTGACTGCCATTCCTCTTTCCAGGTGGTCATCTTTGTCAAGTCTGTGCAGCGCTGCATGGCCCTGGCCCAGCTCCTCGTAGAACAGAACTTCCCAGCCATTGCCATCCACCGGGGTATGGCCCAGGAGGAGCGGTGAGTGCATGCTGCCCACGACGGCCACAGGGAGCACCACCCAGGAACCCAGTATCTGATGGCCTCCACTTGTTTCTCCTGCACCCCAGCCTGTCACGCTATCAGCAGTTCAAGGACTTCCAGCGGCGGATCCTGGTGGCCACCAATCTGTTTGGCCGAGGGATGGATATTGAGCGAGTCAACATCGTCTTCAATTATGACATGCCTGAGGACTCTGACACCTACCTCCACCGGGTGAGTGGTCCCACAGGGTGCCCCCTTCCTGGGATGGTGGTGGGGCAGGGCCCCAGCAGGCTTTCCCTCACATCCTGGGATGCTGTCTGTGGCCTGATTCTGATGCTGTCTTCCTGCAGGTGGCCAGGGCGGGTCGCTTCGGCACCAAAGGCCTGGCCATCACTTTTGTGTCTGACGAGAATGATGCCAAAATCCTCAATGATGTTCAGGACCGGTTTGAGGTGAATGTGGCAGAACTTCCAGAGGAAATTGATATCTCCACATACAGTAAGTAGTTTGGGCAGGGCAGGGATCTGGAGTATGGGGCAGAGGACCCCTCCGTGGGACCCTCTGCTCACCTGCTGCCTCCATGTGTCTTGCAGTTGAACAGAGCCGGTAACCACATGCCTCAACAGCCTGGAGCCGCCCAAGTGCTGCTTCACACCAGATGGGTCTCTCTTTTTATTGTTCAAAAGCTGTAGATTTGTGTAAGAATAAATTTTTATTATGGAAGCTTGGCTCCCATCCCATCTGTTTCTTGGTCATCTCTCAACATTTCACGGACACCAGAAGCCTGGCCAACAAACCCCCACCAACAAGCAAGGCCATCTTCTGTAAGCATGTGTTATTTAATTTTAAGTATCAACATCGAAAGGTTCATACAGATTAAAAACATAGTACACAATGTCCACAACCTTCAAAACAATGAGAACCTGCTGTTCTGAGGCAGGCAGGCCTCTGTACCGTGAGTCTTAGGCAGGGACCTTGTCCCCGCGGGCCTCTGACATCAGTCTTAGCTTAAGAGAGAAGTTGAAGCCCAGTGCTTTGGCTTCTTGTTCCAGGGCAAAGACAGATAGGAGGAAGCCAGGCTAGGGCAACAGCCCTCAGTCTGTCCACTGTACTGGCCACATGTACCAGGGTGATGGGCTGCAGCCCTGGGTCAGCACCTATCCACCCTGGGGCACAGCTAGGGTGGGGCAGAGAGGCAGCTGGAAGTAGAACTGGTGGTGCTGACTTTCCATCTTACTGGGGGTTCTGGGGTTTGGTGCCAGAGTACAGCTGCTGCCCCTCTCTGTATAAGGGTGGCCTCAAGAAGAGAGGGTGGAGGGTGCAGAGTAGGAGAAAAGGATGTTCCTCAGTGCAAAAGCTGCTGAGCCTGCAGGTGCTGTTACCTGTTGCCAGAACCATGGGATTCACATACCAGAGTCTGACGCCCTGAGGGCCTGGAGAGAAAGAAGAATGTGAGGCCTGAGCCCTGCCAAAGGGCCTTCCTGAAATCCCTTGGCCCGGACACAATCCCTTACCCGAGTTGTCTGATTGTGGCTTGTGTTAGACGAGGAAGAGGTGAACTCTGAGTACTTGTTCCCAGTGACTAGGCAGGCCCACTTCTGGTATTCCTCCCGCACCTGCTTCCCAGACAGCAGGTCAGGGAAGAGGAAGGAGCAGGTCCCAGGCCCTCCCCACCTGGATATTCCCCAGCTGTGGCCCACCTTTCTGTTGAGCAGGCAATGTAGCACGTAGAGGAAGAGGCCCTGCAGGCAGTTGAGAATGGTGAAGATGTAGGCCCACAGCCAGTTTGCCTCCTCCAAGATGAACAGGCCAAAGACCCAGGTGCAGCCCAACACAAAGAGCTGGGCAATGGCAGTGATGGTCAGCACCCTGTGGGAGGGCAGTTGCAGTGTGAGGGCCCTGCCTCACCACCAGCTGCGCCTCTCACCTTTCCTACCCCTCTTCTCACCTGGCTTTCTTTAATCTCTTCATGTCTGGATTGATTTCAGAAAACTTCTGGGTGAGCTTCCAGATGGTAGTCACAAAGATGACAGCATTGCACTGGATTTGGAGCATAGATTGTGCGTTAGAGGAGAAAGATGGTGCTAAAAGGACTCAGTAGGGACCCTGCTGCTCAGGCTCTGGGCAGGGGGTGGGCAGTTACCAAAATGATGAAGGTCACAGGTCCCAGGAAGCTCCAGAGGAAGCCATGGCTCAAGTCCAACCAGCAGCTGAGAGGGAAGGGAAGGATCCCATAAGCGCCCCAGGAGGTCCAGAACCAAACCAGAGGGCAGCCAGGCAATGACTGTGACTCTGCCCTTGTGCCCTGGCCTGAACCCGGCCCCCAACTCGTCCCCAACTCACAAACTCTGGCGGCCGTAGCCCTCCTTATAAGAGGCCACCGAGATGGCCACGATAGATAGGGGCACGCCATAGCCAATCAGGCAGAGCCAGCGGGTTCTGAGGCCCTGGCCCTGGAACACCCGCACCACGAGGAAATAGAGCTCCAGTCCTTCCAGGCTCATCCAGCAGAAGGCGGCCAGGAAGCAGTAGTGCAGCAGCCCGGCCACCAGGCGGCAGCGCAGCCCCACCTGTGGGGCGGGGGAGGAGAAGTAGGGCGACCTCAGCACAGGACTGGGCACGCGCTGCCAAAGCCTGTGGGTGGGGCCTGGAGGGGAGTGGGTGGGGCCAAGGTCTGAAGGGCGGGCGGGTTGGGGCGGGGCCAGACTTCCAGGACCCACCCCTAACGAAGCCTACAAGTGGGGATGAGCCGGGTCCGGGCGTGGCCATGCGCCCCCAAAGCCAGCTCCCCTTAAAGAGGTACATCACCACTGTGGGTGGGGCCAGGTTCCAAGCAGTTACCGGGCTAAGTGCCTCCCAAGGTCCGCCTCCCCAACCAAGCCTCGGAAGTAGGCTAGCCTCCTGGACCTCTGACTTAGCCTTCTGGTGAGGGTGGAGAGGGCCTTACCTCTCCACTTTCATTCTCGATGCCGGCCAAAAAGATGGCGGAGCCCACGAAGAGGCAGATGCAGAGGTGCAGATGTATGGTGGTGCGTGAGCCCTGGATGGGCCGCACCAGTAGGAAGGTAAGAATGCACAGCAGCAGACAGATCAACGACAGCACCAGTCCCACCTTAGTGATCAAGGCCAGCTTCCAATCCTAGGGGTAGGACAGGATGGGCAGGGTTTTGTGAGGACCTTGAGACCTTCCTGCCATCCTTGTGGTCCCGGTTTATCAAAACCCCCCATAGCCCACCTCTCTGACCTGCTCCCTTGCTCCGCCTACACCTGGGCACACCTATCAGCTGGTAGTTGTGGGATAAAGACCTCACGTTTTTTCTATTGTTTTTTTCTTTTTGAGGTAGGGTCTCCCTCTGTTGCCAAGCTGAAGTGCCAGTGGTGCAATCGTCGGTCACTGCAGCTTTGAACTCCCTGGCTTTGATGATCCTCCCACCTTAGTCTCCAGAGTGGCTAAGAATATAGTCGTGAACAACCACACCTGGCTAATTTTTAATTTTTTTGTAGAGATGGGGGTCTCGCTATGTTGCCCACACTGGTTTTGAACTCCTGGCCTCAAATGATCCTCCTGCCACAGCCTCCCAAAACACTAGGATTACAAATGTAAGCCACCACACTTGGCCAGGATCTCACACTTTGGTGATTGCTGGGCCCTTGGACTGGGCCACCAGCCTCCCCCACTCTGCCTGGCTAATTCCATTTATCCAACATGGCCTAACTTATCTATGAATCCTACTGAGGCCACATACAGAAAGTTGTGTTCCCTTGGAATGTTCTACATGGGAGCTTTTAAAGATACAGACAGAACGAGGGGCACTGGCTGCAGCAAGGCCTGCAGTGCTAGGCCTCGCCATTTAGAGGGTTTTAGAGAAGGGGCCTGGGGCCATCTGGACTGTGCAACCATATAGACGTATTTGAACAACCAGTTGGGCCATATCATGGAGAACCACCTGACTGTCTGGTCACGTGTGGGCTCTTAAGAACAGCCCCCAGCTGCTCACCTGCACATCATAGTGTGCCATGAGGATGGCAAAGCTGCTCAGGTGGTGGCATTGGCAGGTGGTGCTGTTATTCTGGCTGCCCATCTTCTGGCAGCCCATGGTTGCCCAGTGCCCACTTCCATTGCTGTTTCTCTTCCAGAAGGCACAGATGAGCTCTTGATGCTTCTGCTTAGGCATCTTGTCCTGTGAGCAGATGGGGGTGGTCAGAGAGGTTCGCTTGGAGCCCATTCTTGGGTCCTGGGCTTGGGCTGAGCTTTTCACTGGGATGAATATTTACTAAGCACCTACTTTGTGTAGCAGGTTTAGGGACACAGCAGTGAACAGGGGCCAAGACAAGTCTCTGCTATTGTGGGGCTGACATGCGAATGGGGGATAGGGTACAGACAATAAATCATAAACCTAATAAGTAACCTAGATAGTGTGTTAGAAAGTAACAGTTGTGGCTCGGCACCTGTGGCTCAAGTGGCTAAGGCGCCAGCCACATACACCTAAGGTGGCGGGTTTGAATCCAGCCCGGG
>NW_003852522.1:318254-337573 GCF_000181295.1 Otolemur garnettii
ACCTGTAGTCCCAGCTACTCAGGAGGCTGAGGCAAGAGAATCGCCTAAGCCCAGGAGTTGGAGGTTGCTGTGAGCTAAGTGACACCATGAGTCACAACAGGGAAGAGCATCCCAGGCAGAAGGCACACACAAGCAAGTGCAAAGGCCCTGAGGTATGTTTGAGGAAGGAGCAGAATATAGTCAGATGTGGGGAAATGGAGAGAAAAGAAGAAATGCTGCTGAGATCTTGGCTCTGAGTGATCAGGAGGGTGGATTCCCCCCTCCTCACCTGAGGGCTCACCAAGTGGGAGAAGGCGAAAGTGATGGGAGAGGCCAGTTTCTCAGTGTTGGTGTTGCTAAGAAAGACAGAGTTCACGGCTGAGTAGAGCTGGACCTGGGCACCACGAACAGGTCTTTCATAGTTCAATTCCAGCTGGGCTTGCTTCTCGGGATCCAGGTCCAAAGAGGCATTGGCCAGCAGTTTTACCATGTTCTGACTGGAGAAGATGCCGGCCATAGTGGGGCCTGAGGGATAGAGACACTTGTGACTTCTTCCCATCCTCCCTCCCAAGATGTCCCAATGCAGGCTCTGCCAGTCCCCCACAATGCCTAGAGTCCCTCCTGATGGCACAGTTTGTAGTTGTCTCATAATCTGAACCTCTCCTTGGCCCTGTCCCATCTTCTCCCTCATCCCCCAAACACCCTTCTCTGGACAGATGCTGTTACCTGAGTCCCTGGCTCCAGCTGCTACAGCCCAGTTCAGCAGCATCCGTGCATGGCTCTGGCCCATGGTGACATTCTTGTCCCCCTGCTCCTGGATTAGCAGGGACAGCTCTGAGGGGAGAGGAGCAGCAATTGGGGACACTAGATACAGGCAGGGGTCTGGGACTGGGGCAGGATGAGGCCTCACCTGTGTTTGAAGGAGAACAGTAGGTGAAAGGCCCTTGAGGCATGGTCTTGGCCAAGGCCCTCAGCACTTCTTCAAGGGTGAAGAGCAGCCAAGTGACTATGTAGTGCTGGTCGTGTGGGGCCAGGTTCTCCATGTCCCCAGGGGCTTCCATCAGCTCATCCACCAACCTGATGAAGTTCTGAAAGTGATGGGTAGAAAAACCACTGGGTCATTGGACCACAGGGGCTTCCTGAAGGACTTAGGTCTCACCCCCGACAGGACATACTAGAGAACCACACAGCACAAGGGAATCAGAGACAATGCAGTAGCCAGAAAACAAGTGCTGGAGGGATGTATGTGGTTCCCTGTGCACTTAGGAGTCACCCTAGTGCTCAACACCAACCCTCTGATTGGGCACAGGCTGCCTTCCAAGCTCTGTTCTAGTTTTTCACTGTCTTGCAATTAACACACAGCTGAAGCGGCTCTAAAGTATAAAATGGGCATCTCCAGTAAGTGCTGTGTGTATATTGTGCATATGTGTCTCTGACCTGAGGCCCCTGCTTACGTTGAGCACTCTCTACAGCCACACTGAAGCATCCCCCAGCACTCCCTTCACTGTCTCAGGGTCTTGACCTTACCTGGATGGTGTCTTTGTCTGAGTATGACTCCAAGTCTTTACTGAGATCCTGGACTTTGTTGAAGAAGCGGGAAAGAGCCTGGGGAGAGTGGTGAGGACGTCAGAGAGCTTTGAGGGGTGGGTGGAAAGCACAGGGCAGGGGTGGATGCTTCCAGTTGCAGAGGGGTTTCCTGGCCTCTGGTCCCTGTTGGAGCCACTCACCTGGCTGTTGACACCCAGGGGCAAGGTCAAATTGGTGAAGGGTAACTCTGCAGGGAACAGGACAGCAGCTCATTAGGCATGTGAGTGTGTACATGTATTGGAGTGGGGGTTTGTAAGGTCAGGTCAGAACATATCTTCACATGTACTCAGCCCTACTATGAAACTAATTTATAGCTTTCATAGGAAAGCTATAACCCAATTATAGCCCAAGAATACCAGGGAAGGGAAGCGGGAGGATGGGAGGAGAGAGGGTAATTGGTGGGATCATGTCTATGGTTCATCTTTTAAGGATACATGTGAATCTTTTTAAATGAAGAATATAAATGTCTTAACACAATTAACTAAAACAATGACATGAAGGCTATGTTAACCAGTTTGATGGAAATATTTCAAATTGTATATAAAAATAGCATACTGTACCCCATGACAGTATTAATGTACACAGCTATGATTTATTTAAAAAAAAAAAAAAAAAGAACATACCTTCACAGACAGGGCTCTTTTGGGTGTTTGGGACCCTCGCTTTCGGCTTCCAGCCTGGGCGGCAGCGGCATGTGTATGAGCCCATCGTGTTGACGCAGACAGCAGACTCATGGCACGGTTGCTGCCCAGAGCTGCACTCATCCATGTCTGGGGGGGGCCAAACAAGGGGTTAGGCCTTGTCCCAGCCCAGAGGGGTGGCCCCTCTCTTGTATAAGCCCCCACTGCACTCTTCTCAGTGATAGTGACCCCCTTGGAGAGGCAGAAGCTGGGTTGTGGCAGGTGTGAAGAGGCCTGAGCACAGCACGTGGGCCCTGTCCAGATGTGCAGCTGTGGAAATACTGAGGGGCCTTTCTCCCAGTTATGAATCAGCTGTTGCCTGGGGCCCCCGAGCTTCCTCCTCAGTGCCCGGCTCCTTCCTTGGGACCACCAGGTCCTTTCACATCCAGTCTCCAAAGAATAAAAGCCCAGGCACAGCATGCTGCCTCCAGTGTTCGTTCTGCTTGGTTTGTGTGGGGGCCGCTGAGTGTGCGATTGGATGTTTGGCTGTGAGTCTCTGGCAGTGTTGGAGTCTGGACTACAGACCTTCACAGATGGTGTTGTTTGGGCCGTTAGGAGACCCAGGGATCGGCTTCCAGCCCGGGCGGCAGCGGCACTCATAGGTGCCCACTTTGTTGAGACAGTGGGTGGAGTTGTGGCAAGGGTTTTGTCCAGAGGTGCATTCATTCACGTCTGAGGACAAAGCCAGAGGGTCAAACCCTGCCCCTGACCGGCTCAGGCCTCCCCTCCCCTTATTGCACTCACTTCCCTATCCCTATATTTCCCCAGACCAAGGGCAGTTATTGCACATGCTGTCACTTGGTGACCTTCAAATACACATTCAAAGCAATGTATGATGACCTCCCTGCAAGATGGGTACCGAAGGGACCACAGTTTCCTGTTTATAGAAGATAAAACCAGGAGGGAAACTGAGTCTCAGAGGCTATACCTTCTGGCCAAGTTCTCTAGCCTGCACCCTCTGGCCATGGTGGTGGCTCCCTTTCTCAGAACTAGAAGTGAAGCCAGGTGTGGTGGCTCATGCCTATAATATTAGCACTCTGGGAGACCAAGGCCTGTGGGTTGATTGAGCTCAGGATTTCCGGATCAGCCTAAGCAAGAGTGAGACCCTGTCTCCACTAAAAACAGAAAAACAAAAAAACTAGCCAGGCATTGTGTTGGGCTCCTGTTAGCCCAGCTACTCGGGAGTCTGAGGCAGGAAGATTGCTTGAGCCCAAGCACCACGGCACTGTACCCATGGCAACAGAGTGAAACTCTGCCTAAAAAAAAAAAAAAAAAAAAAAAGGGTGGCACTTGTGGCTCCAAGGAGTAGGGTGCCAGCCTCCTTATATTGGAGGTGGCAGGTTCAAACCCAGCCCTGGCCAAAAACTGCAAAAAAAAAAAAAAAAAAAACTGGAAGTAACATCTTTTTCCACTTGTCCTCCACTTGTCCGTGACAGATGAGGAAGAGGTGAGGTCTGGGGGCTCCACAAGGGAATTCCAGGCCTAGAGGGCTCCACTGCCCCCTTGCCCTGAGTCAAGACCTTCCTGGGAAGCAACTCCTTAGGTAGGGTATTAGCAGGTCCTTGACCTTGTGGGAAACTGGGTCTTCTCCCTCCTCCTCGGCTCCAGCCTCCATGGCATCTTCCTGGGGCCTCTACCTGTGCACAGCTTTGGGTCCTCTGGTTTGAGCACAAAGCCAGGTAGGCACTGGCAGGTGTAGCTGCCTGGGGTGTTCCTGCAGATGCCATGGCTTTTACAGACTCTGGGGCTCTGCTGACACTCGTCCACGTCTGCAAGAGGAAGGGGAGGATGAAGGACTCCTGCCGCTTGGGTAGCCTTCATGGCTGGGGTCGGCCACATTTTCTGGCACAGAAGCATCCAGAGGCACCACTGTTGCCTCCTTTTTCCAAATTCACACAGAAGAATCCTATGGAGAGATTGGTGCCCAGAACCTCTGTTGTCCTGATGTGGCTGGGAGCACCCCCGGGTCCTGCCCAGCTGCTCTGCCTCCTAGGGCAGCTCCTGGTTGAGGCCAGGGCTTCCCAGCCACCTGTGTCCCCGCCTGAGGATGTGAGGGAAAGCCCTGGGAACTGGATGCAGGAGAAATGCTGCATTCTCACGTAGGGCCTTGTCTTGGCTCTCAGTGGTATCCTTTGGGCAGATTCTCCCCTGGGTGGCTGTTTGCTGGCAAGCTTCTCCTGGGAGTCCTAGTGGCCTGCGCAGGACAACTCTCTCCCATCCACACTAACTCTGAGAGCCCAGCTCTCAGAAATGGCCTAGACCAGACCCTGAGCCCGGCCCCCTGGGACAAAGTCCAATGGCAGGGGTGGACAGTATGGGCTAACCTCCAACCAGGCATTGCTGGGCCTTCAAAGATGCCTTGTGATCCCAGTGAAAGCATCCTATAGATGTGTCAGAAAGTCATTAGAATCCATGTCTGGCAAGGCCAGCCATGGGCAAGGGCTCAGGGCTGGAGACAGGAGCAGGAGCTGATGGACAAGAGGTGGGAGGTGTTTTGTCTTATCCCTCAGCATTGCACTAAGGATGCAGACCTGTGGGTGCCTCCAAGTGGGGCTCTGCCTCCATCTCTGTCCAGTCCAGGGTTGACCTTGGGAGAGCATCCAGCCTGCAGCAGTGGTCCTCCGTGAGGATCTCTTATTATCTAGTGTAGACCGGAGGCTCTTCCTTCACCTAACTCTCCAAATGTGTTTGGGGGTTGATGTTTCCCTACCCACCTGTGGCTACAACATCCTCACAAGCCTCAGTCATCAGAGCTGCCCTCTGGACTGTGAGCAAAAACTACTGGAAAATATCACAGCAGAGTCTTGGGGTGGGGATGTTGATGGAGGCTGAGCGGCTAAAAAGGCTGTCAGGGCTCTAGGTGGCATCTTCTCCAGGCTGGAGACAGTAGCCCTGCCCTTGAATCGCCCTCTTCCTGAGGGGGTCCCTGTGTCCATCATGGCCAGGAAGATCATAGAAGGTTCCAGGTATTGCCAAGCCCTGGGGGCCCTGGTCGGAGCAGGTGTCATGCAGTCAGTCACTGATGATGGCTAAGAGAATAGATATTGTGCCAGGACATGCCATGCCAGGAGCTCATGAAATATCCTGAATGTCAACTTATATTTTGTTTTGTTTTTTTTTTGAGACAGAGCCTCAAGCTTTCCCCCTGGGTAGAGTGCCGTGGCATTACAGCTCACAGCAACCTCCAACTCCTGGGCTCAAGCGAGTCTCTTGCCTCCGCCTCCCAAGTAGCTGGGACCACAGGCACCCGCCACAATGCCCGGCTATTTTTTGGTTGCAGCCGTCATTGTTGTTTGGCGGGTCCGGGCTGGGGATTCAAACCCGCCACCTTAGGTGTACGTGGCTGGCGCCTTAGCCGGTTGAGCTATAGGCGCCGAGCCTCAACTTATATTTTGTAATAACACATCAGATGGACAGAGGATACACTAAACTTCCGGAAGTGTCCCCTGTGGAGGGTTCTGAGCCTTGGGATTCATACAAGGATAGGTGACCAGATGTCTAGATAGTCCTCTAATGCCTAGAGAAAGTGGGGTGTGGAACCAAAGCAGTGACTCCAGGTCCCCTGCCCATCATAGGCCCTATGGGCTGTGACACTCACTGGGTGAGCATATCCTCAGGTATTTCAAGGCCTAGAGTGCTGAGGCTTAAGGGAAGGGGCACAGATAGGTCCCTACTGAGCCCCTCACAAAGCTGGGGCCTCACGTGGTAGGTCCTTGTCCAAACCAGCAGGCTGTTCTCTCCAGTCACTGCTTTGAGGTCCATGGTGGCCTCTTTGTCCCCTCACTCTTGCATCTATGTCTATGCCCGGCCACGGCACACTGAGAAGAATCTATGATTGCCATGTACAGTTGTGCAGTTTGCTCACC
The DNA here is from genome assembly GCF_000181295.1 of Otolemur garnettii. Taxonomy (NCBI): domain Eukaryota; kingdom Metazoa; phylum Chordata; class Mammalia; order Primates; family Galagidae; genus Otolemur; species Otolemur garnettii. The sequence continues at coordinate 324,367 of NW_003852522.1, forward strand.
GCACAAGGAGATGAGCAGGGGCTGAATATCAGTCCATTCTTCATTTGCCAAATATGACTGTGTCCACTTGGAGAGTAGAGAGGAGGGGCCTTTTTCCAATCACATGAAGATTCTATCATCTGGCCAAGCCATGTTTGTGTGGTACGGCTAGAGGAGAGAGGGAGGTCCTGTGGACTAGAAGTGTGGTGGACAGAGGCCTCCTGCTGGGCTCCATTCGTGTACATGTCTCCACACATCTTGGCCCCCTGTTCCCTCTCTCTGCATTCCTTTGCCCTCTGCCTTCCTGCAGGGAAGGAGGGATGGAGCCCAGACTTAAGCACTTTTCTCTCTGCGGTAGGGTGGCTTTCAAAATCTCATCCTCAGCCTCATCATCATGCGCCTCTGCCCCCCTCCACTTCCCAACCTCTGCACCAACTCTCTCTCTCCAAGTGAGCCATGGCTTCCAGCTGCCCACTGCTCTCATCTGCCCCTGTGGATGCCTGAAGCCCCTTCCCTTCCACAGCTAGTTCCCCACGGAAAGAGGGCAAAGCCTGGTGATTTGTGGCAGCATCAAGTAATACCAAGGCAGATATACCTGCTGTGTAGGACTGGACCCTTGCAGCTTGCTTCTGACTGCCTGCCCCAAGAATGCCAATCCTGGAGAGGGTGCATCAGATCATAATAATCACAATAAACATGCCCAACAGCCATCACTGATAGAGCACTTTCCTTGAGCCCATACCTGTTAAGTTCCTTTGTGATCTCATTTACATTCCAGCAATTCTATCATGATTATTCCCTTCTTACAGTCGGAAAATTAGGGCACAGAGAATTGATTTAACTTTTCAAGGTCACACAGGCAAAGATACTTTTGTTTGGGACTTTTTTTGATTTTTTTTTTTTTTTGAGACCGAGTCTCTCTTTGTTGCCCAGGCTAGAGTGCCATGAGCTTAGTCTAGCTCACAGCAACTTCATACTCCTGGGCTCAGGCAATCCTCACCTCAGCCTCCCAAGTAGCTGGGACTATAGGCACACACCACCAAGCCTGGCTAATTTTTCTATTTTTAATAGAGACAGGGTCTCACTCTTGCTCACATTGGTCTTGACCTCCTGATGTCAAGTGATCCTCCCACCTTAGCCTCTCAGAGTGCTAGGATTACAAGTGTGAGCCAACATACCCAGCCAAGGGACTCTTTTGTTTTAGCACAAAATAATATTATCACATCTCACATTTTAACAATGGTTTCTGAATGAGTATCATACACATAGCTATCAGGATTTGGGCCCAGGCAGCTGGAGTCCCAGCATCTGTCTGTGACCTTTATACCACTCTGCCTTTCTGGAGCAGCAGTACAGGTACCTTGCATACCTGTTCTATCTCACCCCTCAAGCACTGAAACTGTAACCATGGCTCTGCCCCTTGGATGCTACAAGAATGGCTCTGGTGACCCCAAACCTCTAGGATGGAGAGAAGGAAGATGTAGGGTGGTGCTTACCTTGACATGTGTTCTCACTCTTATTCTGGAAACGTTTAGCCCCGGAAGTGAGCCCAAATCCTGGGATGCACGCGCAGTAGTAGCTCCCTTCCACATTGTGGCAGTCTGCAAATTTTCCACAGTCCATCCTCCTGGGTGACATACACTCGTTGATGTCTGGAACCAACAGGGCAAAGGTTCACCTCCCAAAGGTGTGAGTTCCCTCAGGACAGAGACTCCCATCCTGACTCCCTAGCATGAAGCCTGGTGCTTAGTATCTTTTGGTAAGAATCCTGTGCTGTGCTGCAGGTGGAGCAAGCCATTCCTGAAGGCCACTCAGCCAGCTCTGCTCATTCCAGTTCTCTGGCTAGCACCCTGGATTTGGACACAGTGGAAAGTGCCACAGTCAGGGATAGGCAGGAGGCTCAGCATCCCCCTCTCCAGTCTTTTTTTTTTTTTTTTTTGAGACAGAGCCTCAAGCTGAGCCCCTGGGTAGAGTACCCTGGCTTCACTGCTCACAGCAACCTCCAACTCCTGGGCTCAAGTGAGTCTCCTGCCTTAGCCTCCCAAGTAGCTGGGATTACAGGCGCCCGCCACAACGCCCAGCTATTTTTTGGTTGCAGCCATTATTGTTGTTTGGCGGGCCCGGGCTGGATTCGAACCCGCCACCTTAGACGTATGTGGCTGGCGCCTTAGCCGCTTGAGCCACAGGTGTCGAGCCACCCCTCCCCAGTCTTAAGGGCAAACTGAGGCACAGACTCCAGACACCCAAGGATCCAGCTCCTTTCTCCAAGAACCCATGCCTATTCACTCCTTACCTCTCTACCTTTATATTTTTTTTCCTTTCTCTTTTCCCCACCCATGATGACCATCCCAAGGCCAAGGGCTACAGCAGCTAACTATCACCCACATCTCCCACTGGTACTAGGCAATACCTGGTCATCTCTGATGTTCCCCTCCCTGTACTGCCCCCATGTCTGTACCATCACAATTGTCTGTGGGGTCACTGAAGATCTCCTTAAATAAGGGACTGAATCCTGGCTTGCAGCGACAGGCAGAGGCGTTGACACATACGGAGTTTGGAGGGCACCACCGGGCACAGGCTGCAGGGGCAGAGGGCATGCTCTGAAGGCGAGGTGGATCCAGGGGCTGGGTAGAGGGGGCAACATGATCCCCATAGGATGAGGTGTTTGGGGAGGTGAGGGATGGCCCTGAGCTTCCTCTGAATCAGGCCCCTCACTCCTTGGGCTGAGGGGGGAGGGGTACAAGGTGGGTGGATGTTCAGGGCCCCTTCCCTGGGCTCTGTCTGTGGACCCCACAGCTCCCAATACACTCACCCCCAGAGTCCTGGGATTCACCTCCTGACAGGGTCAGTACAAAGACATACAGCACTGCAACAGAGAGAGGGGGGTCAAGAGAACACCAAAACTTAAAAGGAGAACTAAGGGTAACATATTTGGGTGAAGGGGCTCATACAAAGGAAGAGTGAGCTAGTGGCACATCCCTGGACTCCTACACCCCTAGCCAGAGGGTCTGTCACTTGGTGCCTCTGGATTAGGTTTTCAGGAACTAGGGGACGAAGAAGGGACCTTAAGCCCAGCAGGCTGTGGGCTGTGCAGGCAGTGGCTCAGAGGACAGACTGAGGTGGCTCCAGCCCAAATCTCAGTCTGTGGTCAGTTTCCCTCACTACTGTTCTGCCCAAGTCTCCCCTTCTAAAGAATAGGGTTGGTGAGGGGACCCACTTTAGTGGCACATAGGAATGCGCCCCATGAATGCTCCCAGTGCATCTGAGCATTCACTGTCATCCTCTCTTCAGGTAAAAATGAAGGGGTTGGACAAGAACTCTCAGATGCTCCAGGCTCTATGGTGCCCTAGGCCCCACACCCTTCCTCAGGGACACAGGTGCACACACCACACCCATAACAGCTCAGCCACGTCCTGTGACCCAGTGGTGACATTTCACCCCAGGTTCCACAGGAAAACACCATGGAAGCCTGTTGGTCCCCCCTGCTGCTTCTTCTGCCGCTCCCAGGGCCCGTCTTGGGGAACCCCCCTCAGGTGACCAGGGGCTATGGTGGTGGGGAGCTCGTTGAGGCTCACCAGAGAGAGATACATAAGGAGAGAGAGGTGGCGAGAAAATAAAGAGGGGGAGAGAGAGAGAGTCAGAGACAGAGAGATAGACAGACAAGGACACAGGTGGAGAGAAAAGAGAGTTGAGAGAGACAGATAGTAATATAGAGATGTAGAGGGAAAAAAAAGAATCCAAAGAAAGAAGACAGGAGGAGATGAGACAGAAACCAGGGCCAGAGAAACAATGAGAGAGGAGGATGGATGGGATCAGGGAAGGGAGGGAGGAGGGCTGGGGGGTCCATCAATTCCCTGCTGGCCTGAGAGTACTGGGGGTACACTGAGGACCTTAGAAATCCTAGCAGCCCCGAAACAGGGGTGTCAGGCAGCGGGATGGGGACCCGGAGGGAGGCTGGGTATGAGTCATTTCCTGGGCTGAAGGGAGGGATGACTCACCACTCAGTCGCCCTCTTTGACACTGGAGAGGACTCCCAGGGGAATTCTGGGGTGGGTCATTGTGAGTAAAGTTTGGTGTTTGGGGGTTGGGGGTTGCAGAACAAAGGTCCCCTGACCACTCAGCCTCTGTATCCAGACTTGGTACCCCTCAGGCTGGAGGAGGGCAGAGACCCCACACACACACTGCTCGAAGCCCTACCCCTTCCCCTTCCTCGTGTCAGGATCCCTGTCTTCCTCCTCTTTGGCCACAGGTCTTGGCTAGTTCCTCTTTATAGGACAGACCACAAAAATGACCTTCCCTTGAAGGATGGGACCTAGGCTGTTTGGTCTCCAGCTCCTAAAGCCCCAAGTGACTCTGTTAAAGGCAGGGGCTGTGTTTATGCCCATTATACAGATGGAGAAACTGAGGCATGGAACTCAGGGGGGGGAGATCCAGAAGAATCTAAGTGGACAGAAGTGACTGAGGAAGGAGAAATTGAGCGGTTGAGGTCCCCAGGCCCTGGGTGGAAGGGCTCCTCTGTTCCCTCTGCCGGGCTGAGCTGAGCTCTCCACCCCTGGGGCTATGGAGCCAGGCTTCCTCCATCTGGGGCCTTGGAAGTTTCCCAAACGGGAGCTGGGAGAAAAATGGCTTTTCATCTCCTCTCAGACCCATCTGGTTTTCATTGTTCTCAGAGCCCTGAGCAAGAAGATTCCTGCTTAGAGAATCTGGGGTAAGGGTGGGGCAGTCACCCCTTGCATCTCCTGCTAAGGACCCCCAAGACTATTCCCCAAATCTGCCAGTGTCTTATCTAGAAGTTAATAATACTAATAATTTTAAAATCCTGTTTACTTAATTCTTACTGTGAACCACAAATAGTTTGTATACTAACTCACCCAACACTTAAAACAAGCCTCTAAGATGGAGGCTGGTTTTGTTCCATTTTGACACTGGACATTTGTTCCACAGGTAAGGAAAGTGAGCTCAGAGGCTGCCAGGAAGGGCCTGGAGCCACCCGCAACTGCCCTCCAACCAGGTGTGCCACACACAGCAACCTCCTGTCCCTTCCTCTTGAGCCCAGGGGGGATGCTGAGCTGACACCTGGCACCCCGGGGACTGCCACAGGGAAGCTGTGTCCCTGTGGTTCCAGTAGAACTGGCTTCCCCATCAAATGCCATTTCTTCACTCTTTTTGTTGCCCTGTTGCCCAGGCAGCAAGCTGCCCGATAAGCTAGATAAGCTAACCGTTAGAGCCACCCTGGGTGGGGCGGGAAGGGAGGCCTGGGGGAAGTCACAACAAAAGTCAAGTTCAAAACCCACAGCCTGGCAAAGTCCCTTCAACCCACAGCTGAAGCCCAGCCAGGTCTAGAGCAGCAAGAAGGAAGCTCTCCCGGGCTGCTGCTGAGACAAGGGGGTACACATTGGGGGTACCAGCACCAGCTTCCAAATAGCCCCTACTCTTCCACATTCTATATTAAGAGCCCGTGGAGTCTCAATGTTCACTTTTCCTCCTTTCCCTTACCCCATGCCTCAGTTTCCCCTCTTAAGGAGCAGCCTCCAAACTGGCTACAGAGTAGAGTTTGGAGAACCCTCCGGGTAGGGAAGCAGGCTCTGAGAGCACTCTGGGGTTCTTTCAGGGTGCATGGGTGCCCAAGCACTGCCTGCCTCTGTCCCCATGTGGCCACAGGTGCCTGCCTGACATGTGGCTTCTTCCGCCTGCCTCAGAGCCACCAGCAACACCTCCCATTTCTCAGCTGAGAACAGGGGTCCTTCCAAGGCTTCCTCACCCCTCCCTTCAGGCCCCAAAGTTCTTACCAAGAAAGACACCGCTGCCACTGCTGCCTCCCATGGTTCCAGCTGCCGGTAGAAACAATCACCAGCAAGGGGAGGTACGAGAGGGACAGGACTGTCCTGTATCCCCAGGCCGGCAGCTGTGTGGGCTGTTCTGAAGCTGGGCCTTTATGAAGGAGGGGGTGGACAGCTGCTGGCACAGGGCCCTCCCCGGAACTGGCGGGGCAGCTGGAAGCCAACAGGAAAGTGCAGTAAAAACACAGACCCAGGGGCGCTGTACACACACACATACACACATGCACACACACGCACACACACATACACATACTGGCTCGTGGGAATAAAATGCAACCTGCTTCCAAATCCTCTCCCAGATTTTCCACCACTTGAGCGTCTGACACACACTCCAGCCTGTGTATCTTTGGGCCAGCGGCATCAGAGAAGGCACGGCCAGAGAGGCGGGGGAGTCTCGTCCAGTTTGCTTGGCTCTGCTCTGGGCACTGGCCAGGGGTGGGTGGAGGGGAGATTGGACAAAGGCCACATCAGAAATAGCCCTAGGCTCCTACGTTCAGGCTCACCCCGTGCCCAGTGTTAGCACGCCTGAGTCTTCAGTGCCAGCATCTCAACTGACAGTATTTTCCCCTCCTGCTTTTTAAAAAAATGTATTATTATTATTTTTTAGAGACAGAGTTTCACTTTGTCGCCCTCAGTAGAGTGCCATGGCATCACAGCTCCAGCTCTTAGGCTTAGGTGATTCTCTTGCCTCAGCCTCCTGAGTAGCTGGGACTACAGGCGCCCATCAGAACGCCCAGGTATTTTTTTGTTGTAGTTTGGCCAGGGCCAGGTTTGAACCTGCCACCCTCAGTATATTGGGCCGGTGCCCTACTCAGTGAACCACAGGCGCCACCCCTCTTCTGCTTTTTAGATGAGGAGGGAAACTGAGGTACAGCGAGGCCACCATCCAAATAGGGGTCAGGGGCTGGTCATGGTTTCTCACACCTTTAACCCAGAACTTTGGGAGATCAAGGTTGGAGGATTGCTTGAGCCCAGGAATTTGAAACAAGCCTAGCAACATAGCAAGACTCCGTCTCTAAAAAAATTAAAAAATTAGCAGGGTATGGTGGTGTACACCTGTAGTCCCAGCTACTCAGGAGGCTGAAGCAAGAAGATTGCTCGAGCCCAGGAATTCAAGGCTGCCGTGAGCTACAATCGAACCACTGCACCCCAACCTGGATGAAAGTGTGAGACCTTCTCTCTTAAAAATATACACACACACAAATAAAAATAGAAGAACAAAACAAATAGGAGCTGGGGGAGGGTGAAAGGGCCCTTTGTGGTTGGCAGGCAGACACCAAGAAGAGAAACTTTGGGGCAGCAGGGAAGCTACCCTCCTGGCCTCTTTTGGCCAGAGTACCCTGTTGTGGGAAACTTAAATCTCTCCATCTCAGGGGCTCAATGTTATAATCAAGAGAGAATCATTGTGAAAACCCCACACTGTACCCCAGAAGTGCATTAATGTACATAGTTACCATTCAATTAAAAAAAAAGAGAGAGAGAATCATGTGATAGGGCAAGTGATTCCATGACTGTCTTGCTTATGGAGGTACCTAATAGTTTTTTTAAATGCTATTATTTAGAAAGTGCTTTATCTACACCAGGCCTGGTCCTGACTATTTGAGGTTTGCTTTTGGTTTGGTTTTCTTTTGAGACAGGGTCTCACTCCGTTGTCCTGCTGGAGTGCAATGGCATCATCATAGGTCACCACAGTCTCAAACTACTAGGCTCAAGCAATCCTTTTGCCTCAGCCTCCTGAGTAGCTGGGACTTATGGTGTGCACCACCACAACCAGCTTATTTTTCTGTAGAGACAGGGTCCTGCTATGTTGTTCAGATTGTTTTTTTTTTTAAGCCTATTTTAACTCATTGACTCCTAAAACATCTGCAGCACTATTACAGTTCCCATTTTACAGAGGAGAAAACTGAGGCACAGGAGGATTCACACAGCTAACAAGGGACTCAGCTGAGGCTCACAGGCAGGCAGGCACTCCGGACCCCCCCACCAAGTCCTTACTGGGTACTAACATGGTTTGACACCTCCATGACCCTGAGGTTTAGCAGACAACTGTACCCAGCTAGAATTAAAGACTTGGTTTTGAGTTCCTTATATTCATACTTATTTTTAGATTTCCCTACTATTTAGCGTGAGGAGAAGGGTTTTTCAAGGAGGTTGCTGGAATCAAGTCTCTTTTTTATAAGAATGGAATGATAGTGCAAAGTGATGAATGTTGAAGAAAATAGGAAGTGCATAAGAGTTGAAAGGGGGAAATTGCAGCTATGGGAAAAAAAGGGCACCGATGACTGAAGTCCAAAGAGCAGTATCCTGGGATGGCCAAGCACTCCGCCTCTGCTCCCGGAGTTAACCCCTTCCTGCCAAGGGAAGGGTAGAGTCCCAGGCTCCTGCCAGGGGACCCAAGGGGCCTGGGGGAGGGGTGTGGACACAGCAGAGAGGCTGGGCCAAACTATGTCTGCAGTGGATTTTTGGCTTTTTTCCTAGAAAGCTGGAAACTCCAGTGCTCAATGTCTGCCAACGCAGAGCAACAGGTCAGACAGCTGGTGTCTGGAGAACTCAGGGAGAGGTAGGAGGCTCTTCCAGACATTCAGGGTGTTGTCTCCAACCCCCTCCATGGTGCCCATGAACTCTGTTGCTCTCTGCTCCTCCAGAAAACCCCTTGGAGTAGGTCTAGCCTCATTGGGACTGTTTATTAAATTGGGATTTAATTGTTTGGGTTTTTGTTGTTGTTGTTGTTGTTGTTGTCTTTTTGACACCGTCTCACTTTGTCACCCACTCTTGGTAGAGTGCTGCAGCATCATAGTTCACAGCAACCTCGATCTTCTGGGCATAAGTGATCCTCTTGCCGCGGCCTCCCAAGTAGCTGGTAATATAGGCACCGGCCACAATACCAGCCATTTTTAGAGATGGGGTCTCACTCTTGCTCAAGCTGGTCTCGAACTCCTGAGCTCAGGGAATCCACTGGCCTTGGCCTCCCAGAGTGCTAGGATTACAGGCGTGAGCCACAGTGCTTGGCCTTAAATTGGGATTTTTTTGAATGCCCAACTTGCTGTCATCACAGGACAGGGTGAGAAAGGAACAGGGCAACATGAGAGAAAGGGTTTCAGATGTTGCTGCACGCTTAGGGAAGGAATGAAGAGGGACATCCGGCTCGGCACCTGTGGCTCAAGCGGCTAAGGCACCAGCCACATACACCTAAGGTGGCGGGTTCGAATCCAGCCCGGGCCCGCCAAACAACAATAATGGCTGCAACCAAAAAATAGCCGGGCGTTGTGGCGGGTGCCTGTGGTCCCAGCTACTTGGGAAGCTGAGGCAGGAGACTCGCTTGAGCTCAGGAGTTGGAGGTTGCTGTGAGCAGTGAAGCCATAGCACTCTATCCAAAGGCTCAGCTTGAGGCTCTGTCTCAAAAAAAAAAAAAAACCTAAAAGAGGGACATCCCCTCCACTTGCCACCACTCCAAAATCTAGCCTGTGAGGAAATCCAGTGCCTTCATACAGATCCAGAATCTTCTCACTTCTCTCTGTCATCAGGTCCCAACCTGGTCTAGCTCTGTTATCTCCTGAACTTGTGGCCTTGTTCCCACTCCACACAGTCTGTTCCCCTGTGCACACCTGAATCAGAGTATGCCCCTCTCCTGCTCAAGAACCCTTGATGGTTCCCACTGTTCTTGGAGCAAAACCCCAAGTCTCCCCATGATCTAAAAGGCACATTCTACCCTACCACCTCCTTGTCTTGTCTCTTCTCTCCCCCCACAGATCCTGTTTTCCTTGTGGAAAACACCCTGGCATGGTCCAACCCAGGGCCTACAATGCTCGAAATGTTCATACCCCCAAGTAACCTCAGGGTTCCCTCCCTCCTCTCCTTCAGGTTTTTGCTCAACCATCCCTTGCTCTACCCCTTGTTCACAATGTGAACCCCTCAGCACGCCGTACCCCGCCCTCCTGGGCTTTCTTGAGTCTCTCTAGCCTTTCACACTATCTTCCCCTCCTCATCTAATCTACCTACTTCCCCTCTCTACTGTCTGCCCCCCAGCACACTAGACTGTCAGCCCCAGGGGCAGGACTTTTCCTGTGGTATTCAGTGCAGAGCCTGCACCAACTAGGGGTTTCATGCCCCTCATGTGGTCACTTATCCCCCACTGAAGGAAAACTCCTCAGGCTTCCTCTCCCCATTCCTGCTGGGGTATGGGCATATGTTCCTCCTCCTTCTCTCTGTCCTGAAGAACTTTCAGCCCCAGTGACCTATTTGGCATCCCTTGGACAACCTCGTGACTTTTGTTCTGCAAGGATGGGAGGCAGGGACACAGTCTCCTTTTGTCAGATGGGGAATTGGAACCTGGGGTGGGGGACATTGGGCCTGTGGCCCAAGGTTGCCCAGCTTGGAAGTGGCTGAACCAGGGATTATTTAGCCAATAATACTAATGGTCTTATTATTCTATTATATGAATATAATTTATTATTATTATTACAGTTGCAACGATAGCAAAATTGCTATAGTGAATGACACCATTCATCTAATGCCTACTGTGTACTTAGCCCTCTTCTTAGCACTTCACAGGGACCCAACTCACTTATTCTCCCAAGAGCTCCAACAGGTAGACTGTGATTTCCAGTTGACAGATGAGGAAAGTGAGGCACAGAATGGTGAAATGACTTCTGTGGCCTCTCAGAATATCTCTTCTACCTGACCTTTATCAGATGGCCCGGGTAAACCCTGCCTTTTCCCCTTTTGGGCTGTGTGGTCTTGGGTAGGTGATGGGGGAGGAGGGTGGTCCCTGCAGGCCTCAGTTTCCCATCTGGGAACCAGTCAGCACTTCTCCAGGTGCCCATGAAGATCATGAATGCATTGCGGGGGTGTAGCTGGGAGTGGACACTCAGTAAATAACAAGCATTGGTGTCAAGATGGTTTCAGAGCTGCAGGAACCTTCTCTTCACTGTCCTCTCTAGTCGGAGAGAGACCAGGAGACCCTGATGTCCTGTGTCCCCAAACCCCACAGCTTCTTATGCCCCCAGCCTATGCCCAGCACCCGCATAAGCCTGGGCTGAGACAGGGGGTCAGATGGGGTCTCTGGGTGGAGGGGGGTATAACAGGATGCCCCAGCTTAGAGACAATGGCAGAGGAAGGGGCCAGGCAGCCCCCACACGGATGAGCCCGGCAGCTGGCTCCAGGAGGGCGGTGCAGCTATTGTGCGACCAGACAGCTGTCCCTGAGCCAGGAAACCCCAGAGAACGGGAAAGAGGGTGGGAGGCCACTGGCCAGCCCTGACCCCCCAGTTGAGGCAGGCCCACAATGGCCTTTTTGTCTCCTCCTGCAGGCTGGACACCTGGGTTCCCTGAGTCTTGCCTCCCTGTCCCCACAACCAGAGGTCACCTGGCCAAGATACTTCTCATGTAAGACCTCACCCAGCCCAGCTGGCATTCTCCTAACGCCTTGCTCCAAACTCATCCCAGCCCAGCCTGGGGAGTTTGCAGGCAGCACAGAGCTAGGCCGTATTTATAGTTCCCTGGTGCTGCTGAGCAAGCTCCTAAATATAGAAGTCAAGCTATTTGGGCTCTCGGCCCTGGAGCAGAGTGGGAGGGAGAGAGCATGGCACATGTGTCTTCCCCACCCCCCTTGCCACATGCCCCAAGACCACACAAGCCTCAGTCTCCTAGAGCTGGGGCTACAAGTGTCTCTGGGGACAAAACAAGGGTACAGAGAAAGGACCCAAACACAAAGAGAAGAGAAGCAAGAGGTGTGATGTTTCAAAAAGACCAGGCAGCCAGGCCCCATGCTTGCTCCTGGGTGGCGGAGAAGGGGTTCCGGCACCTGAATCCTCTTGTTTCTCCTCTATCTCCTTTCCCCACAACCCACTGTGGTGAGAAAAGTGGGGTTGAGTTTGTCATTTCAGTGTTCTCAGCTTCTAGGAAATGAAGCTATTCAGGAAGCTTCAGGGGCACCCCCTGAACCCCAAACAAACTCTTAGCACCTAGCAACCCACTTCCCCTTCCCCATAGGCAGGCACTTGAGCTCACTGGGCGGGCTAGGGGCTGGTGACGCAGGGTGGGAGGTGGGGCTATAAATAGATGCTATATAAGCAGCTACAGGGACAGCCGGGCAGGGGGTGGCTTGAGCGGAGGGGCTCTTCACAAGCAGCTAGACCCCAGAATGTCCCCCGGTCTTGCCCCTTCCTAGCCATCACTAAGATTTGGGGTGGTAAGGAGGATTCCAGAGGGAAGTTGTTTAAAAGGATTGCATCATTCATTCTTTAAGGCAGAACATTAACGTGATAGTCATTAAGACATTAACAAAACCTGAAAGTTTCCTCAACGTAAATGCTTAAAGGGGTTGGAATATTATACAACATTGAAAATGAACTTCAGGGGTGTACGAGGCAATGGATGTGTTTCCATAACACATTTCTTGCTTTTTTCTTTCTTTTTTTGAGACAGCGTTTCACTTCATTGCCCTCGGTAGAGTGCCATGGCGTCATAGCTCATAGCAACCTCAAATTCTTGGGCTCAGCAACTCTCTTGCCTCAGCCTCCCAAGTAGCTGGGACTACAGGTGCCCACCACAATACCTGGCCATTTTTTAGAGACAGGGCATCGATCTTAGTCAGGCTGATCTTTAACTCCTGAGCTCAGGCAATCCATTCACCTAGGCCCTGAGTTCTGGGATTACAGGCATGAGCCATCGCACCCAGCCAACACATTCCTTTCTTAATTTTACAAAATCAAAGGAAGTGGGAAAAAAAACTTCACTTTCAGCATAATGGTTTCATAGTAGCACCTTGAGCAACAACAAAAAAAAAGTCCCCAAAGCTCCATAGGAAAAAGCCACACTCACCACAAAGCTCAGACATAAAGAAAAAGAAATGAGATTTTGTTTCATCATAAAAACATATGTAAGAAAACTTTTAAAAAATTAGACAAAACAGTCAGGCACAGTGGCTCAAAACCCAGTACTTTGGGAGGATGGAGAATGGTTCTAGGCCAGGAGTTGGAGATCAGCCCGGGCAACAAATGCATGGTGAGGTCCTATCTCTACAGAAAAATTTTAAAAATTAGCTAGGCTTTGTGGTACAAACCTATAGTCCTAGCTAACTTGAGGCTGAGGCAGGAGGATCACTTGAGCCCAGAATTGAGGCTGCAGTTAGCTATGATGACACCACTGCACTCCAGCTTGATGTCAGAGCCAGACCTGTCTCTAAAAAAAAAAAGAAACAAACAAACAAAGAAAGATAAAAATAAAATGGTAAATAGAATGTGAAAATTTTGGTAAAGTTTTATAAATTTGCCTGGGTTGTCATCCGGCCCCTCCTTCATGGCGTAGGATTTCTCTATTGGCAGGATTAGCTTCTGCTGTCATTTAAAAAATAAACTAAATACAATAAATGGATGGTCCCTGGCTTGG